>NW_021940901.1:669707-973414 GCF_001715985.3 Manacus vitellinus | reverse complement strand
CGGGCACCGCTCCCGGGCGGGGCGGCAGGGCTGGGCATTTGCTCCGTTGGGATGCCTAAAAAGGAGCGGCGAACAAGGAAAATGCAGACTCACCGCTGGAAAGATGAGGGCGATGGCCGATTTAGTGTCTGAAAAATAATAATGATGGCAGTAGTAATAATAGTAGTAAAAGCAGTGTTCATTGGGTTTTAAAGGAAGTCCGTGAGGGAAGTGGGAAACGGCGTAATCAGTGCTGCTCGCGGTCGGTGCATGCTGTTCGGTGTGTTTGATTTAATGAGAGCGAAGGAGGAGGTGTGATTTGCAGCAGACATCCCTGAAAGAGCTCTCGGAGCTGCGTTTCTGTGGACAGAGAGTCCGAACAGGGGGCTGTGTCCCCTCTGGAGGGCTTGATGCTCCCAAGGCAACCTGTTTCACGTGACAGCAATGAGTGTGAAGCTCCTTGTCGAGTCAGGATGCTGGCCTTGGTGGATTTCTTCTTGGAAGAAGGACTGAGCTTTATTGTTCTCAGGAAAAAATCCCATTGAAAGCAAAATGACAGATTACAGTAGACTTCAACACAGTAGTTACAAATGGGTACTTGTGTAGTAATCTTACTGTTTTGGATAGACCCTGCCAGCTATATTAATAGTCAACTTCCATGTTTGTGTTTCAGTATAGAGGGATGACATAAAGTTGATAAACTCATAAGTGGTGTAGTGATGACTTCCGATGCTGAGAATTTTTGATAACGGGGAGGTTACACTGATCTTATTCTTGCAGCCACCGAAAATCTTAAAGTAGTAGAAGGACATGTCAAATGCTTATCGAAAAACTCTTGGAGCGTATTTAACAACTGACATTCTCATTTTTGTATTTACTTGTGGAGATTATCTGGTTCGGCCTGGGCTGTGACATATGCTGGAAAATGTTCCGGCATCTATTGTGGCTCTTTGGTATTGGGAAGAGTTCTTTGAATCCTGCCTCTGTACATGATACACTCTTTAATAAGGAAAGGGTCTGTTAAGAGATCTCCAGTGCTCCTCTTTGTTTGAACAGGAGGCACTTTTTTTTTTCAGTGAAACACAGTGGGCTTCGTGATCAATGAACAAGGAAAAAACTTTGTTTGGTGTATAGGAGCAGACAAAATATTTTTCTCTCTACAGAATTTAGAATGACAAATGCTTCCTTTTTCCTGTCACTTGCAGAGAATATCATCAAAGCTGTATCTGTTACTTAAAAGAGAAAAAGAGTAAAAATGTTCCAATGTTTTCCAGAAGGAAAAAAACCTCAACCAAACCCAACAACAAAAAACCCGCCTAAACAATAAGTTCTAATTCTAGGTTAGTTAAATTGGTCAGTTGAGCTGCCAAGTGGGGTTATTGGCTTTCCTCCTGTCCTCTTGTAAGACTAAGTCGGAAGTAGAATTAAAGTAGCCTGGAGAATGGAGTTCCATTATTTGGAAAATGTTTTGTTAGGATACTGAACAACAGCTAGGTTCACATCACTTGAAATGTGTGCATTTCCAGTTTTCACTTTGGTTATGTAAATGTAAACTCACTCTTGAGTTGTTGTGGAAATAAGTTGCAATTGAAATGTGAAGAAAGCAGCTGAACTAGAAGTGAGGTAGTAGTATGAACACATAAAGATTGTATGTCTTGAATATAAATGAGGAATTCCTTTATTGGAATGGGAAGATATTGAGACAGCTTACTTTCTGTTACCTATTTGGTATCTAAATCTCATTATTTCAAGTTGAAAAGACAAAACCACCTTGTTAGATCTGTCACTTTCTTCATGGCAGGATTAAAACTACTAAGAAGCAGAGTTTAGTGCCAGGCAAAGTGATTACACTTTGACAGAGAAAACACAGTAGTTGTAGGAAGTACGTTTTTCTTAATGTAAGCTTAATGATAAGAGAATTTAAAACTTTGGTTTGAGATACATGTGTATAGGTACCAAAATATCCATGTGAGTATTTTAGGAAAATGGGGTGCTGAGATTTGTTGTGATTATGGACATTAGAAGACTTCTTCAAGTACTACTAGTGACTTGAGACTTGAATCAGTCTGGGTTCAACCAAGTCTGCCTATAGCAGCCTAGGCTGATAATTGCTTGAGTAGTTGAGAGACCTTATAGGAAGTATTAATGAGTGTTGTGAAAAGATGATTGATTTTCTTTTTTTTTTTTTCTCTTAAATAATGATCTTGTGGTTTGCTTAGTTTTCATGAACATCACTGAACAAATGATACCATAAAGATAAAAAACAACAGATCTATTTGAAAATGTGTTGCTTCAAGTTTACAAGGAGGACTTATGTTTTATTTCTTCCTAATTATATTGCTTTGTAATCGGTTGCCTAGCTTGCTTTACATTAGTGTCCTGTGTGATAGTGGCTGGGATAGTTGACTGCCTGTAGTAGACAACATTAAAAATGCTACCATAGTAGAGAAAGTCTCCTAGAAAGAGGGAAAGAAGAGAGGGTTGGGAAAGATTACATGGAAAAGAAAAAGAAAGCATGTTATTAAAAGGGCAGCAAGTTTTTTCATGAATACTACTAATAAAAAACACACTCGCTTTTAGATCATGGGCGAAGTAGCTTTCATATTAGACACCAAATGTGAAAAACAAGCCCGGTTTCCAGCTTAAATCCATGAAGCAGAACACACGATCCATAAATTTAAGATAGTGCCTTTCTAAGAGCATTCGTCCATCTCCTGCTTATGTGTATTAGCTAATTTACAGAGAAGGTAGTCAGACCTGTGGTTGTTGCTTACTTGGCGTGACAGAGTAGCTACAGAATACTGACAAGTGTCTTAACAAAAACAATCTAGTAGTGAAGCCAAAAGTGAAGTTTTGGCAGGCAGCACTGGTGGTACCCCATATGATAGCTCCATGCTGTCCTCTGAAAGTGTTGTTTCTTGTCCCTGTGGCTGTCAGGAACTGAGGGGTGTTTGGGAGTTTTAAGAAGTGGCAAGCACGCAGAGTTTTTAAAGTATGAAACAACTTGTCCATTCTTTCATGCTACTTAGAGTGATGACAGTATTTGTATTAAAATAAGTAAACACCACAAAAAATTTAGTGTTCTGTCAGCTTTTCAAGAATCTGTTAGTTTGTCCTTTGAGTTGCTTGAGGAAGTGAGAAGGTTGCAGCAGTGTTGCTGTCATTAGTGCCGATTGACCTGGGGTGAAGAAGAAATGGGTCCTACTGTGAAGTTTTGATCCAATTCCGGAGGTATCCATTTTAATAAGATGGCTAAAGTGACGTGAGGGGTGTATGTATGTACATGATGTTTTGAAAAACACCACAGAAAAATGTCACAACTTGATAATTCTGATATACATATGCAGAGCAAAAATAACTACAGAAACAATGAAATTACAATGGGGAAGTTACTTTGGGAATAGCGTTGTTGGATGGATGTTCCCTGGGACAATGAAGAGATGGAGAGCTTCAGTGTGAAATGCAGCAGCTGTTGTGTAACTTGTCTTAGTGTGAAATAGCCAGACTTTTCTGGGGATAACCAAGGATAGAGGAAGTTAGAAGTTAGGAGATGTTTGAAACAATCGGAGGCAGAAGTCCTAAATATTTCTACAAGGGGACAGCTATCCATGATAGCTGACAGTTGATAAACTATACATTTGAAGTGGAAGGTAAATGGGAGTTAGAGAGCCAGGTCCATTCTTGGAAGGAGTATGTTTTAGCTATGAGATGCAGATGTGCTCAGAAAGAAGCTGACAAAAGTAAGACTAGATTTGGTGCAGCCGAGGCTTTCATTAATTGAGGAGCTCAGTCACTATGTAGACAAGATGGGTAGTAAATATTTTTTAAAGAAGTGGTTTCTCCCCAATTAAGCATGTCCCACAGCTCTTAAGTTTCTGTCCCGCAGAAACAGGTATGAATTTAAACCTGAAATATCATGTGACTTCCAAAAGCTTTTGCGTGTAAAATCACTGTCTAGGTAAATAAAACCTGAAGAAAGGCTGGAAAGACTTCCCTTACCCCAGTATAAAGAGAAAATATTAGTTTTTCTCTTCTCTTGTCAACAAATAGATGTGTTTAGATGCAGACTCTTAGGTCAGTTTATTAATAGGGTGAAACTGCACAGTGATTTTTGGTCTGCAGCTTGAAGGAGGTGAGATCACTGAAATAGCTGTTCATGGTCAGCAAAAGTTAAAATAGTAAAGACGTGTTGAAGCTTTGGAAATGCAGTGGTGGCTGAAGGGTATTTGTCTGAAAGTGGGTGATGATTTTAAAGAGAACAAAGAGAAATTTTTCTGCTTGATGAGAACTAAGTTTAATCTTAACAAAAAGGCTACTAGGTAAAAAAACCAAACAGAACAAAACACAAAGGTCATAGCAGGCAATTTAAATCTAAGGAGTAAAATGGTTACATCTATTTGATTGTTCTCGTAAAGAAATTGACTTGTTTTGGAGAGGGATCTTTGTTTAACTTAAGATTTTTCTTGATGCAGTGAAAGCAAAAAGTAGACTACTGGTGAAGTAATACTGATGATCTGCAAAGCTGAGTCATATTCTTTCAGGAAGGATACTGCTGTTTTGAGAAAACAGATCACTTATCCAGTAGTGAGTAGGAGGAATTGAAATGACAGGGAACAACTCAAGTGCTTTTAGCAGTAGACACTACGGCACATTAAAGCATCTGATTTTCAGCCTCTAGAGTAGGTTGTTGTATTGATGCACAAAGAGGAGGGTCATAAATGAGTTGTGTCCACAAAGTTTTACCAAACAGCACAAATGACAAGATTATGCTTTAAAGATATAAAGCCCTTTCCAGTGGCTTTTTTGCCAAATAGCTGCTCTAATTCATCTGAAATAGCCTAATTGTCTTTGTGCATTTATTTAAAAAATAGGGTTGTTTTTCAGGGCTGTTGAGTGGAGTCTTCTAAAATCATTTAGTCAAATTTGTTTCATCTGCTGTGTTACTGCTATGCATAAATGGCAGTACCATTGGTTAATAAAAAACACTGCAAATATGTAACAGGTTTTCCTGCTGAGCAGTGCTGAACTGCATCTCTTGCTGGTCTTCTGAGTGTGATATTTTGTAATCTGGACCTTACTGAAGAACAGAAATAAGCATTACTGCTTCATAATTATGATTTTTTTTTCCTTAAGAGGACAAAGGAACCTTTACAGGAGGATGAGAAAATTCCTTTTATTGTCTTTCTAAGATGTTGAGGAGGCAAGTTGTAAAGTATAGGAAGAAAAGTGTAGGCTTCCAGCATTCAAAATATGTCAGCAGTTTGCTATATTTTATAGTATAATATATGTATAGTACGGCGTGATTGGATAATTCCTGCAAATCTTTGTAAGAGTCAGGAAAATGTTACTGGCATGTGTAAGAGTGAGAACATGAGTCTGAGATTAGGAAGGTTGGTTTTACCAGTGTGCGTGGAGATATATGTGTCCGTGTATACACTGTCAAACTAAATATTCCATGTAGCTTCAAGTTCTGAGCAAATACATGGCAAATCTCTTAGTTAAAAAGTTGGAGAAAGTATTCTGGGCAGCAGGCACTGAACAGGGCTATTGTGAGCAATCCCGATGCATTCTAGTCACCTGTGAAACTACACGGAGCTTAATTACTCATGTTTTCTTGTAGTCTTAGTGCATGTATGAGCAGTAATAGACATTTGTGAGGTGTCTGCTGACTGTGTAAACAACCAGTAGTGATTTTTGTGGTTAGATTTGTGCATGACTGCTTAGCAATTAGAGTCTGAGGATCTGGGGTTATAGTGAAGTAAGATTTCCTAAGTACTAAAAATGAACAGGGAAATATACTGCTGACAGATAGGGCTCACAAGGACATGGTAAATACCTACTTGTTTTTGTCTAGTCTATACCTCGCTTATTGCATGAAAGAGTGAATCAAAATCCAAAACTTTCAGGGTTTATACTGAATTCCTGCATTTTTGTGGATAATTTTGTGGAAACCTGCAGCCTTATGAGATACTTTATCAAGGCATTTGGTCAAAGGCTTTTCACTAGCTTTGTGATGGTCACATAGCTGGTTAATAACTTTGAGGTATCGAACAATGAAAAATGTTGATGCTGAGATTTAGTGAAAACAGAAGTGTTTGAAGTCTTGGGGATTGCTTGTTTTCAGAGCCCAAGTAGCTGTTAAATGTTGGGAAGAAATTAAGTGACATTTCTTAAAACTTGGCCTAGATAATAAAGGGAGGATACATCAAGAGTTAGAATAAATGGAGTATTTAAATACTAAATATTACTTGACTGACCTCCTGTGCTACACAGTGGACTTTGCTATACACATTGTACGATCTTGGCTGTTGAATATAATTTTCTACCAGCATTAAAGTAGTAAGTTCTTCCAAATTTCAAGTGTTTGTCATGCCATTAAGTTTTGGACATGTTGAGTGCAAAGATGGTACCATTTTCTGTGATCATAAAAATGCTCCACCCTCTTCTAAAAACTTTAGGCTAAGGTTGAAATGTCTTGGCCTTTTGTAATTCTTCTACTGAATTCCAGATATCTGCAGCTCAAAGCACAGAAAATAAAATAGAAAACCATCAGCAAATCAAGGTGAATTGAAATATAAATTGACTGAATTGTCCTGTTCTGTGCAAAAGCTGATAGCACATAGTGCGGTGAACATCAGACTTAAGATGTCAAAACCCATCTTTAGAGGCTTTCTTCTGTCTGTTATTATAGAGTAATAAAATAGGATATGATTTCTTTTCTAAAGAAGCTGAACAGCCATTATTGTTTGGTTTTTTTTTTAATAAAGATTTACTCTTGAAGCTTTTATCCCTGTCTTTATTTATTTGCTTTATTGAGGTTAGTTAGCAAGTTCATTTTGGTTGCATATTGCACATCAGATTGGCCCTAAAAAGAATGGAACTGGAATAGTTACGGCAGTATCTTATGGTCTTACTTTACACCCTGAAAGTCACACTTTGTGTACCCCAAGTACTTGTTTTCTGCAGTTAAGGATAGTTGTTAGACTTGAACTTGCCATAGCTTGCAAAGTTCAAACAAGAAATCAGTGCTGTGCACTGCTTAATTGACAGGGTATAATGTGAGCCAGGCTCCTGTAAGGACAGCAAAGGCAAGCCAAACTAAAATTTATTAGGACAATGGCACCTTTTCACATGGAAAGATGAGGTCAGCCATAATGGCTTATCTAGTAACTTGTTGGTTGACTGTTGTGGTTTAGGAATGGCATTCTCCAATTTAGTGTTCCTGTCAAAGCCACTCCAAATCTCTTGTCACTTGCTCACTCCCCTTTCCCCCTACCTCTCCCCTGTGGCGAGGTGGAGAGGAGAATTGGAGGCACAAAAGGTAAAAGTCACAGGTTGAGATAAGAACAATTTACTGGAAACAACAATGAGATAAGAAAAGGGACAGTAGAAGAAATGTTATTCCTCACCCCCTGTGGAAATCCCTGACACTCCCTGACTGTTCCCTCCAGCACCACGACCTGGCAGCGAGCCTTTCCACCTGTTCCTGGAAAATAATGTGAGGTGGTATAGAACAACATCGGGGTCCTAGCCATGCTCCCTCCTGGCTGGAACCAGGACATTGGCTTGTTAATGCTATATTTTAATAAATAAATAAAAAGATACCAGCTTCTCCAAATGTAGTGGAAGGCTGACTTTGGAAGGAAAACTAGGGCATGTACTTGACTGAATTTCTTGCCTCGGTGGAAGTTACAAAACTGAACTTCATTTCTGTCCCCGTTTTGGAAAAATTCTATTGTTTGTCTGTTGAATTATCAAGGCAGGAGAGCCAAGTCAAGCTAGCTTATAGAAGGTGATAAAATATGGTTGGGCTAGTGATGATCCTTGTTGAGTTTAGCCGTGACATACTTTTACCTGTCAGTGCAGGAAGAGCAAAATCTTTTGTAGTACAGGACGAGGACTGGAGTCAAGTTTGCTTATGCTTAACTCAGAACAAAGGTACAATTCAGCCAACAATAACCACTCAGTGTGTGTGTGTGTGTGTGTGAACTTTTTTTTTAAGCTTGGAATCAGATGCATCCTTCCCTCGCCAAAGGGAAACATTTGAGAAGCTGTGACGCATTTATGCAGATGAAGGAAGGAAATGTCCAAAAGAGTCAAAAGCTAAAAATAGATCAGTTTACTGAGTTGAACTCGAGGTGGGAATTGATGAACTAAATATAAATCTAAATTTGAACCTTTGTGACTTATATAACTGAGTGATGTAACCCTTTCTGGGTTTTGGTGCTTTTTTTTGCATTAAACTTTATAGTAGACAGCTTCAGATAAAAACTTGTGTCAAGCCTTGTGAGACTGCTTTGCAGTGCTTTAAATAGAGAGCACTGAGAATTGGGATTGTCTCTTGATGATTATTGTTACAGCGTAGTTTCACTCCCTGGAAGAGTGGATTGTTGGTTGTGTTTTTGTTTGTTTTGAAGAGCTTCTGTGTGGAAATGGTATCTCCTGTCTGTACTGAATGGAAGTTTTAAGCCAGTAGCTATTAGAACCAGTATCTGTGAGGTTAAAAAAAGGAGCATATTTTTTTTCCCCAACTTCTTCAAAAAGCAGTAAATTTGCCTTTGTCTGATCTGTATGTAAAAAGTAGCGATAACCTGAGCCTTTAAGAATTGCTGTTTGGCTTTGCTTTTTGCAAAAGGGTTTGCTGTCTGCCTTGTCATGAACCAAAGTTTGGAAACTATCAGCTTTCATTTGTGATAAAGAAAAAACAAGCTTGTTGGAGTGTGTGAAATTTGTGTAATGAAAGGGAGTATTGGAAAAACTGTTAATCTGTTAGAGTGTTCTAGATTACTGTCCTTAGATGATGATGCTAGTGCCAAGTTTTCTTTCTTTCTTCCTGTCTTTTTTGGGACAACTGGTGGCAACCAACACAATACCGTTAACTAAGAACTGGCCTTTTCCAGTGCGTGATGAAGCTGGGACAGTGCAAGTGAATCCCTGTAGTTTGGCATTTGCCAACTGCTAGTGAAGAAGTGATTCTTTCATAATGCTGTACCTAATTCTAAAGCTTTGCATTGGAGGGGTGAAATACGTATACTAATGCATTGACTTTGTCAGGAAAACGTTCCTATAAAAGTAGACATATATACAAATATAGTCAATGTAATAGAAAATAATGGGTAAAGTTTGTGGTAGCGCTGAGTAGATTAACTTGAAGCAGTAACTATCTCCTCCCCCATCCAAGGGAGGGTTAGTTTTCTTACTCAATACCTACTCTTTTCTTACTATATCTCTGCTGTAGAATGTTTGCTTGGTAGATGTATAAATAGTTGTGCTCTTGTTTGCTTTTTGTTTTTGTTTGGTTTTCCAAAGGAGCCTGAGAATGTTTTTGCAAGGTTGTACTGAACAAATTTGGAGTCTTTGATTACTAAAAATAGTATTTTTTTCCAAGCAGCAATTTATCTGTTAAAACAATGAACAGTTTGTAGCAAAATATTCTGACTACTTACAGTCATGGGTATGTACCAATATGCCAATTTAAACTTTGTGTTTATGGAATATATTGTTATATAGCAAAGTGTGAGAACTACTGTTTTTAAAATCTCATCTTTCTAGAATATGCTTTTGAAGTGGAATTGTCTGTGTTGTTATCTCCACTATGTTAACCCACTGTTAGAAAGTTAAAGCTGTAAAACCCTTTTTCAAGAGCACTTGGTTAGCTGGGCAGCTACTCAGTCTGTGGTATTTCTGCTTGTAGGCAAGTTCATGATGTAGAATCTGAGCAGGATGTGACTTGCAGTTCATGTCCACTGAGGCAACGTGAGTGGGTTCAAAGAGCAAGAAGGTGCTGCTCTCCATAATGGTGTAGATGGCCTCTAGGCAATGAAAAGGAAGTGGCAGAGCCCTGTGTTTGAGTGTGGGAAGGAAAAGATGGATACACCTTGATGCTCAGGTGGAACATTTAATGTGCAGTCAGTAAGTTGTCTGGGCTGCTTGAGCATGATTCCCTCTGTGTGTACGCTGAAGCTTTTGTATGTGTTGATATAGCAGAGAGTGAGAGGAAGGGTTTATTCGTGGTCTTGAGTAGCCAAAATAGTATCTTAGGCTTTAAGTTGTTTCTTTGTGGAGTATTTTCAGTACTTGGGGTACGAATCTCACTCCCACTTGCCTCCTTTGGTAATACTTTGGCTCTGGCTCTTGTTCTAACTTCAGAAGTGGGGTACAAAACTATCTGATTTGAATTCTAGTTTAGTGAGACTTGCCTAACCACAGGAGAGATGAGTGTTAGAGGAGGAATAGCCATCTTTTTGCAGAATGGCTTATTACTGTCTTAATTGTTGTCCTCAGTTCTGTGATCCCCTTTTCCTCAATAAATAAGACAGAGGTCCAGCAGACAATAAGGTCACTCACCAGGCATCAGTGCTCATCTCCACAGGAGGTCCATTATGTGTACATAAATAAGTAGGGGGTCCTATGCAAAAGCACTACATCTTTGAGAGTTACAGCCTGTGTGCTACACTGACAAATATGGGTTGCCCAGGCAGCCTTAATGCTGCATTACCTAGTTTTTGAGCTCTCTTTGTGGCAGCTTCAGTTGTTCCTGGTCCTAGCTCAATTAAGCACTGTTTAGCGTTTATGTAAAGTTTTCATTAAATGCCTTAGTGGATGACAGTAGATGGCATTGGTTTAACCGGGTGGCAGTGGATTACTATGTTACATCGGAGTTATTTTGGGAGTAAAAATTCATTACTTCACTAAGTAATGTTAAACAAAGCAGATGTGTAAGCTGCTTTGTAATGAAGACATGTTGTGGAAAGCATCTCTTTGAACACAAATTAAGTATTTTACTTTGGGACTTTTTTTGTTGTTGTTTGTTTGTTTGTTTGTTTGGTTTGGGTTTTTTTGTTTGTTTTTTTTTTATAGATTCCCTGAGTACACTACTGTTCAATTTCTTAGGGATTGATTTGTGTCACTTGAGCATCATGTTAGTTCTGCCGTGCTAATAAAAACTAAATGGAACAAGTTGTAAAAATTATCAAATACCAAGGAGGAAAAAGAAATCAAATGATAAATTCTTCTTTCACAAACTTCTGGATCATCATCATGGATAATTAAGATTGAAAAGACAAATTGTGTTCAAAGGTGAGGGAAGCTTTCCCCACAGCATAATAGGCTAGGATTAACGTGTAAACCCCCCATGAAAGAGTATATGACACTGAAGGACTTAATTGGAAATATATAGTAATAAGTGACCTAAGTTATTACACTCTTTATTTTGCCAGCTTTGTGGACTGTATTAAGCACACAAACGGTAAAATTGCTGCTTTAATAAGAAGCATTCTGAACTGAACTGTCATATAGCCTCTGAGAAAGGACCCAAATGGAGATGAAGGGGTGCCTCTCCATAGAATAGGAAGGAATTATGTTGCTGTGTAAAACTGCATTCCTCCTGTTTTGTGGAATAGGAATTGACTGAATATATGAAATAACTGTTTCCATGTTAAGCTAAATATTGTAATGGAATGAAGTGGATTCCTTATTGAAAGGTGACTGGGAAGATAGCTAATTATCAGAAACAAAATAACCCATAGTGAAGTTGTATGTCAAGGATGACAGACATCCTGAAATGTTACAGTTATATTTGAAATGTCAATATTCATTAGTTTCCAAGTCCCGTGCTAGAGATTGGTGTTCTTAGCTTTTGAACAGCATACAGCATAAAGACAGTATTAGTATCCGTGTTAAACCCAGGAATGAATTAATTGTATTTAAGTAGTGCATTTCTCATCCAGGCAACCATTTCTTTTGCAGAAAATTTGAGAATAAAGCCAGGATACAAGTCAAAATTCATATTTCTGTTGCACCGTTGGTATTGTGGGGAAAGAGAGAGAGAAGGGAGTAAAACAGTTGATTGTGCTGGGGACCAGTCAAGCAGTTTCTAACCAGTGAGGCAGGACTTCTGTGTGAATTGTTGAGCATGTAGTAGTTGAAGTATAGTGCTGGAGAATAAGTTCTGCTGTCCTTGTCTTGGTTCTGCCAAAAATACATTCAGGTTTGGCAGTGATGTGAGATGTAGCCTTCAAGAAGGCAGCAATACTTGGCCTAAGGGCAGTCAGGAGCATATCTGAGATGATGAAGGACGAAAGAGAAAACAGAGGAAGAAGAAGACTGACAGAATTCAGGGCAGGGTCAGTTCACTTATAGAAATTATGGAAATCAACACACTACCTACCTACTGCAAAAGCTGCTGTTTCTTTTGTGGTTAAGGTCTTAGACTAAAACAGAACTAACAGTTCTGCTAATGTACACGGGCAGATTAATAGATACAAGGGAGCCTGAATTTTCACAGGCCATTTGACAGAAAACTTAGTTCCCTGAAGCAACTACTAATTTCAGGGCCAAAATAAGGCTTTCTTGTTTTAAAGCAGAGCACAAGAAGAACGAGCTTAGGCAGAAGAATGGGAGGGAGATAATGGGTATTTGATGCAGAAGACTTGGGATTGGAAGTGCAGTGAGGTCATGAAGAGAACTGACCCTTGAAGGGAGCAGAGAGGTGGGTTGCCTTTTTATGTGCCATGCTGCTCAGATGTTTGCTTTACAGGGATAATGTGCTCAAATCAGAGAGACAAGCTGTTAGTAGTCCCTGCCCTAGATAGGTCTATTGCTTCTTTATTCCCCAAAGAGAATAGCAAGAAAGCAGAAAGGAACTTGAATAGAATTCCTTAATTTTGTAATGCGAAGTATAACCTTGATGACACAACTCAAGAAAAAGTCACTCTTAACCTGTTTTTACTTTTAAACTACCTTTTTCCATACTACTACTCCTCAAATTCTCACCACTCACAGTAGAAATGTATTATTTGGTTTTGTGTGGAAAGAGTAGTGCAGTTATTTGAGAAGATTGCTGACAATCTTAGATTCACAAGGACCCCAGCACATAACCATGTTTGTGATTAGTCCCCTTGCTCAAGCCTCTGATCTAGCAGGCCTACTGCAGAGGATAGCTGTATGAGGCTGTACTGATCTCAAGAGTTTTGTTGAACTTGTTGTGTTCAGGTGAGATTACTAATAATATCTTTTAATTAGAGAAATGTCATAGTTGTAGGAAAATAAAGCTATTGGGAAATGGTGGTGGTTATTTTGCTGAGAGTCTTTGTTTAAGGAGGCTCAGTCAAAACCTCCTGCACTGGCAAATGCTCTTGAATGAAAACATGCTGTGACTAATTTAAGGCTAACTTCTTCCCAGGGACTTTTTCTTCTTTGTTGGTGAAGTAGTGAGAGATGTGAAGTATAAATTACTTTGTACTGAACCTATAAAGAGGCAGGTAAATCACTTAAACTTGATTGTTCCCCTCTAGTAAAGTGTGTTGAAAGAAAAGCTGACATTATTAATGTAAAGATAGGTTTCCAAAAAGGGCAGTTTTTGGAAGAAACTAAAGTGGAGTTAAAAAAGAACTAACTTGAGTTTACTCTCTGGGCTAACAGTAATTTCAAAGTTAATGTATTTGAAATGTTGCTTTGATAGCAATCTTGGATTTAATCCTGCAGTATGCAATTAGAATTGTCGTTCCCTGTGATATTTAAAATGCTGCCTTGAGTTTAGCACAGAAAATGAGTATGGTTGAGTGGTTTTTTCGAACATCTACTTCAGTAGTTGCTATCTGTGCAGTTTATCTAGTGTTAACAGCATTCAAGTGTCTAAAATTAGGAATATATTGCTGTCAGAAACAAGCAAACCACAGTTTAAACATGGTGTTAATACTGGGTACTCTGCTTCTGTGGCTTGTTTGGTCGGACTTCTGTGTCCATTGGGCGTATTTTGGTCCATGTCTTAAAGGTAAAATAAAAATTGTTACTGTGACATTTCAAGCTGGTGAAAGAAAGAGTCAGCCAAATGTATGAAGCTAGTAATTGGCTTATAGTTTTAAAATGGTTCTGAATTAACAGGATAAGTTTATGAAGATAGCTATGTATTAATGAGGTAATTTTATATTTTCCTTTAAAATTTGCTTTACCAAAGAGAGGCTTTATGATGGCATCTGGTAAAGGCAGGAGTGGAAAAAATGGCTAGTGGAATGGGAGGACAGGTAGAAAGAGGCTTGTGTTTATGTACAGTTGAAAAAAGTAGACTTAGAAATGCTGTAACAGAACAGCCATATTGACAAGAAGCTGAAGTATGAGGGTAATAATTTATTGCAAATATAATACACAGTTCTAAACAAGATCACAGGAGTTCTTGATAGCCTAACTTAGGTAGAAAATGTGGAAATAAATACTGTTGCACCCATTGTGCTGCCAGTGGTTCTCCCCGTGAACATGATCTGGTGTCACTTTTAATTTGTAGTTGTTTCTAAGGCTGGAAATGGTTAGTCTAGTTTTACTGAAGCTTGCTGTCTGATAATACTACACTTTTTCTTTTTCTGGCTCTTTGGATATCTGTAGTTTGTCTGTTCCCTGACTTCTTAGGGCTGGTGAGAAAGTTTTTTCCTGAAGCAGTGTCTATATGATGGACTTTACTGGGCTTAGAACAGGGAACCAGTGGTCTGACTGTCTCCCGTGTGTTGAAGAGAGTTGAATATAAGCTACACAACTTGAATTCCTGAGGAGAAAGAGTGTGTTCTTTGAAACACTTTTAGTTACTCTATCTCTGCCTTACCCTCAAGCTTTCAGAGACATACCTGAATATAGACTCAATTAAATTCCTGCCCTTTAATGAAGTCCTTTCCTTAATGCGTAGCTGATATGCTTGAAATATCAGGGCATCGGTCAGGATCCAAAATTAATTGCCTCTTGGGACAGATAGGGCCACGTGGGCATCTCAAAGAACACTGTCTCTTTCAAAAGCCTTCTGAATTGGTCAGCTTTGAAAATGAGGCACATCCTTACTATGTTAAGAAAGGTATTTGAGTCTTGAATCCTGCGTCACATTTTCACTTTGTAACAACAAAAGCAAATAAATATTTTGTCTTTTGAAGATGGCACAAGTTGAAAGAGGAGTGTCATAACTTCCTTACTTGCTGCCTTCTTGTGCTCTCCCTCCCCTCCACCAGCTCCCAAATGTAGGAGGAAAAAACCCAAAGCTGGCACAAAGGGAAGAGGGCATGTCATTCCCAAACCAGTGACTAATGCGTCAGTCCATGGTAGAACAATATTGTTTTAACATGACTAAGGCCCTGTTCTTTCCTTTGTATTGAATTCCTTCCTGTTTAAAAACATTGTCTTTAAAGTACACTTATATCAGCTTGAATGGTAGGAACTTTGTGCTTATTGCTATAGTATCTGTATTAATTGATCGGTACAGCTGTTTCAAGTAGGGGGGAAAAAAAAAGAAGTTAAACAGGCATTGTCTGTGGGATACCAAGTGTATTTGTTAGCAGAGCTGTTAAAGCGTGCTAGCTGCATATGGAGTTAAAAGAAGGCAGAACCAGGGAGGAGCTGAAACTCAACTTGCCTTTGGATGCTCAATAAGAGAGGAAGATCCAGCAATCAGGCACAACTATGCTAGATGACATAGATCTAAACATTCAGCTGTCATTAAATATCCCAGATGAATCTCAAATATGTAACTGATGGCCGTTAAGTAACTCAGTGCACCTTTCATGGCCCCTTACATTGTATCAGTTAATATAGAAGATTAAACTCCATTTTCTCAATTAAAGGAAACACCTAATTTTCAGTAATGCTTGAACTAATATCCAGGCATTTCTGTGACTTGCACTTCAAAAGTAAAAGTGGAGGTAGGTATTCTACACATTCTTTCTGACTAATTTCTATGACTTGTATTGGACTGGTTGTGGGCAAGCAGGGAAGGGAGAACTCTGGTTTTTTTTCAATAATTGTGTAATTAAATTCATTGATGGTAGGCCAAGAATACTGATCACAAGGGTTGGTGCTGAATCAGAAGGAATACTTTAAATGGTGCTCTGTTGAACAGAGACATAATTGCCTTCTCTTTCCCCTTCTTGGCTTACTGGATGGCTGAATTGCTCATTTCATACATGACTTTGAGTGTGACTGGAGCTGTGAATCAGTGTTTGTTGGAGTTTTGCATCTGGCTTATGTTCTGACTTCCCTTTTATGAGCTGGAGAGGCTGTCTCTGTTATTACTGTGTAGTGAAAATCCTCTTAAACTCTCCTTCTTGTGAGTGGGTGAAAATGTTTGCCAAACACACGAATCAATAATTGCTTATTTGCCTCACTGCTGCTTTTCAAAAGCTTCACTGTCCTTTTCTGTATTTGCACAGATAATCGATGTCTGTCCCCAAATGATAATTAACAGGGATAGATAACTTAGGGGCCTTCCTTTACAAAGTCATCCTGCAACTGCGCCTCTCTGAAACCGTTCTTGCTTATTCCATTTCTGACCTTTTGTCAACAGCAGCAAGGCTTGCATTTAAATGGCAATAGCTTATATGCAGTTAGAAAAACCTGATGATTATTTGAGTTAGAGGTGTTCACTGCTTTACCATGCTGCTGAAATGCCTGGAGCTCCGTGTGTGACAAAAAGAACAAGTAAACTGAATGAAGGCTATTAAAAGGGAGATATACACTTCTCCGAGTGTGAGCAAAAACACTGCATGTAGCTTGACCTGGTAAGTTTTCATAAAGAAGGCTTTTTAATGGCCTTGTCTAACATATGCGTTTTGTTCTGCAGTTGCTGGCTGAAATTGAAAATTAAAATGAGGGAAAAATAACCTTCATGATTACAGGTTTCCCTTGGGAACTATTTCAATTGTGGCTTTCTTATAACAGAGTTTGTGGCTTCCTTTCTATTTCTGTGGATTGAAAATTCAGATTTGTGTAGCCTGTTTCTAAAGTTAAGAACATTCTAGATACCAGTTTTGGAAGATACGAACAACTTCCAGGTGCCTGCAATTTGAGGAAGTCCCTAACTGAATTAGATTGCCATCTTGATGTGACCTTTGCCAAAAATAACTGCAGTTAAGTAGTACATGCTCAAACTGTCTATGCCGTAGAGCAAGGAAAACACGAAGCAATCTATTTTAATGTACAAGATTTGTTTGCTTTTTTAGATTTGCATTCTGTAGGGGGAAGGCATGCTTTCAAAACTGTCTGTTTTACTTTGTTTGCCGTTCAGGTCAGTGGCATCTTAGTCCACTGGAGGACTGCAAGATAGACTTGAGCTGTTGGCACTGTTCCAAATCAGTAGGGCTCCCTGTCACTCAGTGACATGCTTCGTTCCAGTCCCTGGCTTTGTCATCCACTGAAAAACTACTTTTGGTACCATAGTTCATGTGACTGAAAAACTATTTTTGGTACTGTAATTTACATTACCCGGACGATAACACAATTAAAACTTCAAACTGCATTGTTCCATAGCTCAAATGAACCATAGTGCAATACCTGTACCCACCTAAACCTTAAAGTATGTTCAGATTGTTTGTATCTCAGTGATATGATCTAATGGCAAGAAAGTTACTTCAGTGGACAAAAAGTAGAGGGAAAAGATGACTCTACCCTTCATTCCATGGGCCTGGAACTACATAAAATCTAGACAGAGGATACATGGGTTATCTAGAGCCTTTTAATGGTTGTTTCCATTAGCAATTTAGTTCAGATCAAAGTGTGCTTTTGGAGTGCAATTCTTGATTGTCCTCTTTTGCAGTTCTTTGTTCTTTGTGAAGCATCTCAGGTGCACAAATAATTTCATCTGAAAAGAATTCTAAGTTGGAAGACATACACTAGTTGTAATATATGGATATTAAATGTGCAGAACCAGACATCAGCCAGTCAAAAATAAAACTTCCTGTAAAGCTTCCTTCCAAATATGCAGTTTAGGCATTGAGGTCTCTGCATCAAGGTTTTGCTGTACTGACCCTCTTCTGTTGTGCTGTGCAACAAGCTAGTGTAGACTCAACTGAAGAGGGTCACCAGGTAAGTCCTGAAACTCAGCAGATGGTCTAATGAAGTAACAAAGACCTTATAGTGACAGAGGGTTTATTTACAGTGTGAATTGAAAGATCACTCTAAAGAAGTGGATCGTGCTTCAGAAACCTTTCTTGATATCAAAATAGTCCTGAGACCTCAAGGACTTGGAGAGCTAAAGGAAGGGAGGAGGTGGCTGCTCAAGTAGGTATGAGATGAAGGGCTTAGTGCTGCGTGTGGCAGAGTAGGTGCTGCAGTTGTGTTTTCTCCTGTGACAAGGCACTGAGGTTTCCTGTCATCCCTACCCTAATGCAGGTCCCAGTCAAAACTGCGACTTTTGCGTCAACTTTTGAAGGGTTCTGCATGTCTAAAAAGCACAAGTTTGTCACTAATGCTCTAGAGAGGGGCAGACATTCAAGGTTCTTCTCTACCAAATGCAATTGGATGGAAGGTGTTTTCTTCCTTCACACATTCACTCCTAGAAAAAACATGGTTGAGGTGTGAATGGGAAGATAACCATACGTGTCCCAGTGCTACATTTGTTGGAAATGGCAAGTTCTTTTGCTGTAGAGCTGCCTAAAGCCAAGAAACAAATGAAGTGCTGTAGGAGGAAGACAACCAGAAGCAGGCGTGTGAACTGACTCTCCAATGCAGATAGGCTGGAGAAATCCTTCTCGTCCAAGAGCTACTCCAAAGTTATTAATTTGGAAAGGAATTCAGTAACTAAATCATCAGTGACTGAGCACTGGCCATACCTTTTGAAAAATTTGAAGTGTTATTGTGGAATTCACAATTAGTTGAAGTATTTTTGCAACATGTTGGAGAAGTATAACTGTCTAGTGGATAATGTTATCCTTCCACTGTGCCTTTTCTGATGAGTGTAAATTGTTAGCTCCTAATTTTTAGATAAATATTTGAGTCGAATGGTACTAATTGGCTTAGTGTAAGACCCATCATGTAAGACTTAGAGCTCAAGTTGCCTTGCTATGATAGCTAGATTTTACTTACTTGCCCCACCTGCCAGAATTTCATTTTTGTAGTATAGTTATCTGGAAGAATATTTTCTCAAGTTTCAGCTGCTTGATTGCAGCATCATTGTAGCTTAGCCCAAATGTTGCTAGCTTATGGGTTTGAAAAGTTGCACTTCAGTGGAGGTGTCAGCACTCCATTTGTCTTCTCTGTGGGTGGCATCTGGAGCAGAAACATATCAGGATAACTTACAAGAGAAGTAATGTTGGAAACTGTTGGCAACATTGATCAATTTTGATTAAAAGTCCTGGTGTGGAGCTGTTGTACTTAATGAAGATGTGCAAAGTGGCCTGGTGAAGGTCACTGCTGGCAGTAAGGACTCGTTGAAATCCTGTCTCTTTAAGGGCTGCTGCCAACATAAAGAAAACCTTCCAAGCCCTCAGTTCTTTTGGCTGCTGAGTGTGTTTGCATTGCCCAGGAGTGGGGATGGGAGACTAAGGTGAAAATTTAGATTTCCGAAGACCTACTGTGAGTGAGTTCATTTGCTTTTGCATACTTGTCTGGAGAGACTGTAAGCTCTGGCAGATGAGCAAGACACCTTATTCTTAAATCTGTCATGAGTTGTAAGTTGACGCTATCACAAGAAATAAGAAAAACTTTTTAAAGAAAGTTAATTTATTTTGATGACTTTAAAGTCCTCTGCTCCCTCAAAACTCCAGGTGTAGGTTTCATATTCAGTTCTGATGTAAAAGACAGCATTGAATTTGAAAAATTGTCAAAGTCTCTGGTACTTACTGTCTTACTATCAGTAGGATGGTCCATCTAGTCAGAATTGTGTATGTGCTTGCCAATACATTTGCATCTTTGAAATTTGTGCGTAATGCGTGTCTTGCCACCTTGTGTTTAGTGCCCTAATGGTGACATGTTTTTGCTGGAGGATGATGCAAACCTTGGTCCTCTAGTCACTGTTCTGGTGCCTGTACCCTGATGCATCAACAACCAGCAGCCATCTGTTTCCTACGGGACTTTAACCCTAACCTGTCAACTCTAAGGAGATCTGGTTGTACAGCTTCTTTCTTGAGGGGGAAGCTAAAGTAATGGTGTGACTTAGTGGGTATTTGAGAAATACTTGTATTAATAGATTGAGTTTGAATTTTGTATAAGTGAGTATCACTAAACAGCATTTTTGAAAAGAATGTTTAGTATGTTTAAGATGACAGTATTACCAATGATTTTGTGGAGTAAAAATTAAATGGCATACTTTAGTCATCCCAGAATCAGAGACATGAAGGAACATTTACAAAGGGAGTTCAATTTTACTTTACTTTCCTTAGTTGCATTTATAGGTTGACACATTGGTTTCATAAACCTGTTTGTAGAACTCAGCCTGGACTTTGCATGTGTGTTGTCTAACAGCACAGTTACAATCTGAGGTGATGAGGAAATTCAGGCACATCTTTACCTTTTCCCTTTTCAGGGAAGGGAAATGTTGTGACTAGAAGTCAGTCTGTGACCTCTTGAGGCAAGTGGCTTGTATGGGTAAACATAGCTGGATCTCCTTCAGAAGGGAACCTGTTACTGCACCTCTTTGTTCAGGGAAAGTGAAATAGTATTTCTGATGTGTGCTTGCATATGATAGAAATCTGTGGCCTGAAAATGGTACTTTAGCCTGCAGTAAATTCTGGCTTCCTAGTGTGACTCCTGGTATCCTGAACTTTGGTGCATTTTTCTCTCCTTTAGTAACTTGTAAGGAGTTGTAGTCATTTGTGTGACTGATAATAGACCCTTTGTAAAATCAGAATTGTCAGGCGTGATTGAAAAAACACTCCCTACACAGTCAGAATTGCTATATTTGGAGTTGTTGTGGGATAATTTTCCTCTCTCCTAATATAGCCTCTTTCCCACACTACCCCTCCATTTTGCAGTCAGTGCTATGAGGGCAGAAGTCCCTCAGTGACAGACTTACTGAATTCTGCAGACATGTATGTGGATACCAAGTAGGAGATCTCAGAAGAGGTTTGGCTGAAATATACAGAGCTCTGGTGAGAATGTTGACTCAGGCTGAACTCTACCTTTCCCTTGGTGTAATTCCTATTACGGATTTTCAAGAATTCAGTGTTATCCCTTTCAAAAGTACCCCTTACCTCCAGTTGCTTATTTGACTAATAAGTTCATATGGATATGAGACTCCACATTGCTTTCATATTAATTATGAACACTCAGATGAGAGGAGCAGTTGTTCCTGTAAATAGAATGCTATAGTACAAACGTGTTTCCCAGGTAATAGTCAAATTACTTAAGCAATCTTTTGGTCAGCTTTCATTTTAGATAATAGATTGTGGACATGAGTTATCCTGGAATACTAGTTATTTCTGGTATCCCAACAGGTGCTGTTAACTATGAAACTTGTTATTAGCAGCTGGAATTCCTGTCTGTAATTTTTTTGAAATGTCTTAAGCTGCAGGAACTTGAAGAACTATAGTCAACCCAAATGTGCATCTGTCCCATTATCCTACCTCTTCCAGTGACCAAACCAAATGCCGAGGGAACACTCCCACAAGGATCGGATAAACATCTGTGGAGCTTCTCCATTGCCTTGTCCCAACATGCAACAAGATCTTCCAAAGCCAAATGATATTTCTGTATTTTCAATGACCTGTAGAGTTTTGTTTTTCTACCAACTTGTTCAGTGTCCCCTGGAGTTTGTATGTGCTTTTATATTTTGGAAATCCAGTGGTAGACAACTTAATCCCTTTAACCACACATAGATCGAGGGACCACCTCCTTGTGTTGTTTTGAGCCTACTACCTTCTAGTTTTGTTTGAGAACTCTGTCTCTTGTGTTGGAAGAGTTTGCAAACAATTAATTTGCCCTGTTCCAAACCACTCATGATTTTATAAACCTCTCTCACGTTCCCACACATTTCCATGCTTTTTTATGCAAAAAGCCGCTTTTTATGCAAAAGGATTAGAATCATGGAATGAATCATGGAATCATAGAATGGTTTGGGTTAGAAGGGACCTTGAAGATCATGTAGTTGCAACACTTCTGGATGTTGGTTCCAACAGCAGGGACACATTCTGCTAGACGAGGTTGCTCTAAGCCCCGTCCAGCCTGGCCTTGAACACTTCAAGGGATGGGACATTCACAACTTCACTGGACAACCTGTCCCAGTGCTTCACCACCCTCACTGTAAAGAATTTGTTCCTAATATCTAATCTAAACCTATTCTTGGTAAAGTTTGAAACCATTCCCCTTTGTCCTGTCACTACATGCTCCTGTAAGCTGTCTCTCTCCATCATTCTTGTGGGCTCCTTTCAGGTACTGGAAGGCCACAATTAGTCACCTTGAAGCCTCCTCCTTTCCAGGCTAACAAGTACAATTCCCTCAGCCTGTCCTCATAGGAAAGGTGCTCCATCCCTCTAATCATCTTGGTGGCTCTACTCTGGAGTCGCTCCAGTCTTTCCTGTGCTGAGGACTCCAGAGCTGGATGCAGCACTCCAGGTGGGGTCTCACCAGAGCAGAGCAGAGGGGCAGAATCCCCTCCCTCAACCTGCTGCCCACACTGCTCTGGATGCAGCCCAGGATACAATTTTGGCTTTCTGGGCTGCAAATGCACATTGCTGGCTCATGTCCAGCCACTTATCCACCAGCGCCCTCAAGTCCTTCTTGTCAGGGCTGCTCTTGATCTGTTCATCCCCCAGCTTGTATTGACATCAGGGGTTGCTCCAATCCAGGTGCAGCACCTGCCACATGGTCTTCTTGTTAAACCTCATGAGACTCCTATGGACCCATCTCTGGAGCCTGTCTAGGTCCCTCTGAATGGCATCCCATCCTTCAGGTGTGTCAATGGCACCACTACATCAGGTTGGTGTCATTTGAAATTTGCTGAGAGTGCACTCAATCCCTTTGATTAATTTTATTTATTCCTGTTGTTCTTTGTTGAACTTTCTCAGGTTTTTCTACCTAATTTGAGAAGGTGGAATTAGACTGTGTTGAAAATGTGATCACATTGCACCTTTACACAGTAGTATAATGTGTTCATTGTCTTTCTCTTTTCCTTTGCCACTAATTCAGAGCATTCAGTCTGAATTTTTAATATACTTTCCTCCCTGTGTGGATGCTTTTGTTTATATCTTTATTGATATGGTTAACAAAATACTTAGTTAAATTGTAAATTAAGCTAATGCCACTACTACATCAGTACCACTGTAGTTTAGGCATTAGATGCTGAGCAAAACAACACCTCTGTGCAAGAAAAGTTTAGTATTAATAAACCAGTTTTCTTGAAAGTAAGTGAAAGTGTTCATGACCTTGGATTGCCTGATAATGGGCAACAAGCCTCAGGTCTAGGACTATCTTGAAATTAGTTTCTAAATCTTTAAAAGTAAGATGATTTTTTTCTTGTCTGTGCAAATCCTCTCTCTCATGATTAAGTGTGAAATTACTGACCTTGGGAGAATTTTGGGACTTGAGTATGAGTTTTTATTTGCAAAGGGATAGTGTGGCTTCTCATTCCTTTTGCATAATAGCTCTAACATAAAGTGCTTTGTTTAATCTGTCATTTAAGGATGTGCAAGATGTTGCATCTGTTGGTGGACTTGAAGAACGAGATGATGACGCTGTTAGTGAATATAGAAACAAACAATTATAAGGTGTTGTTTCATTCTATAATAAGCTTATTAGTTCATTGTGAAGACAAAAAAAAAGGACAGTCTTACATACCAAGACGACTGTTGTTATTTAACTTGGTTTTCACCAACGCTACTATAATTTCTTCCCTGTGTTTTGGGTGAGGTGAAGCCCTTGTGCCTGGCGATGCATATGACAGTGCAATTGGTATTGACATTCAAATGGTTCTTGGAATTGGACATTATATTTAAGCTCTGATACTGGTACTCATTGCTGAAGTTGTGAATGGCCTCAGTTTCCAAAAAGATGTACTGTGAAATCTCTGTGTACTCATGGTATCGCAGGTCATTTGATTGCTGAGACTGAATGGAGCTTTTATGAGTTCTGGCATTTATGCATGTAAATATATGTAGGTGTGTGGGCATCTTTGAGGAATTACTATGCATGGAAAAAAGGAGAAGTAGTAGTTTGTTCCAATCCACTTTCACTTGCAAGATTTTTCCATTCTATTTTATTTTTCTCCCATTGAGATAACTCCTTGGAGTTTGAATGCCAAACCTGCATTAGTGAAACACTTTCTCTTTTAGTGAAGCACATGAAACCAGTAGCCATGAATGCCTAGAAATATGCTTCATGCATGTGGGATGGTGCAGAGGAGAGCAGCACTAACCACAGGAGCTCAGAGAGGAATTGTCATGAGACCATGCTGGCCATCCTTTGGTAGCTAGAGGTTATGATATGTTTTGTTGGAATAATCAAGAGCTGATATTGCACACAAATTCCACTTGCATATAAAGCTTTATACTGCACAGGTGTAAAAATAGAGTTCTTTCCAAGGGTTAATATAATAAGACAATCCTATAATAATATTAGAGCTTATGCAGTGTGTATTATTCATCTTAGCCAGATAAGACTTTTTCTGCAACAGTTGAATTAACTGTAATTTGTACTGATATCAGTAAATATAATAAAAAAAAAATTTAGTCTAGATGCCTTTAAAATACAAGGAGTTTTAATAGAGAAGCAAAGACACCTATAATCTTCTAGACTGCTCAAATTACTATAGCCTCTAGGCAGTGTAACCTATATTCAGTTTAGTCCTGCAAACTGTACAACACAAAGCCAATAAGGAAAATACACTAGTAGTAATTAGGATTTAAATTGGAGGTGGGAGTGGTCTTTTTCCCAGTAAGCTAACTGTATGGGATATATGGAATTCTGGAATCATAACATTGTAAAATAATTTGGAATGCATGTATAAAATTACTACATTGGTTTATACTTAATTTTATTCTTGATGTAGGATAACATGACGTGCTTTATGAGAAAGATGCAAATAACAAGCTATTTCTGCTTTTAAATACATGTTCACAAAGAACTTTAAAAAAAATCCATTATTATCCTTAATCATACGGTGGTCCTCATAAAATAAACTTAATATCAAAGCTGCTGCTCTGGTTGCAGAAGAATATTTTTGGATTAAGCTTGTGTGTGAATGCACATAATTACACAAAGGGAAATGCCATCTCTTTGATTCTGTGGAAATTGAGAAAGCTACTGGTTATGTAAATCAAGAGTTGTTAAGACAGTTTGGATTAGCCCCTACTAGGCTTGTGACTTAATTCTCTTTATTTTTTTCTGTGGGTGTTTTCTTAAATATTTGCTTCAATCTTGTAATAATATATCTGTAGCTGAGTTGGAATTAGCGAGAGTAAACACAGTGTTATTTTATTTTAAATCTCTTTTATTGAAGTTTTTATAAGAAGAGTTTTAGCTAATTAGACACTCCAAATAATTCAAAATAATGCAGAAAATGTCCAGTTAGAATAAATGGTACCAAGCATTCTGTTTAAGTGCTTTTAAAGTGAGAAAGTTGTTCACAGATCTTCCAGAGTGAAAGTGCTTTTTTAAGCAGTACAGCAGTTGCAAGTATGATTTGTGGTTGTACAAAAAGGTTGGTTTGTTTGGAGGAGCCACCCAGCACTCCCCAAACCCTGTAATTTCCAATATTGTGGGGTAGAGGGGTTGTGATTTTTTTTTTTTTAATTACAACAAAACAGAAACAAGTATATCTCTCCTCAGAGGAAGGATGTTATAAACAACTCGAGGATAAGGTTGAGTAAAAACTTGGTATATGTCTAGTTCAACATAAACTGTTAGTTTGAATGTTATTTCAGTACAAGAACTACTGATTGTCTTTATCTTCACAGCACTCTGACATCTTTTCAGTCAGGCTTTAGCTGTTAGTTGAACTTCTAAGTTGCCCCTAACTGCACTTCATGAAAATGTAAGCAGCTTTGTTTAAATTAAATATTAAATTTTAAATACCAAATGAAGTTAGTAATTTGTTGACATGGTTGAGTACTCTCCAGAGGCAATAGGCAGTGTTGTAATGATATATTTGCTAGTTCTAATTGGTGAGAAGAAGCTGAGTAACTGAAAGGCTGTCATTGATCAAGTGCAACGTATGTAGACCAAAATGAATGCTATTTAATTAGAATAACGTCGATGCTGTCTTTAAAGCACTGTCTATTACAGGGAAGTGTCTTAAACATGGGTATGCCATGTGTTATTACAAACACTTCTCCATGACCGGAAGCAAAGAGCATCCCTTTTGAATTGCCCAGGCGAGGGAGAGTAGGAGCATAGCAGAGGTCTTGGAACAAGTCCAGAGGTTGGACAGTTTAGTGAACTGAAATAAATGCTCAATTTTTAAATGTAGTCAGCCTTAAAATTGAGATCTAGAAGGAATGAATGCATACTGAAATGGTATATCCCCACAGGGAAGGGGAGCAAAACCCACTGGCATAAAGACACGGAACTATGGAGTTGAATGTCCTGCTTAGTTATGTAACAGGCCTTTTAGCCTGGAAATTGCATGGGCATACCAAAAGCTTGTAAAAGTTATGACTGTATAAGAACCTGTCTTTTATTTTTACTAACAAGTAATGACCTAAACATGCTCTGAAGCAAGAAGTAGTATTATTTTTGTAATCTGTTACTAGGTGTTCCACGTTACAGGACGAGACCCCCTAAAGAATGCTGTGTTCTGTGTCCTGGAACTATGAACTTGCTTTTTTCATGTTCCCAGATGTGGGAAAACTAGGACATCATTAGTACTTGTCCTTGATCCTACTGCTTAGTATGTTAGCAGTGGGTGTAACAGTTGATTGTATTAATTGCACAGTGGCTTAGTGCAGCCTGTCTGGCAATGGCACTGCTGTAGCCAGCACACAAATAACACTGCTGAGTGGGTAAGTTCTCATTTAATGTGAGTGACTTAATCCCCTCTCTGAGTTTGCTTTAGGGGTTGGATTTGTAGCAAAAATATTAGTTTCTTAGAGCTATTGTAGTTGGAACAAGTACTGCTCTTACTAAAATCTCAAACTGAAAAAGTAGATGTGTTTTATAATGACGTTTTAAAAGCATTAGATAACTTCAGTGTTTTAAACATTGCAAATTCTTTCTGTTACTCTTAAGATAATTTTATCTTTATATACAACACTATTGTCCTAAACATGAAGATCCAAACCACAGAAATTAGTTTGAAGCACACAAGAGGAATAGCATTCTAATCCAAAGAATAAATGTACTTTCTAATTATTTTCGCTTGTTGTTGACTTGGCTAAAATGTATGTTCTACTAAGAAGCTTATGTATACTTAACACAAATAAAAGTGAACTGTCCATAACTAAGAACTTTAGTAAATTTAATATAAGTATGTGTGAGTTTCAATTACTTTTCCAAATATTCAATTTTAAGATAGACTGCATAAAGGAATGAAAATTATGTGAAAACACCGACCTAGATGTTTTGGATTGCAGGGTAAATTAATCATCAGTGATTTCATATCTAATAGGAAAAGCACCAAAACCCAGCAACTGGTGTGTAACCACTGTGTGATTTGACTGACAAGTAAAGTAGTTAGCAGGTAACATTTCGTCTTTGTTGTTGTTACAGAGTTTGTTGTTGTTTTGGGGCACTTGAAAGTTTGGGCAAAAAGCAGGATAAACTTAGAAGATACTGCAGTATGCTTTTCTCTTAAAACAGGAAGTAACTTTTAAAGTAATTGAAGGATAGTTGTTGCACCAGGAATAGCAGTTTGTGATGTTCTTCAGTAAACGACATAGTATAAGCCTAAAAGTTGTAGTTAGGATTCAAAATACTTACTGAATATAGATATTCCCTTAAAGAACAGAATGAGGGCTTCTTTGCATCACAGAAAATTGTGTAGATTTTGAATGCCTTACCTGTATTTTCCATTGGAAGACTTAAATTTTCACAATACTGACATACTGCTAAGTAAGAAAATATCTTTGGGAGTGCCTGAATGTAACAGCTCTGAAAAAAAAAAAAAAGTACACAGATTTTTCGTAAAATCTAATCCATACTTTTAGGGGAGATGAATACTACATAAGATTCTGAAAGTGACCTTAATAGTTGTGTAGCAAATGATTTTATTTATTTATTTTTCAGTTAGTCTGATCTTAAGCTTTAAGACATTTTTGCTTAGCTTAGGCTTGGTTACTTGAAGTTGATTTTATCTCCAACTTTCTTTTCCTCTTTAGCTTGTGCAGTTGTTCCCTGAATATAGTATTAGTAGCTACTGTAGAACAGTGAACTTACAGCCACCAAATTATTCACAGTGATCATAATTATCAAAAGCGTAGGAAACAGTTAATCTGCTAAGCTTTGACAAGTGAATAAGGTTCAAGTGTCCCATTTTATGTTTGAACCATGACTTTATTTAAAAGAAGGAGCAAACCTGAAAACAAACCAGATATACTAAGGTGCTTAGTAATATCTGGATCATCTGAAGATAAAAGAAAAATACTTATTCATAATGTTAAGCAACAGAAATTAAAAGAAGCACATATATGTGTGTCGGGGTTTTGTTTTCTTTGATGTGAGAAATGTGACAACTCAATGAACTATGAGTTTGAGAAGTTTAAGGTATTTACAAACATGATGAACTTATGTTTATAACTTTATTTTCCTCAGAGTAGAAACCAGCCATGTGCAGAAGGGATTTGCTGAGGATAGCCTTAACTGTAGAGTAGAATTTGTTTAGGGTGTAAAATGGTGGGAAAGAACTTAATGGAAGAAGTTGACCCTCTAGGAGGGATGTTGCCTTGTAAATGAGTTCTGTAGCCAGGAGGAGACAATTTGACAAAACATTGAAGAAACCTTATTCAGCACCCTGTACTGATTGCCCAGAGGAACCACCAAACATATTAAATGGTGGGTTATCCTTCTAAGTTGATTCTTGTGAGCAGGTGAAAAGTAGAGTGCTAAAACTAAACAGGGATGTTGGTTGTAACCTTGTAGAAAAGGAACTTGGAAATTTGCTGAATACTGTCTTTGAAAAACACACTTTTAGCCTGCTAAGTCAGTGTGAAAATAATTAGATAATATTGCTCTGACTGTATCTGTGTAAGAACATGCAAATTGGTACTGACTGAAAAAGGAGGGCACTGGCGGAGTACAGGTGGAGCAATCCTTGCAATGAATATTTTCTTCAGTCTTTACTGGATGAAAGTGTAAGGTTGAGGGGGGAAAAAGGAATAAGACAAAAAGTGAGCAACTTTAATTTCAGAACCAAATTTTTTTTACCACTTTTGGAGATTTGCATCATTCTGTAGTATATGGTTTTCTGTTCTGCCACAAATAAAACCTACTGTTTAAGGAATAGGACTGTATAACACCTAATCATAGCTGGGCTTTGTTTGTGGTGTGTGTTGGGTTTTTTTAATTATTTGTTTGTTTGGGGTGTGATTTTTTTGTTTGCTTTTTGTTTTTCTTGTTTTGGGGTATTTTTAGTTGCTATGGATGCACAAACACATGAATTGGAGTCGGTGCAGGCATTTTATTGACATAACATGTAACTGAAAGCAAGGCTGATGATTACTGCTGAGGGAAGAATTTTAGTATGTTAAATGTCAGTTTGAACAGCTCCAGATGACATGAAGGAAGAAGAGTTGAAATTGTGTGTGAGACCTTTTGGGCAGTCTCTAAGCAAAGAAAAAGAAACACATTAGAAGGGTTTTTGTGGTGGGTAGAAAATAGTGAGATTTTGTAGGTAAAATGAGGGCATTTTGATGACTACTTTGAAAAAAAAAAGGTTTGACCTTTGTCAAACTGAACCATTTGGGCTTCATGATGCTGTCATTGACTTGCCAAACATTGTCAGGGGAAGGAAATAAGTAGAAGTTCATAGTAGTCTTTGGTAGTTCATAGCCAGAGAAAAATAAGAATATGTTAAAAAAAATGGTGTTATTGCAGTTCATTAATAATTTCTCTGAATTGCTCAGTCGTGGCCTGTGATCATAGTAGTAGTTATGAAATGAAAGTGCTGGGAATGTTAGAGTTGCCAGGCTGCTCAAGTTGAGCTGAGTCAGTCAGCTGGTGTTATATGGGCTACAGAAAAAGTAGGTGATGAGATACTTCAAAGGGAATAGTTACTAGTGTTCATAGGGATATTTTGGTACCCCTTACTTTTCCTTAGTAACTTCGTGGCTCAGATAAAATGAAATTTTGAAGCGGTAGGTCCCCAATGATAGTGTTTCCAGTCTCATCCTGGGGAGGTACAGATCTATGACAAGGTATTCCTTGCCAAGGTGCTGTTCTTCATCTTATGCTATTATGAGTAAGGGATCGATGCTTGATAGTGGCTTTTTCCACTTTAGAGTCCAGTAATTTCTAGGAAACGTAGAAACTGCTCAGTGGTTCAGAAAGCTGTAGGTCAGATGTTGTTGAGGAAAGGGGAAAATGGGGGAAGAAGAGGGTTAAATTCTAAAAGAGAAATTTAGACATACATGTGAATGCATTTCTTGCAGCTCATAGGTATAAGATATCTTATACCTATTGGACAGGGAGATTTCTGTCCAATCTCCCTAGCCCCTAGTTTGCCTGGATTTTCAATTTGTATCTTAAATGTACAGTTTTATGGCAGACCGAACATGAAAATATTGATGAGGTTGTGTCAGTTCAAATCACCTATTTCCTCAGGGTTTAAAATCTAATTTTGAGATTGTGCTAAAGCAGAGTAATGTACATGGGTGACTTGCTGGTTGCTTAGACACTTGTGGAAGAACTTCATGTTAATGTTACTGTTGAGAGATACTTTTTGTGTGCAGGCATGGCCAATGCTGTGGAGAAGAGAGGTTTTTTGACTGAGTGTGGAACAGTGAAGAGAGAGCTCCAGATTCTCAGGTGTTTAAGAAGAAATGGAACCTTGCAGGGGTTTAAGTGTTTCTGATAATTTGATTAAAATTTTAACTTGAATTAATGATGAGTTCTTGTTTAATGAGCTTTTCCTTGTCTCTTAGGTTAAATATAAAATGGGGGGGAAGTTTAAGCACAGATAATTGTCTGTTTGGCACATGGAGAAGTGGAAGTGTAGGTCTGACAAGAGTATGTTAGAAAAATTTCTTAAACGGTTTGTCTGAACCAAAAAGCGAAGGCCATAATTTAGCTTGGTGGCTACAACTAAATTTAAGCCTTGTGCTTCTTTTCCTCACCTTATACAGAAATTCATAATGCTTAATACAAAAGGCTGCATGAAACAAACGTTTCATACAAGGGAAGAGAGTTTTGCTAAGGATACTTTTTGGAATGATTTTGAATATTGTTAACAAAGAGTGCTTATTCTTCTGAATAAAACATTAACTCATTCAAGCTGGACACGGTAGTGGCTTTTGAAATTGTTGCTAAGTACCCACTGGTGCCACAGAAGCTACACAGACATCAGGCTTGTGAGGTGAGGATATAAATGATACAAGTTATTATCAGAAGAATTTAATTTCTCTGTCAGTGTCTAGGTGTTAAACAGTGGAAAGGAAGTAGCTAGTTTTTTAGATGCAGCAAAAAAGCTAGGAGATTGTTGGTAAGGAGCTTTATTTTTATTTGTAGCCAAGTAGCTAGCATTTTGGTTTAAAAATAAGGGATTCCCTGTCCCTTGTCATGAAATAGTCTTTTGCCCACCCCTCAATTCTGTTGCTTTTGATTGTGTCAACAGAAGCTTGAAGATTGTTGCTGGTAGCTTCTAGGGCTCTCTCTAGTAAACTTGTTCATGGTTCAAACCGGCTTGGTCAAATAGTACAAATGACTGGTGGTAAGCCGCACTCAGGAGCAGTCAGTAGTGTTATTAAGGCCCCTTTCTAAAGGAATTTTATATGACTGGGAGGGTTCTTAGCTTGTGGATTTTTGTTAGGCATGTACTAATTGCATTATGGTACAGGCTACTGGGACTAATGATGGTACACACAGGTTCTGTCTGATACAAGACACACTGGAGCTGAAGATGCTCAGTGGTATAGTCATAGCTAGTGGCTTCAAAGGAAGAGAGGAGGAATATGTGGGTTGTGTAGTGAAATATATGATCAAGTCAAAGTACCTTCAGTTGCCTTATTATGTTACAAAGTTGAATGCTTGGAAAATCAAATGGTTGTAGGTAGCCAGTTTTGATTAATGATATTCAGTAATGGTTAACCTTGTGTTTTTTTTTTTCCACCTGCATCTTCCTGTGGTAGTAGTCTGGTCATGAAACAAAAGTATATGCCAGAATAACCCTCTAGAAGGGCTTGGCAGGGGATGAAGTAACCCCTATAAAAATAGGATTTGGGTGGTATGCTTACACAACACAGAGGCCATTTTCCGTCTAGCAGAGTTTTATTTGTTCTTGTTTATAAAATTTCTCAGCAACCACAGACTTAGGGTGTACTGTGGCTCTTTGGTTGAGATCCAACAGGGTTGAGGTTGAGCCTGTACTAATTAGCATGCTTTACTTCCTTGCGGGTGGTGTCTTCACGCAAGGTACTTGGTCGAAGAGCACAGGATGCACAGCAAAGCCTGGCTTTGAATGGAATCTGCTGTGGTCTGTAAGCTGTCATCAGATAGGCATTTCATAATTTAAAAAGGCTGGTATTTCTGGATCTAAGCTGACCCTTGAAATAACTGAATACCATCTGTGTGATGAGTGTATTTCATCCATTCTGCACTAGGGCTTGATCATGCTGGTTCAGAGCTGGTTCTCTTCTCTGTGACCTGCAATCCCCAGTAACTCACATACAGTGAGGTGAATTACTATTATTTGGAAACTGCTGGTTGGCACAAAAACTGTTTTGTATGAGAATAAGTTAGGAAGCTGTCTTCCTTTGTCTTTAAGATTGTTTGGTGTTATCAAAGCCTGTGAAGTTCTCCTAGAAAGGTACTAAAGAGAACTCAAGTGACAAGTGACAAACTGGGAAGCATTCTGTAGGTAGAAATTGTATGTACTTTGGGAGGCAAAAGCCAGAAAATACTCAGTGGTTTAGTCTGTGGAAGGAAATATAAATCCTGAGTCTTATATCTTAAAATTACTGTGATTTGTAGTGTGAAGATTCAGTGCAAATCAGAAGTTACTTGGGAAGAAATATTAAATTTTACTGGCTGAATAGAGTTGAGGCATATGGCTTGTCGTGCAAGTGTTGTCACATTGACCTTTGGGTTGCACGCTAGATGAAAGTACATAGGGGTACATCAGGTCTGAGTTACTGGCAAACAGTATGTTAGAAACTGAGCAAAGTGTTTTCCCAAATCTAAAGAGAAGGCAGTATTCATCAGCAACAGGTCTACTGAATCTTATTAGGCAATGGAAATGTAACTTTGGCCTTGGGGGGAGGGAGAAGCCATGCACTCCTTAGCTATGATAGAGTTCTCCATCTGAGATCCTTGTGTCAGCGATAAGCACAGTCCAGGAACAGCTGTTAGTGTTCTGGCTGCAGATAGCATCTCCTGTCTCCTAATCCATTTTGTAGTTAAGCCTGGAAACCAACTGAGCACTTTAATAGCTAGAAGGGCAGTCTTTGGATTAAAAATATGGCTGAACTGTTATCAGAGCAGTGACTACTGCAGTGCTAGTGCGTGGGGAATAATTTTCAGTGGCTCAGTGACAATAACTCAGCTTTTCTAATCTTGCAGTTGAAATTGTAACTGGGCAGAAGAACTTCTAGCAAATGGTAAAAAGGTTTAAATTTTTAGCATTCATTTTTGCAAAAGGGTAGTGCATTCTTGAAGGATGGTAAAGGGTTTCATTTCTTGGTTTTAAAAGCATGTAGAGAGCAGGTGTATGGTCCCCTGATGTAGATGGTTTGGCTACTTGGAGGTACTTTAGATTGATTAGCAGTCTTCCTTGTTCAAGTAGGACTAAAGATTTGGAGTGTGATCAAGAGAAATCTTCCTATACTTTAGGGCTTTAAGAAGCCTTCCCCCCTTAAATGACTTGCATTACAGACAACTGTAGGAAGAAGTTAGTCACATATCAGTTCATCATTGCTAGGATAAGGTAACTTTATATCAGTCTTTTAGCTGTTTGTAGAATACATCAAGTGATTTGCTTTGTTTATTTGCTGAGTACCCTTAGAAAAGTCTCCTCAAGGCAGACTTGCTTAAACGAGTTGCCACAGGTCGTTGTTGCAATGCACTGTTCTTCATATTGCTATTCTAATAGGGGAACCTGCAGGTTTTTGGCTGAAGATGTTTGATGTAGGGAAGCCCTCCTATGAATTGCATAGGAGGGCTTCCCCCTTGTTCCCTCCTGTCTGGATTTGTTTTAAACTTTCTATTCTTGGTCTTATAATTGAATCAGGATAGTGATTTTAACTGAGACAAATTAGGCCTTTCTTTGCATTGCACAGGGCAGAATACTGAAGTTCTTACAAAGAAAGTTTTTGTTTAAATAGATACACTTGCAAGGGCAAAATGAGAGTCTTTGAATTGCAGTGTAGGGTTGTCTTGTTCCCTGTAGGATGATAAAACAGCAGCAGGAATAAGTTTTATATTTCTCTTAAAAAACCCACAAAACCAATCAACCATTGTCACTCGAATTTCTGGCTTTACATTATGTCCCTAGAATGCACAACTAAAATGGAAATTTATGAATTAAATTAAGACCAGAGCTATAATTTATTGTAATGGAAGTGAAATCTCAATATGTTATACAAAGAGTATTTTTAGAATTGGTTGATCCTAAAAAGCTGACAGCTTTTTCTACATTAAGATTATTTTAATCTGAAGAAGGAAGTAGTGTGTTTTGGTAGTAGAATAAGCCCAGTATGTAACTCAGATTATGCTCCTTAGAGTATTTTCTTCTGTTGCATGAAAACATCTACTTTCCTCCAATAGAGAGGTCTTTTCACAGGCTTATTATAAGGTGTGTGAGGAATTTTAGTTTTGATATAAATAAGATATTCTGAAATGTTTCTACTCAGCCTTCCTGAGATAAGAAATTTTACATGCAAAGTAAAATACAAGTCTGAGGTCAAGTATTATCTTGCACAGTAACTTGGAAATACAGGAAAAATGGAGAAATATGGTAGTGCCTGTCAAATACTGAAAATAGTTTGTAAACCTAAGACTGGCTAAAAAATGTAGCAGAAATAAACCACGATCAAAACTCTCCCAAAACAGTGACCACTTTGCAGCCTAGCTCTTTCTGTCATCATGCAATATATTGCTGAACAGCAAGAGTGCTGTCAAGACTTAACATTTGCCATCTGGTCTCACCCCAACACCTCCAGTGTTAATGTACCCCCTTCATACTTGACTTCTTCTGCCTCTCTCCTCATGTACTTCCTCTGCCCTGCCCGACACATGCACTGTTTCTTCCCATAGCATTTTTTTCATGGAGTCACACCTACAGCCCTTACGTCTGCTGCTCCTGATTGTCTTCCTGGTGATGAACAGGAATTGAACAACTGGAGGTGGCTGCACTGCTCACAGAGGTTAACCACCGTTCCAGTGCTGCGTTCTTCTCCCATTGCTTACTCCTGACTCTCTTTCCATGCTTGAGGGGGACAACTTCTGCTGTGGCTTTCCTCTCAGCTTGAGAAAGCATTCAGAACTCACTGTGGCACAGTGGATACATGTGTAGGTAAAAGGACTGTAAGGATTTGCTAATGGTAAGTTGGTGTGAGGGCTGTGAGATGCTCCAGGGGAACTGCATAGGGCATGGCCTTGTCATGTGCAGGCTTGGTGTAATTCTGTAAAGACAGAGAAAGCATATGACCCTAGATTTTATGCTTTTTCTGCTCTTTCCATAGGTTTTGACAAATTCTTATTTTAACTCTGTTGTTTTAAGTTTCTTAAATGTGTTGAAAAATTTTGCTCAAATCTTCCCAGTATGTCCCGAGAAGTCCAGAAGTTTTAATTGTGTTGGCCTAAAGTTGTGTGCTGCTCAGCTCTCCAGAGGCTGCGTGTAGATACTGTTTCTGTGATCAGTTTTCCCAGCCTCTGGTCATCTACTCTTATGTTTTGTTGCAATATTTTTCCATGCTTACAGGAATAAAAAGAATCTTTGCAATTTTTCATTGCTACTTGAGGAATAAATGGCTTAAATACAAATTGTAAAGATTTCTGCTGACTAGTAATTATTGCATCTTTGTAGCAGCCATGTATAGTTCCAAAAATTAAGCCATAAATATCATGAGTTGAATACTTGCAGTCATTTGCCACAGAGAGAGCTGTAAGTGCATTTTAAGCATTATTTTTGGTTTATTTGGTTTGTTTTGATTTAAGCATCCTAGCTGAAGTCACCTGCAGGAAAAAGCATTTTGAAAGCCTTCTTTGTAACACTGGTGGGAAAGCTTTTGGAAGGATTTGGTTAGCGTGGAGTCAAGAGCAGAGCCTCAACTAAACCAGCTCTCGTAATTTAGGGTGGCAAGAAGTCTTAAAGCTGATTTGGCACTCAGCAGAAAGAACCTGCTGAGAAAGAGGATAAAAAGGATCTTCACCTTAGGCTGTAATTCAGTTTGCAATTTGGAAACAGTGCCAAATTGAGCTTCCTGGCCACTCCTGCTGGTTCCTATGCACACTGGATTTGAACAAAACTAAGTCAGTATAAGACCTTCCTCCTACTCCCTATCTTTTCAGCAGATTACTCTTTGGCTGGATCAGTTCCCTGCTGCTTTTCATCATGCAGCTGCACAAATACTTCTGTTGGCACAACAGTGGGAGCAGTGTAGGGGCAGGAATGAGCAGCTGGGAACATGGGCTCTATAGGTCAGCTTAGGGATCCACCAGCCACAGTCCGCATCTTCACTCTGTTAAAGCAGAGGAAAAGTCTCATGTTGAGGCTTGTTTGAAAGCTTGACTCCCAGCTCTAGGGGGCTGTGTGAGTAGTCGAGGGTTTTAGCTTGCACAGGCTTCTAAAATATCCGTGTATTTCAGCTGAATTTCATTTCAACTGGAGGAGGCTGGACATCTGAGAATGCTGTACTGTGTTGGTGACTTTACTGTGACTTGATGATGGATTGAGATGCCCTCTGTAAGCATTGCTGCAGCCCTTGAATGAAACTATCTGTGGCATGCAGAAGGTATTTCTAATTCTGTCTTGATTGTCTGCTGCAAAATGTCCACAAATGCTCTTAGTTCCTTTGTAGATAGAAGAGCTGAAGATTGAACATGGGCTTTGTTTGGGCACTTTCATTCTGCTTATCTAGTGAGAACTGAATTGTTTAATTGTGTGGAAAACTTAGCTTGTATAGGCGTTGATAGACAGTAGAGACTATGGGATTGGGGCACCATTGAGTGGAGCAGAGAGAAGATATCTCATTTCTTCTTGCTTTAAAAATCCTTGTAAGCCATGCCTGTTTGGGTGAGGTCTTTCTGACTCAGTTCAGCTATCCACGCAATCCATTACTCTATCAAATGATGCAGTCAGATAAGATTTCTTGATAATTGGTGTCACCAATAATTTTAATGGTGACAACTGGCATTAATTTGTTTCTTCACCTTTGGGTGTCCAAGTGCTGTGTGGCCATTTTGTTTCTTTAACACTGGTAGTGCATTAGGGGTTCTCACGCTTTTTCTGTTAGCACATTCTTGCTTTTTGCAGTAACTAATGAGTGGAGATACATCAAGGGGTGAAGCTAACATCAAAACAGGTTGTTTTGTCAGTGGGCTAAATATGGTGAAAGTAGCACGAGTGGACAAGACTGAGATATTAGAGCATCTGACAGCTCAGTATCATCAGGTTGAGTGAAGTAATATGTAACATGCAATTGGCAAGAATATGGCTAGTCAGGTACCCAGTGAACAGACATCTTGCAAAAAAAGAACTGTTTCCAAAAAATCTTGTTTAATTGCCTGTTGATGGCTGAATCCTTGCACCTCTTTGCCTGGTGCTTAGGAGCTCCTTGAGAACCCACAGCTGCGACACTTCTACTTGCTTTGCTCTCAAAGGGCATTAACTTTCTGGAAATACCTTTTAGAAAGAATGTTCCATGTAAATTTTAAGTGGACTCTTGAATGGTATCCCTACAGTGATGCAAGATGTATTTTAAGAGACTGACTCACTTTTGAAATACTGCCAACATTCTGCAAAAAGGAAGATCTGAGTAATACTTTCAGTTAGAAAATATGTCTACAGGGACAGTTAATAGCAGAAATTTTTTTTCATATACAATGTATCTCCAGTAAGAAGGGTGTTGTCTGAGGAAAAAACTCTATCTACCAATGTATTTAGCACAATTAAAGAAGAAAACCAAGGTTTTTTCTAGGAAGATTTGTTTGTTTATTTTTAAACAGATTTCATTTTCTTTAAAATGAATTTTGAAATAAAGTTGTTATTGAAAAAGTGTGGAAACCATACTTGAGAAATCCCACCTGTAAATACAGTCTAAGCAGACTGAAGAGTTCCAAATGACAACTAATATGAATGCTGTTGTGAGGAAGGTAAGTGACAGAATCTATCTGCAACACAAAATGCCCACAAGAAGATTGGACTCCTTAGCACTGCTGGAAGCTACTGTGGCCAGTACATGAAACAAAAAGTTCAGCTATGTCAGTTAAGCTAAATTGTGAAATTAAGCTCCAGTTTTATATTTCTGCCAGCCTAAAATGGAAGTGAAGAACAGTTTTATTGTTCGTGTTTTGTATTAGAGCAGAAGCATAACGAATTCTACCACTACCAGCTAACTGCTACCAGCATAGCTACCACTATGTGTAGTTTTGGATGTGCATGCTATTGGCCTTTTGCATTTTTCCTGAACTCCGAGCTGAAGCTGTTTGTAGCACCCATATCTCTTTATGTTGTTGAGTGCTGTGGGAGAAAAGTACTCAGTTTTGGCTTTGTGTCTCTATGGTTCTTGTGAATGGTTCATGGACAGTCCTTTTGACTGTGAAGCCTCATTTTCAGTTCAGAATGGGAAAGGGAGAAGATGTTAGTGCTGTACTTGATGACCCAGAACTGTACCCTATTTGTTATTAATAAAAAGGAGAGCTGGGACAGCCTTATTCTCTGATATTTTCACATCTTCTTCATTTCATTTTGTGTTAAAACCCGCTTAAACATCTCTCTAAATGAGTGAGCTTTCTTAGGCTGTATATGAAAGAAAAGTTGTTAACAACTATTTGTAATAATCAGACTGGTTAGACAGAACGTGATGCCTGCTGATAATTAGATATGTATTGGCCAAGACAAAATTGGGGTGTGGGGAGAGGTGGGGAGGGTCAAAGGAGTATTTCTTGGTTTTGCTACCTGACCTCTGTAAGTTCCTTGAAACGAGAATAGTCTTCATGGAATTGTTGACATTTTGGCTTTGAACTTCTTGAACTGTTACGCAGTGGTATAGAAAACTGAAAAGATAGTAGTCCGTGTGTCAAGATTTACTCCTTGTACACAAAATGTGTAGGTAGAGAGGCAAATAGAAAAGCTGAACCAATGGTGTGGAGTGTGGAGTGCACCAAGATATGCTGGATTGGCAATTTTACCTGTTCTTTATCAGATTACATCTGTGTATCAGCTTCCTAAATAAAATTCTCCAGAAATTTTGTTGTGTTTGGAAGTTTATGTCAATATTAGGTTTGAACCTGTTACTGTGAAGGGAGCTCTGATTCTGTTAAGAGTATCTCAACTTTCTTCAACATGTTAAATGATCTAGGAGCACTGTGAGAACGTGATGAAAGCCACAGGAAAAAATGTTTGTGAGTCCTTTAAATTGTCTGGCAGTAGTAGAAATTTGTATCTTCAGATGGACAGGTGTAAGAGCCTAGACAATAAGAGGCTAATGTGCGTTAGTACAAGTATCTATCAATAGCCAGATAGCTGTAGAGCCAATGAAGGATTGTTGAGAAGGAACAGGATGTGGCTGGAGAGGGGGGCCATATGGAGGTAGGGCAGCACTTTTCCAGGACAAACGTCCTTGTTCTAGCTCTGGGAGATAAGCACAACACAGTACAGCGCAGACACAGTAATGAGGTTGAGAAGGGGGCATGGAGTGTAGGGAGGGATCAAGACCACCCAGGACCCCCAAAGCCCTCCCACCCATTTTCAGAAACACCTAGAAGAATGGACTGTGCATGATAACTAATTTGCATAGGAAGTGGGAAACTTATCTCCAGGGCAGGGAAAACTCACCTGTTAGAAGGTACCCCCAGGAAAACCAGGCACACATGCGCCGCAGGACCCTAGACACCCCAGCTGGATTACACTAGAGCCAGAATTGAGTATATATTTTTTTTTAATCTTTCTTACTTACTTCGTCTCTCCCCCTCTTTAATTCATCCCTCACTTCTCTTTCACCCTACCGCTTTGTCCAAAACCTACTGCCATGTGCTGATGTAGGAAGCCAGGGACTAACATACCAATTTCCATGGCAACTGTGTAATTACTAATAAAACTTTTTAAGCTTTTACAGACCTTCTGACTTTTGTGTTTCCTTTAAACCACGAGCATCTTTGAATCTCGGGTGCTCCCTTCCCCTTGTCACAGCATGCTGACAATAATAATGAAGGCTTCCAAGGAAACTAGATCTTAACATAATTGTTTGGGTGCTTCTTTGATGACTTCAGTGACAATGTGTAGTTTGGTAGGGCAGACCTTGTTTTATTTGGAGTGTTTCAGCCTGCCTTGAGCAGACTAAAGCTGAATCTATCTAGATAGCGAAATTGTGCGAACCCTTGATTGGCCGTATCATGACAGGAACAATGTAAAGTGGCTTTTAGGATCTTTTAAGTCTAAAAAGTAATCTTTTGAACTGAAATATGATGAACTACACAGCATCTGCTGCTACCTGGAGTATTATACAGTTGCTATGTAATCTTAAGATGTAAGCTAAAGCTATAGAAGATGCTAATAGTTCAGAATATGTTGCAGTGTGAAAGATATTTAAAACCATAATAGGAGTCAAAGACTCAAGTCTCTAGTTTGGCTTCACCATGTCTGGTGGGTTTCTGTTTGCATGGTTAAGCTTGAGCTTGCTACTGGTCTTGCTGACTGGTAGGTGCATGTGTGACAAAGCTGCTGTTGAGTCAAGATCAGGGCTGAAGGAAGTCTCTGGAGCAGTTAGTATTAAAACATGGTGAAGTAAATAAATGAGCAGTTCTGGAAAAACAAGAGTCCCTTTCCTGTGGTTTGCAGCTTGTCTTATTGACAGACTTTTGAACAAAGACAAGATAAATAAAAAAGTGTCCAAAAACCTAATTCCTTCCCTGGCAGAATCTAGTTGATTTTTTGTTTGTTTGTTTGTGGTTTTTGTTTGGGGTTTTTATTTGTTTGTTTGTTTTTGTTGTTGTTTGGGGGTTTTGTTTGGGTTTGGTTTGGTTTGGTTTTGTTTTTAATTTTTTTTGTTGATTTTTTTAAATTTTATTTTACTGTTTTATACTGGAATTCTCTGGACTAAGTTGCTTCTATGTTTCTGGACTCTAAAGTCTCTCACACAAATGGAAAAAATATACGCCCTCTTCCTCTGTACACTATATATATTATCTATGCCATTGCTAATAGTCAGAATTAGTATTGGGACTTGAATAGCTTAGAATGAAATTTATAAGCAAATGCTCTTTATCAATTGACTCTAAGAATGTATAAGAAGGAAGAACTTTGTAAATGACAGGTACAGGCAAGAGGTGCAAAATCATGAGTTTATAAATGTGATTTACACCTGTTCATAACCCATAAATTCAGTCTTCATGAATATAAAGTGCAACCAGGCTTTGATGTGTTCCATGTAGCTTGAAACCATGACCTTTTTCAGTTTTGCATACATCAGAGAATTTTGCATGAAACCTATTGTCTTGATAGGAATTGTGGCTATTCAGTTCAGTTGGGAGTTTATATAGGTTATATAATGATTGTCTTTGATGATGTATAGCAATGCCTAAAAAGGTTCATTCTGGCTATAGGTGAATAGAAATGCAGATTCACTATTGAACCTGTTTTACAAATCTTCCAACCTTTATAAATTAATATTCTTGTAGGTCAAGTATTGTATGATTTTTTTTTTTTCTCAGTGAAATTTCGGAAGTTTTTCGGCTACAACACAATGGTTGGTAAGCCAAGGAAAAAAATTTGCTAATAATTCAAATAGAAACTACTGGGGGCAGAATATACTTGGGTGAAGCTCAAAGGCAGGTGTTTGGTTTCTCTTTGTGTCCTTTTTCCTATGTGAACCCTTTGAAATGGGGTTTGTTTTTACTCAGATATATCTTTGTGTAAGAATTTGTCATGTTGAAATAGCTTTATGGGTTGCTTTTGATCATGTCTGACCCTCTCCATTGACCGATGAAAGCTGGGATGTGGAGTTGATCTCTGTTCCAGGGGTTAGGATATTTTTTTCAAACCTTAATTTGCCTTTAGCAGTCTTGGATTCCACAAAGTCTGGTTACGGGCTAAACCAATTTATTAATTGGTAAGTGGGCATTAGAAAAAAATCAGTCAGTCCAACCAGTGAAAATTATTTTGGAGAAACGTGAAACCTTTTTTTAACTGGATAACCTTTTTCATTGATGCAGGGGCATGAGTGAGGTGCTCTAATATGTCAGAAAGAAATGAAACCATCTTTCAGCTCATGTCAGCATGATTGCAGTTCTGCTAGCCTGTCTAAAACGATTTGCTTTCCCTAGATTTGCTTACAGTACATGCATAATTTCCCAAATTGGTGCAACTGGCACAGCTACCTAAGGTGTAATGAAGGCTGGTAGCTGAGGTAGACATACAGGCTGAACTAACCTCTTGGCTCTTGATATACTGATACCACGAGAATTGTATTTATGTTACAGGTTGTACTGTGTGCTTAATAGGTGAGTGTGGCATGAATCTGCGCAGTTGTCGTCAACCCCTTTCTGGATGACTTAAAGAACTTTTTAAGTTGATAGTTCAGAGAAGAGTCAGTACTTATAAAAATAGGAATCCTTTGTAAAGCTTAGGAAATGATTCCAAGAATCCATAAAAGTTCCGCATTTGACTGCCTTAAAGACATAGGAAAATATTGTAGATCTAGCTGAAGGTCTCTTTTTAAAAAAAAACACGCAGGTGCACACACACACACACACACACACACACACACACACACACAAAACCCAAACAAGCAAATAAACCCACTCCCGCCCCAAACAAAATCGGATCTTTACACTGTGAATATGACATCTTCTTGAGCATGGCCAATATTTCATATGGTAGAGGATACAAAAAGCATTTTAGCTGAGAAGTTTCTTTAATTTAACCAAAGGTTTGGTTAAATGTCATGGAAAATTTGTAGGTATGTTTGCAGAGAATTTTTACATGTTTGAAAAGTTTTCTTTGAAAAACTGGGAAAAAATTACTTAGGGCTTTCCAAGTGTAACAGAATTGTTAAGCATTAGTAACACATACTGATCAGACAAGAAGAGCCGAATGTTAGATTGCATGTATGTTGTGGATGGCATTTCACACTCCAAAATTAGTCTCTCAAATTTCATTTTAAGTGTATTGGATGTTATGTTTTTCAAGGCTTTAAACAACTTTGTTAATGTAATTTTTATCTCTAACCATAGATTTGTTTTCTCTAAGTAGGAGTTTCACACAAAAGTTTATGTTTAACTTCATCTCTGTTATAAAGTATGCATTTTGCCAAGAAGTTTTTTTTTTGATGGAGGTGGGGGGAAGAGGAGAACTTGTAAATTGTTCTTGGACTACACCTCTGGTCTTGCCACTAGCAGACAAGTTTAAGACATTCCTGCTAGTTTATCTCCTCATCTGTTTAAAACAAACAGACAAAGCCTTGCTAGTTTTCCTGAAACACATCCAGAAAGGATCTCTTATTCAATTTGATCTAAAATTTATAATAAAAATAGTTAAAACATTAAACAGAAGAAGCTTTTAAGGCAGGGAGATCATTGACAAATTCAACTGCAATGTTACAAAAAAAATGCTGTCATTCTGGCTTGTCTTTTCTTGGTTCTACAGCTTTACTGTAAAGCATGTTCAATGGCTGGTGTTAATTTTCAAACTTATTTTGCCTTGATGGGATAGAAATGAAATGTCTATTTCAGCCCAATTAAAATATTTTGTGATAAACAGTATGCGTACATGTGTAGAATCATATAATATATAAATGTAATTAACAAAAACTTAAGCTTCAGAATGATAGAAACAACTCGAGAAACAAGGTCAGCGTTTATAGCATTCTTACAGTTGACAAAGAAGTTTTATAAAGTGAGTTATTATCAGTACATTTTTAAGTCAGGTCTGATATTGATGTTTGGAAATATTTTAGCTGGACAGAGTTCATATTTCCAGTTATTTAACTTCTATAGAGAAAAATGGTTTTGGTGCCAGGTGAAATAGATTTTTTTAATTTTTTTTTAATAAATAGAATAAATGTTTGTGACTGGTTTGGTGGACTGACCTCATTAATGTGGATTGCTGTCATTGTAATGGACAGGAAATGAAACGAGGTTTGTTGCAAGTGGATGAGAAGGAAAGCTAGATGGTGGAGAAATTTCTGCTGAAATAGAAGGTTCCAAGTATCCAGAAGGTGGATGTCCCTGACCTGAAAGTTCTTCATCAAAAAAGATACTGTATATTGCAGGCAGGATTGTTGTACAGGGCTGACCTGGTAGTTTGCTGTCAATTCTCAAGGAATTCAACTAAACTAGAGGCTTAGTCTCCCATCAGCTGAGCATTATAGATGAGGATAATGTGATCTGCTGGTTTGTCATTATGCTTCTGTGCATTTGAAATGGATCAGTTTGTTAAATCATGTAACTAGAATGCAGATACCAGCATTTGATGCAACTATCTCTGTTAAACTGGCCGTTTAGAGTGTAAAAGCCCCTGCAACAGAGCCTCTGAGGTGAGGTGAGCTTCCTTCCTTTGCTTTGGGCCAGAGCCTGCAGTTGCTGCATTGTAGGGGTTTGCCCATGATGGAAAAAACTTCCTTTGGAAAACTATACTGAGAAATTTTACACTAAACACTAGACATGATCTCTTGAGGTGGTGCAAAAAGTTGAACAATGAAAGGAAACACTGCATTAAAATATAATGTGAAACATTACATTTTTGTAATGTTCAGAGCCGTAATAGTATTGCTTCACTGACTTCCAAAAATTCAGATAAAATAATTTTTCATGGGTGTTTTTTTGAAGGGTTTTCCAACTTGAAGCCTGTTACCATATGTTCTCTGTGATAATCAAATTTGCCTGATATAAATTAGTTCAGGTGTTTGCTCACCTACAATAAACTAGGATTTTCCCAACAGTGAATTACAATATTCAGAAGACTAAAGTTTCTCTCCTGCGTTGGCAAGAGGAACATGAAACTACTGAAATCAAGTGCAGCTAAACCTATCAGAATCATAATAGCTAAAAGTGCTATGATAAGCAGAAGCATTGGTGGAATTATGTTTTCTGGGACACATGCACTAATTAATGCCATGTGATAAATGGCAAAGGTGATTAGGAATGGCAATATCAGAATTGATCCATCTTGGGCTACTACTGCTGTTTTACGTATAGGAGTAGTAGAAGTAATTGTGGTCAAAACCAAAACAAATGCTGAGTCTAGCACCTCACTTCAGTTGTCTTTATTTAAAAAAGAAAGTAGTTTCACTACTTTTTTGGCAAAATCCCTCTTAGAAGCTGTTTGTTTAACTTTTACTTCTAGTCAGGAAAGATACATGTGTTCCTGGAAAGATGATTTATTGTTGGCTGTAGTTTGCAAGCACAGCATTTTTGATCTAACCATCCATTATGTTTATTGTATTTCTCAACCTCCCAAGTAGAATGCCTTATTTGTGTAAAAATGCACTCCAGTTCCCCAAACAGGCTATGACTGTATCTGTTGGATTTTTGGCTTGTTAAATATGCAGAAAGGGTGCAAACAACATTTCTCACACACATCTCCAGGATTTCCTGGTTTTCTTGGGTAGAATGTTTGAAATTAGAGAGAGTTGCTGTTCTGTCATTAACCTTTGGCAGAAGATTACTAAAGGGAGGTGGATGCAAGTGGCTAAATTGTTGCATTTGCATTGACAGGAGTAAATAATCTTATGGTAATTTATATTTTACTACAACCTGATATATGACAGATCGATCACCTATGTTTTTGAACTAGATGACTGTGGTTAGCTCATGATTTAATAAAAACATTGCTGTGATTTAATGGTCAATAAAAGAATCTTTAGATCTTCTGTATATATTTGCAATGCTAGTGCTTCCTCTGTCACTTGTTCTTCAGAGATCAAATTACAGGCCTGTGATACTGTTGGCATCTTCTCCTATTTAACAACTTGCTTGCTACAGTCATCTGGATTTGTTAACAGGAAGGTTAACAGTGTGATAAATAAATGGGGTTTCTGAGATGATTCACCACTTCCTCTAATTGTTCCCTGTTTTAAGGATTCTAGGTGTTTTTCAGTGAGAAAATTAGAATATAAGAATGAGAAATACACTTAGGAAATATATTGCTAGGTGCTCAGTGGTAACTGTAGAAAGTTGACTGGGATTTTTGGAACAGGTTGTGAAAGCTAAATGGCAACAAGGAGTGTCTTGATGCGCAATGAAATGATCATGTTGTACCTTCCTCATCAGGTCTAATGATAAAATAGACTTTAGGAGCAATCAGTTCAAGAGGAAAGCTCTTGAGACAGTGAATTAGTCCAAGAAACTGTATGGTAACAGTTTATCTGCAGGAAAAATGCCAAGTAGTAATGCAGAGGAAAACAAAAGTCCAACCAGACTTGAAATAAGAGATGGACATAGAGGGCCACAAGAGGTGCTGCTGCAACATTAACAAGAGAATAATAAAGAAAGAAAAAGTGTGCTGCTGCTGAGTGGGGTGGGTGATTTAGTTGCCATTGATGCAAATGAGGTTGAGGTACTCCAAGGCCTTTTGCACCAAGAAGATCTACCAGGTTGTTGTACCTATGAACAGGATTCAGGGAGGAGAAGAACACCCACTAGTGGAAGATGCTCAAGTCACGGAGCTCTTAAGTCTTGACATATGCAAAGTCCATGGGACTAGCTGGGATCCAACGGTGCTGAGGAATCTGCTTGATGTTAGCATAGCCATAATCTTTGGAAGGTCATGAAGACTGGAGGATTTTCTCAATCACTGGAGAATGGCAAGTGCTCTACCTGTCTTCAAGAAGGGCAAGAAGCATTATCCAGGGAACTACAGGGAGGTCAAGTTCACTTTAATACATGGGAAAATCATGAATTAAGTCCACTTGGAAGTCAGTTGTGGGCATGTAAAGGTTCTGTTGTGGGTTGGAAATAGCCATCATGGGTTTACCAAAGGTAAGTCATGCCTGACCAACCCGGTCACCCTCTATGATGAAATGACTGAATCTGTGAATAAGGCAACAAGCAGTGGATATGATCTATTTTGATCTCAGCAAGGCTTTTGACATGGTTTCCCCAAAGCAACAACCTTGTGTTCAAGTTAGGAGACTGTGATCTAGATAGGTGGACTGCTCATTGAGTGAAAAACTGCCTGAATCTTTAAGCTCAGAGGGTGGTGGTTAATGATAAGTTTTGTACGGGAACAAGTTTAATTCCTCTGCGCTGATCACATCTTGATCAGTGGAGGAGGAGGCCATGTGCCTTCATTAAGTTTGTGGGTGTCATCAGACTGGGGAGTATGGTCCATATGCCTGAGGGCAGGCTGCCATTCAGAGCAGCCTATATAGTATTGAGTTACGCACTGACTCATAGAATAGAATTCAACAGAATTCAACATGGACCAGTGTGAAGTCCCGCAAGTGGAATGGATTAACTCTGTGCATTGATACAGTCCGGGGACTGAGTAGTTGACAGCAGCTCTATACAGAAGGGAGTGGCTGGCCTGATGGACAGTAGGCAAAAAGATGAACCAGCGGTGTGCTCTAGCAGTGAGGAAGGGTAACAGCATCCTGGGCTGTGTCAACAAAAACTTAGCTAGTAGATCGAGATGATGAATTTTCACACAGTATTCAGTATCTAGAATATTGTTTTGAGTCCAGCTGGTGAGCCACTAACATTGCTGGGATGGACCTGTTACTGTGTGAGGAGGCGCTGAAGTTCAATCTGGAGACAAGAAGGCTTCAGGGAACCTAATCGTAACTTTCAGATACCTTGACAGAGGGAACTGAGAAGAAGTCAGGCTCTCTATACATGTGATATGAGGAACAATAGACAACAGTCATGAACTGAAACATGGCAGGTTTTCACTGTAAGGGTCATTGACTCTGGAAAAAGTTGCCCAGAGAGGCTGTGGAATATGGCCCAGGGAGGTTTCCAAGACCCAGCTGCATTAAACACTGAGCAACCTGGTCTGACTTCAGACCTGATCCTGCTTTGAGCAGAAGATTGTGCTGTGGGCCTCCCAAGGTTCCTTCCAATCTGAGCCATTCTGTATTTGGAGCCAGCGTCCAAGTTACACACAGCCAACAGGGGCTGCTTTGTCTTTCAGGGTCCTAAAATGTTTCAGGTACCCTTGTTACCTGAGAATTTTTGGATTACTTATTTTAAGTTATAGGCTTCAGTTCACTTGAAGGGTATAGAAAGAATGTGAATATCCACTGGCATTTCATGTTTTTGAACAAGAATGTACTGAGAATTCTGAGATACTTCTATGACTAGTGAAGTTTACCCATTACCCCAAAATTCAAATCTTTCTCAAGTGCTCATGTAAACTAAAAAGAATTTAGAAATTTTATGGATAAATGGAGCTGTAAATTCTTACTCCATGAATTTAATACTGCAATGATACTTCAAGAAAAAATAGAAAACTAGCATGGGGATGAGACTGTAAGAAAGGAAACAGAAAATGAGGACAGCGGTCAGTTATAACTTTACCATGTGTGCTGTTGCTTTGCATAGGTATGCAGACTGTTGCAACATGGTGTGGTTTTGTGCCTTTGCGGGGTGTCTGGGTGTGCTGAGGAGCAAGTGAGTGGCTGATGGTGGTCTCTGAGGATTTCAGGCAGGAGAAGCTGGGCTTCTTCCTCCCTGGCACCATGTTGGGAGCACCCAGGCTGTGCCAGGCAGTTACTGGGGAGAAGAGAACAGTTGCAGGTCTGGCCCAAATGTGCCTGCCACTGCAAATGAAAGAGTTTGCTATGTGACCCCTGTTTGGCTTGGATTTAGGTACTGTGTATAGACTGTCTCTTTTTTTCCCAATTCGTTGGGGGATAATTGTTTCTTTGATAGGTTTGCCCACATGATGTTGGCAAGGCTCGCATTTAGTACTATATGGATACTTACTGGCCTGTCACAGTGAGCTGCATTCATGTTCAGCAGTAAACCCTGGCACCGGGTTCTAAGTTGAATTGCTTACATAGTTGGCATAGTCTTACTGAAGTAATTGGCGATGTATGGAGCAGTATTTCATGGTAAAACACTCTTTCAAGTGCCTGAGTCATGTTAGAGGCATGTTGTCTGGAAACTGCTGAAAGAGATTCCTTGTTGGTTTCCTTTGTACTCTCATTTCCTGAAGAAGAATGAGGGGTTTAGTAATTTTCTTTTTGTGTAGCAGACTGACATGGAATTGTGGTGGCCCTCAGCTAGGACAGCCCATGTCCTAGGTTAGTTGGGAAAGGTATTAGTGCTGCAGATTGACATGCTGACTGTAACACAGATCAAATGGTTTCCCCTTTGTGTAGCTGACTGTCAGTGACACACTTTCTGATACATGCATCAGGGAAGCATTCTGCTACATGGTGAGCACAGGAAAATGATAGGGATTCTGTCTTTCTTGATTTCCTTAAAAAAAAAAAGATTTTCTTAATTATAAAGCTTTTTTTTTAATGAGTTAATCTGCTGTTAACTGTTCTAACAAAATCATGCTGCTTTATTTGAAAGTCCTGGAAACCAAAGGGAGGGTTCATGAGGTATTGGCAAATGTATGCAGGAATCTGGAAATTATCTGGCTTGCTCCTCGTTTTGTTGTATGAGTTGTTAAACAAGTCTGTGGAAGACTAGTGCTGATGGGGAAGCTGGAATCTTTGTCTGCCCAAATGCTTCTGCTGTATGGAACAGTAGTAATATTCCACATAACAGTGAGAGAGAAAGGACTGTCCTAATTTGGGGTTGTCATCTTAAATGTCTCTAAGCACCAAAGTGGCATTGCCTAATTTAAAGCAAATAAGTATATTTCTTTTTTCCTTGATGTAAACTAGGTAACTTTGGTAATGCAAAGGCCAGATCAGAGTTCAGCTTTTCCTGAAGCATTAAGACGACAGCCTGTGAATAAGGCTTAAGCTGTAGTCTGATAAGACGTGGCACTTCACAAGAGCTGTCATGGAGTAGAGACATGGAGTTAAGAGACATTGAGTCAGTTTGCCCAGAAATGCTCCAGTTACAACCTGGATTTCTTGTGCTAGTGCATGGGTGCCCTGTGACACTCTCAGTCACTCTTGGGAAATGACTGAAATTTTTACATTGTTTTTCATGTTTTGTCTTTACCAACCCAACCCAAACCATCCAGGTGGTTTTTTTTGTCTGAGTGCAGCAATCCCTCATCCTCATAGCTGGTATTAAGAAATTTAAATCCATAGTTTATATTATTCAGGTATGTTGACTTTTTGATTAGAGATGATGAAATAATGAGACATTAGATATCTTCAGGTGAAATCAGGCAGCATATTTTATTCTTCCATGTAATTTATCTAAGTTTTATCATCTAGTGCTGTAGGTAAGAGTTGTTACTCACCCTACTAATGCGTAGTTTGTTCTTAATTAAATTGCTGATGTAGAGCGTTATCCAAATCTGAGGTATGTGTAATGTTGAAATGATGAATTTATCAGCCAGTCAATAATTGTGCAGGTTATTTGTTTGTAGAGTAGTAACTAGGCAGAATACTGGGGTGTTGATAGGGTTTTTTTAGTTTTGTTTCAGAGAGGATTTTCTAGTGCTGTAGAGATCAAGGAAGAATTTAAATATGTCATTTAAGTTTTCATTTTCTAAGGTGGTGTGTATGTCAACTTTCATTTAGATCATGGCAATATCTTCTTCAGGAGGATAAGAATTTCAGAAATGGTGTATGGATGTTCAGGGATAACTGAAGGATTCTGCTTCATGTAAATATAAGCAGAGATGAAATGATTAAGGAAATAATTCTAGATTTCATTATATACTTCTGTGAGATCTCCTTGCTAGCAAGTCCTCATGTATAAGAAAGCCTTTTATGTAACAAATCTAGATTGCAGAATTCATAAAAACAAAGCATAAAACTAAATTTACAGTTGATCCTAATAAAAAAAAATTGCAGATCCTTGAAGCTGCCAGCTCTAAAGGTGGAAGTAGTAACCGAGAATTGCTAGTGGACATCAAGCTAGTGTTCAAATTCTACAATTGAAACAGTAGGCCTGTGTAGGATGAGTAGGTTGACTGTTGAATTTAAAGTACATTGGTTGCTTTGCTGTTAGTGGTGGGTGGCTTAAGTCCAGACATTCAAGCGGTGAACTCTGTTACTAAGTTTTACTGGAATGTCATTGCCTAAAGTTCAGATTATTGAACTGAAATTTTAGATAAGGAATAAGAAAACATATAATATTTTGCTTGTCATAGATACATATATATAAATGTAAAAGATTAATAGTTTTTATTTACAATAGTGGTCTTTTCTATTATTGAGTTTTATAGTTATAAGATTCCTAGCACATGACTCCAGACTTGTATGTAGCCAGGATAGAGACTGTGTTTTTAAACTGTCCTCCGATCTGGGAACAGTTGCATCTGGGTATTACATAGGATTAAATAGCAATCATTGTCAAAGCCTATTTGGTAGTAAATCCAGGCAGAGCAACTGTTAAGCAAACTGACAATCAAGCAAACTGTACAGGCAGAAGATACGCATTGACAAAGATGACTTGGATTTGGAACATGTACTGTTCCTTTTTTCATCTGACTGCTCAAACAAGATGGAAAAATGTTTTGACTTGGAAATAGAGCTCCTTGGAGAAGATAGAAACCCAGCATCTATGGAAACTACAACAAATGTATTGGGGCCTTGAACTCAAATCTTAAGGTTTTTTGCATTGGGATTAATTTTTCCTGATAGAGGGATAAGGATTTAAATTCCTGTTGTTCCCAAGTATCACTTAGTTTATCCTTTCTGTTGGACACGGACATATTGAGCCTCTGGGGGTATGAACGTGTTCTTATAAATGGGATGCAGAACAAAAAACTGGTGTACTGATACTTCTGAATGGTAAGTCACTTGAATATTTCTTGAACACTGTCTTGTAATAGCATGTTATTGTATAATATTCAAAATTAAATTGAATGTGTAGCTATAATATGGTAGAATCATCTCTACTTGTTAGTTAATGACCTTGTAAGATGGAGAAACAGAAAACATAGCTATGGTGGGTGAATCTTGACAGTGCTTCTTGACAATGTGTCAAAGCAATTCTGTATTCTTTTACTCTCCAAATAGATGTGGGTAACACTTCATGTTTTAGCTTGATGTAAGTGATAATGGCAGCTATGGTATTAGGTGTCAATCAAAATAGTGTGCTTGTAATATTAGTCATCTGCTGAAGGGAGCACAAATGCAGATACTAAACTCATTATGAAGAAGGAATGCCTTTGGTGTGTTCAGGGTGAACAGCACTTCCAAGTAAACGAAGAAGATTCTAGAGATAAAGGATGTACACAGATAAGCTAATGGCTGCGTATGTCAAAATAACATTGCTCACCTGACAACTATTTGTTTAAAGATGATCTTGGAGCCAGTAGCAGCAGTTGTTTTCTTGCTCTAAAGCTGCTGTTCTGGAGCGTGAAAATTCAGAGGATGGCATTGTAGCTGCCTGGTGTAATGTAGTAATTCTGGCTCTTGTAATTTGATCCATAATCTCCAGTGGCCTTTCAACAAGTGCTCTTGTCTGCTTTAGATTAATATTATTGTAATGCAGGGTTTCCATGATACTTCCCTTAAAAAGAAATATGCATCTCTTCTTGTAAACAAGAAGGACTGCTTAAGATCTTTCCCAGTTGAAGACTCTAGTTGGCATGTGACATACAGTTAACTTTGCTTGGGCATGCCCCACAGTATGTTAAAATTCAAGCTTGCAGTTGACCTGTTAACATGTGGTACCCTTGAACAGAAATATATGGATGCAATTGGTTTATCTAGCTTAACAGTTTCTACTTGTTTGATGGGCTGGAATTTCAGAACTGGGTCTGCTCCATGGTCAGTTACTAGAACCAGCTCTTAGTCTTAACTAATATGCTGCTGTTCTACTATGCTTTATAAATGTGCTGAGGTACCAAGTATGTGTTGAGTGAGCAGATCATATTTTCTTTTTTTTTTTTGATTGTCAGTTTAAGCATAAGGAACTTTTTTTTTTTTTAAGTCCACATTATGTGTATTTTTTTACCATGTGATATATTGATTTTTGTTAATTATAGGTAGTCACTTTGTTGATATCGCTATATCTTCCTCTTGGAGGTGCACATGTGGATGGAGTGCCTTGATATTGACCAATAACTGCCAGTCAGTCTTCCCTTAAGGAAGACAAAGATGAATATTTCAGCCTACACTTTTTTAACAATAGAATGTGTAAAATCAGTTACAGATATTTGACTTAACATATAGATCCATATGGAACAAATTGTTGTTTTCTTTCACCTGTCTGTCCTGCTTTAAATTTGTGTTTGAAAGTTTGTGTACTGGCATGCCTCGTGCGTTGGGTTGTATTTGTGAAAAGAGTTTCTTCCTGATAAAGCATGCTAGTTTTCACAGCCTTTCTTTTTTCTGAGGTCATGAAGAAGTCTATTTTTCTTGAAATTTTCATTTCTTGCAGATGACATGTTCATTTCAGCGGGGAGATCTCTATGATCTCTATTTGTTCAGTTTCGTTATTTTTAACCAGTTTGTCAATGGACAGCTATACTTGATAATCAGAATTTAATGCATGGGAGCCTTGGTTCAGACTACTGATGTGGTAGTGGTCAATCAAACTAAGAATCCCCAGCCTGCTTTTGGTAATTAATGTAAAACTCTGACTTAAGCTGGCACTGCCACCAAAACGGAATGTTCACTGAATTATGCTCTTGACAGTGTGGTTGTGTGGAGCTTGGCAGAACCCATTCCTTGGCTTTTGCAATGTGCCCGTGCATGTGTGCACATGTTTATCTCCTCCAATCATTTCATGAGCTATCTGTAAGTGTTAGCACCTATGTCTGTACCACAAAAATAAAAATAGCTTAGTTTCATAGTGGACTTGGGAGTTAGCACTTTGATAAAGGCTTAATGCTTAATAATGAATTACCTCCTTTTTTGGAAAACTATAAGTAACTACAAGTAACTTTCCTCTAAATCTTTATAATTAGTCCACTGGCTACCAGTGTTTGTTTCCTGCCTACCCTAACTGTATCATACTGCATTAATATTTTTGATACAAGGAGTTACAGTGCCTAGTATAATTAAGCCTTTGATTCAGTTGTAATCAATTGGTAGGTGCTGATAGACTAACAGGTAGCAACACTGGGCTGAACTGGTGAAATTGAAGCAGACTGGAAAATTTTACTTCCTATCTGGAGGCTCTGTAGCAATTCTTTCTTACTGTTACTAAGAGTGATTCAGTTATTTGGATATTTGAAAGCAAATATTTTGTAGAGGTAAGGGGCTATTGCTAAGAATCGTAAGCCATTTCAAACAGCTCAAGACAACAACAGCAAAGGAAATCACGATAAACTTGACTGTCAGATTTAATTGGAAGTCTTTGTGAGAAATCAAATTTTTAAATACCAATGTCTTCAGCGTGGAATAGTATGGAATAATTGGAAAGGTTAAAAAAAAAGTCTGATAAGGTCAGGGAGCTTATATCCGTAGAAAGTCATTGAGCCAAAAGTTTGAAGGATGACAGTTCAAAAAAATCTGAATGTAAGAACAGTCATTTGAAAAGTGATTTGAATGGCAATCAATTACCCAAAGAGGTCAAAAGCAAGCCTTCTGTAAGGATGGGATTATCTCACATCTGCCAGCAACAGGCGGATTTGGTAGGCAACTTAAGCTTCTGATATTGGCCCTGTCTGAGAAGCCTTTTGGACTCATTCAAGGTATTTTGTCATAAATCCAAATAAACTTTAGCTTTGTTGATTTTGATTCTTAAATGAACTTTCTTTATAAAACAAAGCTATCAAGAAGGCAAGTAGAGATGCTGGATTGTGGTGCTGTAGCTTAGATTCTTGGCATCATCATGTGTATTATTATTTCAAGTGCAAGTGACAGAGTAAGCCGTGCTAGTTCTAAGTTTTTCTTTTTATGAGTGTCAAGTACCTCATATTTGCTTTCCCCATATGTTGAAATGGTAGTACAATTTTTAGTCCACTTTGAAATCCAGGCATTTCTGTTGCTGCTAATAGTATTGGTGCTCTGACAGAAGAATATTCTGCTAGCTTGCTTTTACCTCCTTCTTTGAAGGGTTAGAAGCCATGGAGTTTGTGCTTGGTGCTCAGTTACTGAATTTGGAACTAAGTTGATGTTGGAAGTGTACTGATTTGAGCTAACTGGGATAGATTTGTGTGCAATTGAGTTGTGTGTGGTAATGGACTAAATCTTGCTTCTAAAGTATACTGAGTCAAAGCATCTACTAGAGGAAAGGGTCTCCAGACATCTCATATTGCTGTACATATAGTCCAGGTTCTGTTAAGTAACCTCTGAAGAGGACTAGTCCTCATGAAACGTTTTGTGAAGAGTAAGGAGATAGTAGATAAAATACTCCATCTATTTTATTAGTCTTGTGGTCAAATAGTGCCACTGAACTGACCTATCATCAGCATGAACAAGGTTGATGCAATGGTAGTGAGGATAAAATATATCAGGAAAACTGTGTCCAGAAAGGACTTGGAAAGAATGTTCTTATATATGAAATGTATTGGGTGATACTGGTCATATACAGTTGTGCTGAGTTAGGGAAGCATAAAAAGGGAAGCTGTTAGATGTATCAGCTATGAAAACTTCTGGGGAAGCCTGTTAAGGAGGAGTTGCAGTCCAGGTCTTGCAGTCTAACTGTATGCTTCAGTGTACAATGTATATACTTTCTCTTGTGTTGAGTCCAGAATACATTCATTATCTCTCTATAACAAAATGACTTGTGCTGCAAAAGGATGTGATACTACTTCCTATTCAAGCTTACAATAGCTGCCAGGCAAAAGAAAAGAAAGACTCAATAAACCTCTGACATGAGTTAATTTCTCAGGATTTTTTTTGTTTTTCTTTTAAATAATAGTAGATATGAGAGTTTGGCAATGTGAATGGGATGTCAGAGTATTGGAGCTCAAAAGCAAGTAAGAATGACTTGTCTACAACAAAAGTGGTTCTATACCAAAAGCACTTTAGTAAAGAATGCTTCTTATTTAATAATTTGCAAAAATAAAAATATTTGCCTAACTAAATAATGTAGCAACTGCTGCTCTAGTAATGCCATAAACTTGTGTTTTAACCTGCTGAGAAGAGTTGGGGGTGGAAATAATAAAAGAAAGATGAAAACAGCCTAAGAGAAATCTAATTTCACATTTGTTACTATTCTACTCTACAGAAGCTGATATTTTTAATTAAGCTTGCTAGGTCACTTAAATGTACACCTATGGACTGCTAATTGGTTTTAGAATTTAAAATCTTCAGAGACAACTTTGTGAATCTTTAATCATGTCAGGAACAGAAGACATGAAGGCAGAGGCATTGTTAAAATCTTACCTAGTGCTCTTAAAATACATCGTAGACTTTTGAAGTAATGGATTCATATACCTGCCAAAGTACTTTGCTGCTTTTTAATGCAATTAAAATGTTAGCTCCCATTGTTGTCTCAAAGAGCTTTTCCAGGAAATCATGTGTTTAGAATTTTGTGTAGAGTGAGTCAGTGTAGCAGAAGACCAGCAAACCCATTTAATTGAGCTTAAATTAGGCCAGTTTTGTGAACTTAATTAAAATATTGTAACTTCCAGTTCTTGAATCATTGTAGTTATCCTGATTTGCAGATGGTATCACATGGTGTCTATACCATACTTCATAATGCCTGGTAAGTCTGAGCATGTTCTTTAAAGGCATGGATCAGAGGTGCTTGAACATGCCCACGTGATGAATGCCCTCTATTGAAATAAAATAATACAGAAAACATTTGCTGGTGGTGGCATTTTGCAGGTAGTGTTACGGAGGTGAATGGCTGAAGAATAAAGCTGATGCGTGAATACTTACTGTCTATGCTAAGAGAAAAGTAATTGCCTGCGCTTTCTTATCTTAATGAGAGCAACCATCTCTATTTTAACACTGTATCTGTGTGTCAATATATGTGGTGTTAAAATCTGAGCATGAAATAGTGGATTCTCACAATTATTAGGCTGCATTTGTTGTGCTGGCAAGTAGTAGGAAGTGGTAAATTGCAGTCAAGTTTAAATACCTTTTGTCTAGTTTGGTCTGTAAAATGAGCAAGATTTCACATGTGTTTTTTTGCTTGTTTTAAGTTGAAGGGAAACTTGATTTGCACACTTATGAGTATAATGCAGTACCTCTACTTTCAAGTAACAGTTGTTACCAAAGAAACACGACACTATTGTAATGTATATCAATTGTTTGACTGTGCATGCAAACGAACAGTTATCTGAATGTCTTTGGAACATTATGTCTATGGGTTTCTGTCCTAAATACCATTGGGAGCTGCTTGCTTTGTCTTGTCTGTCTTGGTATTGCATATGCTGCATATCCTTGATAAAAATGAATTTGAAGCTAATTTACTCATGAGTTGAGGATAGGTGAGCTGATGAGAAATGCTGGTTTTGAGTGCCGAGTTTGGGAGTATGCTTCTGACCAGAGCCCTGAAAGTGCACGTGCTGCATTTATAGTAACATGTAGCTGTTTGCAGAAATGGAAGAAAGTGAAGGCAAGATGTTTATCTTGCTCTCATTACAGCAACATTGGAGCTGAGTAAATGGAGTTCACGAAGAACACCCAGCCTTGATTTAGGTTAAATTTGTGTACTTAAGTAGCTGTGTTAAATGTAGCTCTAATGAGATTCAGGCTACTTGCCTTTGTCATCTGAAGGAGATAATCTGCTAGAACAAATTTAATAAATGAAGAATGAAATCTCCCTTTCTTAGTCATGACAGCCTGCAAAATCCTTTCTGTTTATTCTTGAGTGAAATCCGTTCATAAAGCATAACGTGGTAAGGGTCTTTTTGTTTCTACTGAAATTTGCCAAAGGGATCAGGTGGGGAGCATTTTTGACAGGATGGGGAGAGGAAGGTTTACGTGACTCCAGATCGCTCGTATTTCTGCCTCCGTATGGTTTGGGGGATGGATCCGGGAATGCAGCATGTGGCTGCGCTCCTCCCGAGCCGAGCTGAGCGATGGCTCAGCCCTGCACAAAGCTGGTGATGTAATGTGTGCCGCTGCGAGTGCGGTGGGCATGTGGGAGCCATGCTGTCACCCGCTCGCATGCGGATCGAGCTGTGCTGCACCGCTTCCACGCTGCCAAGCCCGCGCGTGGCTCACATTGTCTCAGCAGAGCGATTGCTTGTTCGCTTTCTTTGCCTTATAGTGTCTTAAACAATTGTCTTGTGTTTTTTGATTAACGTGGCATGTGTGTTGAGAATACACACCTGCTAAGAGTAATTCAGGCTAGAATTTCTGACGTAATCCTTGAGCAAACGAGATGTGTGTTGGACATCCCTTTTGGTGTTTCGTGCTAATCTTGCTCTCCCTTTTAAAGGCAGGGAGGGAGGGAGAGACAGGTTGCTGTTAGCAACCGCTCACATATTAAAAGTGAAATACCCAAGCTCTAATTCCCCTGTTGACTCCTGATCGCTACTCTTTTTTTTCTTTTTTTCTTTTTTTTTCTTTTTTTTTCTTTTTTTTTCGTTTTTTTTTTTTTAAGAATTGGTTCATTCTAACCAGTAGCTTATGTTAATCAGTGTTTTAAGTAAAATCGATTCAGTAAAGAGATAGAACAGGGAGATGCTCTGATGTAAAACTTTATTCTCTCCCTTCTAAATACTTCTAGCAGCCCCACATCTAAAATTAAGAGCTATAGCTGTGTACGATTCTTTTGCTCTGGTGTTTGATTCAGTAGGACCCTGACAGTTTTTACAGTGCAAGATGAAGAAAAGTGTCTCCTCCTTCCTCCTCATATAGATCTTTTGTATGTGCACTGCAATATAGCAGAGAAGCTTGGATTCATCCTAGATTTCCTGTGTCTCAGTGCTTTTGGAGCTCAAGCTCCTTATGGCTGCAAACTAATAAAATGGGAATTTGAAGGAAGGAGAGCTGTGCACAAATCAGGTTATTTGACATACATCTTGTTGCAAATGGCTAGTTTTTCCACAGAAGGAATATAAAATGTCCTGCAAAAAAAGGAAGGGAGGAGGGAGGAGGAATATTCAAAAAAAATGGTTGTTTAAGTACCAGTGCCTGAAAGTATGAACGTAACCAAGTCTAATTTTTGCATATGTATCTCCATAAGGTGACAAAAATGTTGTGAAAGTGTGTGCATATTTAAAAAGAAAAAAGGGTGGAGAAAAGGAAAAAAAAAGTAACCATTAAATGCCAAATCTTGGGGTCTGTGAATGATAGAAAGCCCAAGTGCAATACCTTGTGCTATAAAAAGGTTTTTTTATTGAAAAATATTCAGTCTGGGTTTGGGGTATTTTTGATTGATTTTGGGGCTGATGGAAATAGTTCTTCCTATTGTTGCTCAGGATAAAACAATGCAGGGTGATTTTCAAGATGTTTTCAAGTTGCTTATTTTTACTGCTCTTGCTGTAGTCTTTATCAATTTCACTGTGGAAAAAGATTTCTCCAGATGGTGATTTGGAACAAGAGCCAAAGGACATGATCTAAAACGTTATGTTCCAGCTGTTGCTGCGCAGAATTTCGAAGCTACTGCCTTTTACTTGATCTGTGTTTTGAACAGAAGAATAAGTAAAATTGCTTACAGACCTCGTTAAAACAACTGCGTGTTAAACCATTCTTTTATAGGAGACTGGGTACCCTCCTGGTGAACTGACAGTGCAGGCCCCTAAGCTGTGACTGTCTGTAGCAACAGTTAACAGGGAAAGTGTCTGACTGCAGTGAGAGCCGTGTGCTGCTGCTGTACACCACAAAAAGGTTTGCTACCTCAGCAGGGCAGTGAATTGAAGTATTGCAGCGCTTAGAGATGGATGAGCAGTTCCCACCAAAACAAATGAACTTCCAACAATGCTGGTAGGACAGCAGGAACAGACTGAACATCCTGAAGAGATAGAGAAATTTAATAACACAGTTGTCCTCATGTTAAAGCGGGAAACTTTGGAGATTTTGATGGTCTCAAGTTTCAGTTGAAAAATGGACATTTGTACTTCTGTCTACACATTTCATAGAATCAAAGGGTAATTCAGGTTGGAAAGGACCTCGGTACAAAATATGGATAGCTCTAAGGTTCTTGTTACCCACTTAAAAGGAAATTGCAGATTTTTAACTGTGATTTAGGATTTGGAGTTTTCTTCAACTTACATTCTTAAGGCAGCTCTTCATCAAGTTTTGCAGTACACACCTGAGGTAGCTAGTTTCCGCTAATTGCTGATTAATAAGTAATTAACTGAGCAATAAATGAGTACGTCAGCTTCCAAGAAAGGGATGGTCATTCAGTCAATGAATTTGATCTTGTTTGAGTAATTACTGCCAAGTACACTAATAGTCTTCTTGTCCCACATCTCTCTGTATGGTACTGTGCTCTTCCCATAATTTAAAGACAGGAGAGATGTGTCCCGGTGTCAGAATAAACCAGGGAACTGGTAAAAATGGCAAGAGAGAACCTCAACACTTAGCCAAAATGCCAAAAGCTGAAAGTGGCTTAAAGAGCTAGTAACTTTCTAATGAATCTCATTTTCTTATTTCAAGGCAGTTTCTCAGCTGTCTGCTTCTGTGAGGCCCTGATTGCCAAATGGTAGCACTGCATATACAGGCTTGGTACTGATGTGTTACAATTCCCTGCAGCTTGTATGGAGAGTGTGTAAGTTGGAAAATGTAAGCTGGAAAAAAAAAGAAAAGGGAAAAGGAGGGGCATTTCTGTGATCTGTTGTGGTTAAAGTGAGGGTTTGAAGGCATGAAGTTTTCTGATGAGTGGGTCTTCAACCTGATCAGACCTGAAGGGAGTCAAAAGCTTTAGAATTGCTTTAAATTCAGGACTAGGTTTTTACCATTAAATGAATACAGCAAATATTTTGCTGAAGTTCATGACTATGGCTGCTGGAACAACACTGAAATCATGCTGCTTTGGTTATATCCCTCTAAACTGTATCCTTGTTGGAGTCCCCTGGAGGTTTTAGAATCTGGACTGAGAAAAAGTGAATGAATAAATGATGAATACCAAGGTTACTAATGTTGCCCAGTGACCTGTATGTCATTAAAAAACCCTGCTGATAGTTCCTTATTTTCTCTAAGAAGAAAGGTCTTAAAGATGCCATGACAGGCATACTTAAAAGTTAGTGTTTCTGAGATGGTTTTGAAACTGGTCATCTGCAAGCTCACAAAGCTTCAGAGAAAGAACTGCAGTCTATGCCATAATTTTCCTGAATTCTCTTGCTTTGTTGCAATGTGAAAGATGGTGTGAGATTGCTGAGCAGCGCTGAATATAGGCAATGTCTATAACGGGAAGTGATAACAGTGCAGTTGGTGAATTGACAGCTCTGATTGCACTATGAATCCTTTACTTGCATCCAAAAGTATGAATTTATAGTTAAGCCTACCATAAAATTGAAATTGGCATTTAAAATTCTTGAGTCAAAATCAAGGAGAGCTATCAGTAATCCCATATATGCACTAACTTTAGTTGCCTTTTGATTGCCTTTGCAATCCCTTTGGGTTATATTCTCATTTACTGCTGTTTTTTTGCCATTTCCTGCTTATGAAAGTTCAGTTTTCTTTCTCACCTTTACCTCAGTAGTCTGATTTCATTTAAAAACCTAAAGACTTGTGGGGTTCAGCAATCATTGAATCTGATTGAAGGAAAGAATTTAATGGTTTTACTGACTTAATCTATACTGGTTTCTATGTAGAACTTCACAGTAAGAATGTAAAAGGTTTTACAGTGGCTGCCTGTGAATCTCCTCATATCTTGTTTAAAATTATTTTTCATGGAATAATACCTTATTTAGAAATTTACACACCAACTTTTAAAACTTCTCCATATTAAAATGGGATAAGAGGAACCTGCTTTGTGCTGTCTTTCTGGACACCTGAAAAACATGGGAGGTAGTGTATAAATTGACTTACAGCTGTGGTTTATCATTTACAGTTGTTAACTGATAAGCAAAGTTGAATAAACCTATAGGTTTCTGGGACTTATCATGGTGCTGATAATGTCAAGGTCGTGGGTTTGATCACTGTACAGGCCATTCACTTAAGAGTTAAACTCGATGATCCTTGTGGGTCCCTTCCAATTAAGAATATTCTGTGATCTTGTAATACGGGGAATTCTGAAAAAGAACAAATAATGAAACCTTAGTCAGTCTAATACTGCACTAATTTTATTCAATTTGAGCTTCTTTATTCCTCCTTTTTTTCCCCCTCCTCTTTTTACTTGATTAAAAAGCAGTTTCTCTTGAAATGTAGCTAGGATGAATTTACAAATAAAGAGAGGAATAGCTCAAATTTCAGTCATGTAGTTGATATAATTCATGCTGTGAAATAGGAAAAAAAGCTAAAGACAGCAGCATCTTGGATTTTTTTTGCTTAAACGTTGACTAGCTGCATTTTTGAGATTTTCTGTTCCAAGGTATCCTTAACACAAAAGGATTAGTGGATGCAAGGAGTTGTGGAGAATGGTTTACAGTTGCTGCTACCTTAGCTGGATGAAGGACATGGCTGCTTGGCTGGGAAACAGTCTCTTCCCCACCCATGGAGGTAGATGTATCTCTCATCTTCTAGCAAATATTTCATTTCACTTAAGACTAACCTAAATCAGACAAGTTATCACCTAGTAACAGGTAATCAGCAGTTCTGAGTCCTGCTTGTACAATTTCTATGTGGGTTTTCCTTCCTGTAGAATTTAGCATAGATTTTTTGAGTAGAAGTCTATTGAAGCAGATCCATTGAAATGAAGAGAGTAGTCTATTGGAAAATAACTCACTGAAAGAGTTTTCTCTGATTCAGGATGGGATATCTGTCAAAGAAGAGGCGGGTATTAGAAGTCTCATACTGGAGTGAGCAGCCTGGTAGATAAGGTGCTTGCTTTCTGTTGGTGACATGACAGGGAATCATTCTGAAGTACAAACAGAGGCTAAAGCACCTCTGGGTTGAGTCTGGGTTTTTTTGTTTGTGCCTGTTAAAAGGTCTTGTTTTTATTTTGCAAGATGAAAAGCAGTTGTGTTATTTAAGGTGTGAGTTTTCAGGGCGAGAGCATTCCCTTTTTTTTGTTCATGTTTTTCTCCAGCCATGTTTCAGAAAAATTTCAAATCAGTTGTGTGTGACAGCAATGGATGAGTGCTTGGTCAACCTCTTTGCTAATAGGTGCTGCTCTTAGCCTCAATTTCTGAGTCTTTGTTGATGTAATTTCTGATTCCATGTTTTATGTTTGTTGCCATAACTGAACAATGTACATCACTGAAGACACCTCTGAAGTAAAGACTCCTGTGTTCTTGGGGTAACAGTGCATCTTTGGGAAAGGGGTTTCCAACACTGATTCATATCTCATTTCTGTAATGAAATTGTTACCTTAAAAGGCTTGAGGCAATTTTGTCTGCTTCATGTAATTGTGTGGCTGACTAGTTACTGATCGTTGCAGTACGAGATGACAACAGAGTTACCTTGTTTTCTGCACGTGAAGGAAGCCTCGGTCTTACACTAATAAGGCGTTGTGTAAACTTCCACACAAGTACCCAGTGTGTTACAGCTCTAAAGGTGACTTTTTCACTGTATTTAAATACCTGTGGGAAGTTTCAGCCAGTTGGGTAACTGGAGAGCAGCAAAGTTACAGGAATGCTATGATTTCCAGGCAAAGATGGCTCCTTTACACTGGGTTACTCTCTGGTTTCCAGGGCAGGTGGACATGCAGCTCTGCACCAGGTCTTCACCAGATTTGGGAACACTTGCAGCCCAAATGAGAGGAATCTGCCCTGGCCATTTGGGTAAAGATCTCTCGGAAACCTCCTAGGGTTGATAACTCTACCCCAAAAATGCTGTCTTTTCATGGATGTTTTAACTTATAAAATAATGTAATATATTATTTATAAAATAATATGTTGCGGCAAAATATCTTAGCTTCATACAACATGAGAAAAAGCACAGACAGTGTAGTTTTTTACATTTGTCTAATCGATGGTGTCTTCTGGCTTTGAACTTGTAGGGGCAAAGATGTGACAGGGTGTGTGTTTGTGGGGAAGACTTCCTAATTTTCTAACATATACATCTGGATAAAGAGTTTAGATTACTTTGCTTGTTTCCTATTGGCATGTTTTAAATATCTTAAGTTGTGTGATAGAACATTTCAATAACTGCTCTGTAATAAGACAGTTTTAGTAAAAGACTATATAACTCACAGGATTGTGTAATTCTGTAATTCTTTGTAAGGGGTGGGGGGAACCTCTTAAATTGAAGTGGGCTATGTAGTCGTGTGTTACTTAATCTACTGAAATTGAATATTAATTAGCATAATTTGAGCATCCTCCCTCCTGACTGGTAGTAAGGGAAAAGAGTCTGTATGATGGGCAACAGAAAGGCATATACTACCTATTAAAAATGCAAAACTGTAAAATAAGTATTTCTTTAATAGGTGTTGAAAATATAAAGGATGATTTTCCTATATAAGACTGAAATTGTCTTTAAAAGATGTAGGATTTATTATTAGAAACAACATTTTTAAAATAAGAATGCCTCTTCAGGTAAACTGGATACCAAAAAGAACAGCATAAATATGTGCCATAGATGCACATACATTGTGCTTCCAAAAGAGAAGAATGTGCCACGGGAATGAAAACGCTCTGGAATTTCATACTTGCCCAGCTGCACCGTGCAGGCGTGGGTTGTACTTTTCCATGGAGCTGGCCACGCCGGGAGTGGGTCTGCCAGCGACCCCTCTGCTCGCCCGTGGCTGCGGGTGGGTACCGAGGCTGCGGGCACTGCGGCGGCACCGCGGCGGCGGGAGCTGCAGCCGCCCGGCTCGGGAAGGATGACATCACCCCCAGGAACATGTGATGCAGCCGGCTGGCGCGGAGGATGCTGAGCTGTGTAGGGAGAGATTGGTGCAGATATTTATGGCATTTCATTTGAGTGTGGTAAATGCCTTTTAAATTTTTTTTTTTAAATTAAATCCTCATAATCGCAAATGTTTCGTGGAATAGAGGCTTTAAAAAGAGGGGGGAGGACAAACCCCAAGCCCTTAAGACCTGCTTATATTGCTGGGTTTTTGTTTTATTATTGCTTCATTGGAGATAAAAATATGATACTTTCCTGCTGTATTCACCCTCTTTGCTCCCTAGCATTCTTTCATCTGTTGTAATCCCCACAGTCTTTTCAGTTAAGCTTTAACACTGCAGAACTGGAATAAAAATAGACTGTTTAGAGCAGCAGGAATATGATAATCCAAGGCAGTCAGCCTTAAGGATATGCAGATGCAGAACATGAGCCAAGCACTAACGTATTTGCTAGGGTGTTTACCTTGAGCGGCCCCTTAATAGTCAGAGAAATGTTAGCTAAATGTTTCTCCCTTCTTACATGCCACAGGCAAAGTAAAACGTGCAGCTGCTGAGCATCATCCGAGGTGAAGTAGTTTAAGGGTTTAGAAATCTGAGCAAGCAATTGTGGTATCATCAGTGTCTTGGGTAATTTTGAGCTAAGAGAGACAGCAAAGTACAGCACTAGTTTCTGCATGCTTTTTAGGTGAGGAGAAAGTGTTTTCTACCTCTAAATTTACTGTAAAGAGAAGGAATTGCCATGGTTGATATGAAAGCTGAGCATGCTAAATTGGCATTAAGCTTATGGTGGGTAGCTCAAAGCACATTAAAAAAAAATTGAACCCTGGAAGTGTGCCTTAGCAGTCAACTGAAACCCAAATATTTCAATGTATCTGCTGTCCTTTTAGATGATTAATTTAATCTTTTTCTTAAAGTCTTGTTTAGAACTTTAGTCCATAATAAGCAAAAACTTAGTAGGATAAAACTAGTAGGCAGTTTTAGTAAAAAGCTGATAACTCAAAGCCATTACTCTGGAGGAGGAATAATGCTCGAGGTTCCTTTGGCTCTCTCTTAGACTCTTGAGAGCCTAAGTGAAAACATGAAAGTAATCCCTCCACTTCTTTGCCAGTCTGGAGTTGCCGTGTAATTGCAAAATACTGTCCATCGTGTAGAAACCCTCCGCGCTGCATGGTTACCCAAAGAACTAGTTTTTCCTGCTCTCGCCTTTCTGAGAAAATGTACCGAATTTTGGGTTTGTTTTTGGTTTATGGCGTTCATGAAAAAACACAGAACTAGCCAGGGAATTTCCATCTGGCTGGAAGTTGATATGTTTTGTTTTCTTTTGTTTGCATTCTGCGGGTGCTGAGACAATGTCGTGGTTGAACACTTCAGTTACAGTGAATTGGAGGGACCCGTTTTTGACAGACATTTGTCTGAATGCGTGTTTTAAAAGTCCCCAGTCATGGGTAGGCCATAGTCTTTCACAGGCAGTCCTATGTGCTGCTTCATGGTTCTTTCCTTTACAAAACGTCCTGCCACCTAAAGTAAACCTCCCAGTGTAATTCTAGTCAGCTTACTTTTGCCACCACTGGGCTTTATGTGTTTTGAGGGCAGTTCTTCAGGATCAACAGTGTCATTCAGTGTAGTTGATGACGTGCGAACACTTGACCATCCGTGTCCCTTGAGTGTTGTGTTTGGTGCATCCTGGGTCTGTTTTGAAGGGCAGTGCCCATAACCTATTGTGTTAGTGACACAGAAGTCTCAATATTGCTGTCTGGATTGGAAAACCTGTTATGTAATTTACATATATGATGCCCTTAATTATAGATCTTATGTTACTTGATGACACCCATTTGCTACCTTCAGGTTTTAGCTCTGAAGTGCGCAGGTCTTTCATTTAAGCTCAGAACCTGAGACCAAAAGTTATGAAAATTTAGATGTTTTTGAGGAGGAAGTGAAGTGATAGCCTCCCTGCTGGACATCAGTGGGGGTTTCTGCTGCCGTCTCTAGAGACACAGGGGAAGAACAATTTATTTTAGAAAAGATTGCCACATATGCACCAGAGCTTGCTCTTGAATGTTTCTCTGAAACTACAAATAATTAAAAAGCTTATTTTACCTTCTATACATCTCAAACTGTTGCCTTTAAGGAACACAACTATGGTGTCATAGAAAGCTATTTAAGCTGTCTTAAAAGCACTTCTGTGCTTTAACAGTGATAGAGAAGTAAAGTGCTTCCCGCTTGCCCCATCAGAGGTACTTTCTTCAGAAATAAGATTATTTAAAAAAACCCCATGAATCCAAATAGACCAGAAAGGGTCATACAGTTAGTTGAGATCTGTTGTATCACAGTTCTTGTAAGATGAACAAAATTGGCCTAAACATGACGATTTCTGTGCTGTACAGGTCAATATGGAGTATAAGGTTAAAAGATCTTCCTTATCAAAGAAGGAAGAACTTAGAATTTGGCCACAGAAACAGAGTAGTAGAAATAGGAAGTCAAGAGGAGGGACAAACTGTTGATGTGCTGCTTTACAAGATTGACTGTAATCACTCACCTTGGGGACAGTTTCAAACTCCATGTATGTGTAGAGTTAATGTGACAAAATGTGCTCTCACTTACAAAATTCTGTGCCTGTCAGGCAGCAGAAAAGAATTGTGCTTACAGAAGTGATTTAAAGAAAGTTGTATGTAAATAGCATCGGGGTTTTTTGGTGTGTGTTTTTGTGTGGGTTTTTTTGGTGGTTGGGGTTTTTTGGTGGGTTTTTTTTGTTGTTTTGTTGTTTGTTTGTTTAGATGGTTTTGTTTGTTTGTCTGTGTTGTTGTGGGGTTTTGGTGGGTTGGGTTGGGGGTTTTTTTGCTGATAATTTTTCTAAAGGTACATGGTCTTAATAGCTTGATGCCCTCCTCCCAGACTTTTATTATAAGGTTATCTTAATTCCTGTAATCATAACATTCACAATATATTCCGAGGGCAAATGTTTTACAGTGCATTCATTAAATGTAGAAGCTGAGCTTGTCTGAATTTCTGACTAATCATCTTTTCGTTTTTTCAGGGTTTCGCAAAAATGATGAAATGAAGGCTATGGAAGTATTGCCAATTTTAAAGGAAAAAGTTGCATACCTTTCAGGTACAGTTATTTTCTGTTGTAGAATATCCAACTGTGGTGTTAGTAGCATGTAAAATGGTATTTTTAATACTTTAATTATTATTACAAAAATCACAGAGAGCTGGGTAGCACCTATTCCAATTGGATATCCCAAACATAGCATAAGCATTTTCAAAGGATCTGTAATAAAGAAGGTGTATGTTTTGTTGAATTTGGAACATTGCTAGTTGTCGTCCTGATCATGTCATATCCCGCATTCCCTCAACCCTGCTTATCTAACAGCATTATTTGCAGCAACCTAGAACTTACTGTACCAATGTCATATTCTTATTTCTGCTTCTTCTGCTGGGGAGTTTTACAGAGTTGCCTTTGTTATTGGCCCATCTGAAGCATATTCTGGAGAAATACCTCCGTTGCAGAGGTGAACTTGCAGTGCCTGTTGGTTACTGAACAAAGAATAGCAGAGGATTTAAAAGTGGGGTTTATATGAGTTAGTATCATAACATAGTCTGTAAATTGATAAGTAACTTTACTTGATGGAATGATGGCTGAGTTGCTTATTCTTGTGAAGTGCATTTTGGTGTGACTTTCTAGGATTAAACACCATCATCCCCTCGGCCATAATCTTAATGTCAAACAATTTAGAGGACATTCTCATATTTGAAAAGGGTTTTTTCAATAAATAATTTGTCAAGAAAGGCAGAAATAAAGCTCTTGTCTGTTAATATTAAAACACAAAAAATGATTCCTGAAATTGTACTATTTAAGAGATTTGCTATGCATGGATGCTGATGCTTGCAAGTACAGCATGTGGTACAGAGTACTTTATCCTGTCCACTCTTTTGAATCAAGTAGAAGCTTAAAGCAAAAAAACGTGTGTGTGTGTGTGTTTTGGGTTTTTTTGGTTTTGTTTTTTTTTTTTCCTAAAAGTTCCTGGCAACTGTAGTGAATGATATAACAGATTCCCCAGAGCTGATTTCTCTGGTATCATGGTAATTCACAATTCTGCAGATGAATTGTAGTGCTGGTGAAAGCTTTCTTAAAACTGTATTTTCAGAGGGAAAGAAGATAAGAGAGTTAAGCACAATTTTTCAATCCCTCATTACTCTTTTTTGGACCTTGTTTTGTAGTATTTAATGAAAATGAAGTCAGTTTCTATTAAAAACCCTCAGAATTTCCAGATTGTCCAGTACTTAGTTTAGACCCCTTAGAAGGGATCTGAAAAATGATTGTTGTTTTCTGATGATAATTTCTAAGCAGATGGCATCTCAAAAGGCATTAATTCAGTGTAAGTGAAATGGGCCAAATGAAAGCTGAAGATAAATTTAAGGGGAGATGATAGATTGTGAACCAGAGCAGATAAGGTGTCAGTAGGAATAAATGGTTGCCAGCTTACCTGTGTGAAGGTAGCAACTTCTAATGGAAGAATAGAGCAAACAGCTGTGGGCAACAAGGCTGGCCAGAACTGATGTGCCAAAATCCATAGTTTCACATTTCCATTGCAAGTGAAACTCAAATGAAATGAGATACTTTAGTAGTGCAAATGATTTAAAAAAACTTCATGAGCAACAACCCACAACAACATTCTTCAGTGTGTTCCCCCCCTTCCCTTTCCCTCAACAAAAGTACCACCACCACTAGGGCTTAACCATTGTGGAACGAGAACTGTCAAGCTTTATACCTGGGAATGAAAAGGAAAGGAAGATTGTTGGTTTACTGAACCAGTTTTCACCTAACTGGGAAATAAACTGCTTTGAATATTGGATGTCTTAGTACCTGAAATGGTTACATCTCTAGGCTTTGCTGTGAAGTACAAATAGAGTCACAGATGCAATTTTTTTTGTTAAGTTTAAACTGAAGTTTGTCCAAGTACAGATACTCTTGCATCTCTACACAAACTTAGATGAGGAGAGCATTTTCTTGCAAGGGACAGTTATCTTGGTTTCATATGGAGAAATAGCCCTTGATAACTTGTCTTGCCATAATAAAAGCTCACTGTTTAGCTTTACCCAAGTACTTTGAAACTAGGTAAAAAGGCATATTCTTAAAATGCCTTCATCAGCCTGTTGAATTTTAGTGCCATTTGAAGACCGTTGACAATACTCCTATTAGTGATGTGCACTACACAGAAGTGATTTGTGTTAGATGGCTCATGTGAGGTGATCAGGTATTCATGTGACACATTTTGGCCTAAACACAGAATATCTCAGTACTGTGGGGGGGGTTGTATAAAAGGAAAGGGGTAAAAATTGAAGTCTCACTGTTGAAAGTAGTATTTTAACATATTTTTGTTAAACCAAGACTAATAGGGAATTGAGTTGGATAAAGACTGTTGTGAGACAGGAAATTCCCACCTGATGCCTCATACATTGTTGCTTTTAACTTTCCTGTTTGTCTATGACACAGGAGCATCAGGAACAAAGGCGATGAGAGTTATTTATTGGAAAAGGCCTAAGAAAGCTGTCAGTATAGCTGATGAAAAGACTCAAGTCTTAGGGACTTTTTTGCTTAATATTTGCAGTTTTGCTATCTGGTTTAAGGTGAGATAAACAGTAAGTGAGAGAACAGTGAAAAGAGCAGTGAAGTTCTTTTTATCAAAAATCAAGGCTGTATTAATTTCTTCATTACACATCTAGACCTGAAATTTGTACAGCAGATTTTGTCTCCGATGTACAAAAATTTCAGGATGTTTTATCAGAAATTTAAGTACCATTTTTAAAAATGGGTTTTCTCTATGACATACGTGGAGCTGGGAGCCAACTGAAGTGGTGTCCAGAATGACATAAAGAATAAGGGTTCCTTTCTTCTGCCATACTGAGAAAATTGCATGATGCAGGAGCTACAGTGTGGGAAAGACCCAGAGGACTGATCTGAGGTGACTGCGTGTAACAAAGCATTTGTTTAAAATGCTTAGAGAACGTTAAAGACAATTCAGCATATGGTCTTCTCTGCTAGCTGCTGCTTTTAAAAGAAGAATATCCACCCTGAGGATTTGAGTTAGTTTTTCTGGGGGTTTGGAATCAGTAGCACTTACCGGTTGAAACATGAATTTTTAAGATCTGAAGGTGATGATGGCCTGTGGTGCAATGAGGAGAGCATTAAGGACTGCAGCAGACTTTCAACTGAGCTTGGTAGCTTTGGGGACCAGTGATCACTCTGGAGCTCAGTAGGGGCTTGAGCAGTTGGACTCTCAGTCTTGTCATTTATCATTCCTCTCTCTTACGGCTCCTGTGTTGTTTTTCTCCTGTCACTTGCTGTGTAAAAATCCTCAAAGCTCTCTGCTTGGCAAATGAGTCAGGATGGTCAAGACCAGCCTTTCTCCATTAGAATGAGACAACTAAGTTTTTTATCTTATCTCCCACTTAAAAAGGTCATGGAAGATAAGGATATGAATTTCCTTTTAAGTTTAGGCTTCTGACACTCTAGTTTGACAGACATTCAAAGATGCTTTTACCTCTTCTGAGTTTCATGTGGTGCCTCACAGGGAACATGTCCAGTGTAGACAGTCCCTAGAGACTTTGACAGTCAGGCTTACTGTCTCTAGCAAGCAGATGCAGACTGTTGGAGAGGATAGTGATGAATTTTTGAGTGACTGGTTTCTTTTATTATTTTTATTTTCTTTTAGCCTTCCTTTCAAAGTGATTTTTAAAAAACTTTTTTTAGTAACGTGGAATTACAATGAGGAGCTGATTTAAAATGAGAAATTCTGGACTGAGGATAGTGTTTTTCTGCGTTTCCATGGGACAGGAGAAAACAGTCCACACATCTGTGGTTGAGAACATATATGTGAAATTTAACTTGCAAGAAAGTGTCTGTGCTATTATGGATGTGTTGATAAAGATATCCTACTGGCTTCAATATAGCCTTTAGTAATAGTAACGGTTTGTTGTCACTAGAAAGGGGTTGGATATAAAATTACATTTTACTATTTGACTGCAGTAAGTCTGTGCAATTTTATGACTGAGATGAACACATTGAAGTGGAACCACTTGAAGTCAGATTTTTTTGCATTATATATTAAGTGGATTCAAAATTTTCTGCATTGTTAACAAAATTTAAAAGTAACAATTCTGAATCTGCAAATTGGAACAGGATAAAAATACAAGTTAAATGCTTAAATAGTTGACATCTACTCAATCTAGCATATGTATGAGTGTGAAATACTATACACCCACATTCTGCTAGTAATGAAGTTAATCATAGAATCATAAGGTCATTTAGGTTGGAAAAGACTTTTAAAATCATTAAGTCCAGCCCCTAACCTGGCACTGCCAAGTCCACCACTAAACCATGTCCCTGCATACCTCATCTACGTGTCTTTTAAATACCTCCAGGGATGGTGACACAACCCCTTCCCTGGGCAGCCTATTCCAATGCTTGACAAATCTTCTGGTGAAGATATTGTTCCTAAACCTCCCCTGGCACAACTTGGGGACATTTTCTCTTATCCTGTCCCTTGTTACCTGGGAGAAGAGACCAAGACTCATCTCAATGTAGCTTCCTTTCAGGTAGTTGTAGAAAGCGATAAGGTCTCCCCTTGAGGCTCCTTTTCTGCCAGCTAAACAACCTCAGCTCCCTCAGCTGCTCCTCATCACACTTGTGCTCTAGACCCTTCACCAGCTCCATTGCCCTTCTTTGGACTCACTCCAGCACCTCAATGCCCTTCTTGTAGTGAGGGGCCCAGAACTGAACACAGGATTCAAGATGTGGTCTCACCAGTGCTGAGTATAGGGGGACGATCACTGCCCTAATCCTGCTGGCCATACTGTTGCTGATATAGACCAGGATGTTATTGACCTTTTTGGCCACCTGGGCATGCTGCTGGCTCACATTCAGATGGCTGTTGACCAGCACCCCCAGGTCTGCCCCTAGACTGTAAAGTTGCATGGAGTTGTTGCGACCCAAGTGCAGGTCCTGGCACTTGGCCTTGTTGAACCTCAATGGCCTTGGCCCATTGATCCACTCCTGCCCAACTGGGCATCATCTGCAAACTTTTCCTTGATTCATATCCATAAACACTCACCCTGTTGTCACTGTCACTGAGCTCTAGACAATCATAACTCTCCTAACATATGGGGCTACCCTGCTGCCTCTCCTTCTTTGTCTATGCCTTCTGACGAGTTTACACCCTTCCATTGCAGCACTCCAGTTGTGCAAGTCATCCCACCGTGTTTCCATGATGGCAGCTATGCCACGCTTTTCCTGCTGCCCAGTGGCTTCCAGCTACTCCTGTCTGTTGCCCATGCTACATGCATTAGTGTAGATGCACTTCAGTTGGGCTGTTGATTCTGTCACCTTTTTGGGGGCAGAAGCCTTCGTTTCTATGTGACTTCTCTCAGGTGCTTCCATCGTTTCAAACACATCAATAACCCTTACGTCTTGGCTGCTGCATGGATCTTCATCCCTATCTCCACTGAGATGGCAGACTGAAGGACCTTGCTAGCATACCTCAAACACTGGTGTGCTAACCACAGGCTTATGTCTAGTGAGCACGGCTTTGTCCCTTTTCCCTTCAAATTAGTTTAAAGCTCTTTCAGCGAGTCCTGGTAACTCCTGTGCAAAGATCCATTTTGTCCTTTGAGACAGGTGTACCTTGTCTTCACTATCAGGCTTAATGATGTGTAAACCAACTCATGATCAAAAAACCCAAAAACCTTCTGGTGACACCAGGCTTGGAGCCAGGTATTTATCTACTGGCTCTTCCCATTTCTTCCCTTATCATTCCCTGCAACTGGAAGGATAGAGAAGCATCGGCTGTGCTTCTGATCCCCCAACCAGTCATCCCAAGGCCATCAGGGAGAGACTTCAGTCATGTCCCTCTTGATTGCTCTTGGGCTTCTTGTTTCAGTGTCATTGCTGCCTACTTGAAAAACCCATAATGGATAATAATCCAAGGGCCATACCAGGGTAGGAAGCTTAATCATCACTTCTTTAACCTGGGACCCAGGGAGGCAGTAGGCTTTCAAGAAGAAGTGGATTCACTTGGCACATAGGGCTTTCTATTCCTTTCAGAAAGGGAGTCTCCTATGACAATGATCCATCCGTCTTCAACCTACTCACCTCCTCCCTGAGCTCTGTCACTAAGTGGAGGAGCTCCTCTACCTGGGTGCGCTTCTCACAGCTGTGCTCTCTGCTGCCATATCATCTAAATACTTGCCTACAGAGTAGCATAATTCTGTGTTTAAATTTAATCTGTACAATTGCTGAGTCAAAAATTAAATACATAACAAAGCACCATTGCTGGAGGTGTCACACTGCCAGTCAGACTTGAACATGACTGTAATGTTTAAGTGTAATGTTCTGGTTATTCTTTGTTGCAATTTTTTTTACATGTATTTTCTCATTGTAGGAGTTGTAACAGTGTGCTGATCAGTGCTCCTAAAATTCAGTCTTAAGTTGGTGTTGAAATGACAGTGTTGGCATTTAAGTTGAAATCGCTTTTTTGGAAGTAGATACTGGCGACTAGTTCTGCTAACAAGAATAGTGTTATGCTGTGGGGTCTTTTAACATTTTTAATTTTTCAGGTGGCAGAGATAAGCGTGGAGGTCCCATTCTAACGTTTCCAGCTCGTAGTAATCATGATAGAATACGGCAAGAAGACCTTAGAAGACTAATTTCATATTTAGCATGTATTCCTAGGTAAGTGATAGTCTGATAAGCTCTAAAGCTGTATAACAAAATAAATGGATTATGTTGCAATACACCCACAAGCTAGATGACTGAATGGGTTAATAAAATGAGCTAATCAATACCAAGTTTTGACAGTTGCTATTTTCAAGTTGCTTTTTGGACGAGAAATAATTACTCTGCCCTGTAAAAGGAAGGCCATTGGCAGAACGGATGGTGTACTTTAGCTGGAAGTAGTTTGTGTCTTGGAAACAGCACTACCATGCCATATTGCTGTCTGTGTTGAAGATTGCAAATACAACTCAAAGGCCTTCAGTTCATCAGTAACTAGAAACATGCTGGTCATCATTCACAATATGCCTTGTGTGGAGTGGGGTCAGCATAACACTCCTAACTCTTATTTGTGTTAGGTAAATCATAGTGTCCGGATAAAGCACAGAAATAACCAGGAGAGAGATATGTAAAATTGCTTGTAAAGGTCTCAGATAAATCTGTGGAGTGATCTGTGAAAGTACTGATAGCATTACATTATCAGCAATTTAAGTTATGCATTGCAATGTGCTATTCAAGTAAATTGGCAGAAGTTAAATCCAATGCTTGTGTGTGTGTGTATATATATACTCCCATATATATATGTATATATGAAGTTAAGAGATATTTTGTATATATGTAAAAAAAGTTTGTTTATATATAACTTTGCTTCTAGGACTATCTGAGCTGGGGACAAAAATGATCCTAAGACCCTGACTTTAGGTCCTCCTTGGAATCTGCCAACATTTGTTGTGGGCTGGAGCAATGCTTGCTGTGCTTCACTATGTTTGCCTATGACCTCAAGGAGCAGTTGTCATTACAGTTGAAAAAAATTCCTTGGACAACATCCCTGAAGGCAACATCTTCTGTGTTTCTGTAATGTGTTAATTTACAACTGGTCTTTTCACCTGATGTAATCAGATGCCAGTTTCAGACTGACAGAAGTGGTTTCATAAAAATAACTTCAAGATATCTAGCTGACAGTGTATGCGGCCTCTTTTTTGTAAAGTTAACTGGGGGAGGTAGAGGAAGAAGGACAGGAAGAAGGCTTGAGATCTTTACTTTCAGATTTGAATGGTGAGATGTATGCTAGCCATTGAGAGCTTCAAGTTATTAGAGAAGTTAATAGATAAATGTGCATCAAACTGTGTCCAAGAATTTTCTAGAGATAACCTGGCAAGATACAGCAATCCTCTGGCAAAAGGCTTATGTTAGTTTAGCATCAAGAGATGTAAGATTAAAAGTTAGTGCAGGTTTTATATCTCTTTAAACATGGCAAAGCTTTGAGAATAAAGGGAGCTTTATTAAAAGCAAGACTCATTTTCATACAAGGCATATTTTAGGGACTGATCATGCAACTCTAGCTGATTAAGAAGTCCAAGGTGGTACAAATAGCCCCCAACATTTGGGCTGTCTGGTATTTATTGCAGTACTGTTATTTGATGTATCTGAAGAATCAGAGGTATCAACTGTTTGGCAAGAGATCTAAAAACTCAAGTTGATTCAGTCTCACAATTTTAGTAATTTAACAATCTATCTTATTGAAAAATATAGCTAAACTTAAGTCATCACCACTGACTGTACCAGTATTTTAGTGTAGTTCAGGTTTACAAACGGATGACCTTGGCTGACTAAAGCCTCCTACCCTAATTGTTGTGATCCTTGGCTAAAAGACATTCAACTTGTGTCAGATGATGGGACCACATGATTGATGACACATCTGATTGTGTCACATGATGAGGGCTTGCTTTGTACACCCCAGTAGATGTACGTATTGTGTGAATTAGTGGCAAGCACTCCTCATGCAGTCCTCAGTTTGGTGGTAGAATAGGGAAGGGCAGAGCAGCACTCATATAATAGCATTTGGCCTTTAAATAATGGGTCTGTCCTTAAAACAGACCCATTGTTTTTGTGCTTGAATGCTGTATCTTAGAAAACATTTTCATTATGGTCAGAAAATTGTAGATTGTAGATTCCAAGCTAGTCAATTTTAATATATTTTGCTTCTGCCATTGCAGTTTTTGATGTTTCTATGGGCAGGTGGTAGAGCCATCATTTATCGTGATAAACTCCCTTTTTTAAATTTTGCAGACTTTTCTTTTTTTTTCCTAACTTTTAAGTTTTCAAACTTAAAATACCCTCCTCTTCTAAGGAACTGATACTGTCACTTTTTCCAGAAGATCTCCTGTATCGGTCATAACACATCTTTCTACAGTGTGACTAATACAAGTGTGTAAAGTATGCCAGTGAAGCTTCCCTGCTTCTTGGATACTCTGAAAAACCTCACCACATGAACTCTAGAATGGCATTTGTATTAGTCACATCCCTGAAAGTGACTCCTACTCAAACAATGGACATTTGGTCCTTTTTGATAGTCTGTTGGCTATGATGCATTGGTTTTGAAATATTTCATTTTCCATGGTCATGCTACAAGGTCACGTAGCAAATTCTGCTGGAATAAAATCAAAGTTTCTGGTGGTGGTGGTGATTGTCACTTTTGATCAATTGCAAGCACTAAATGTACAGAAGGTACTGATGAAAAGAAATTAAATCTTCCATTCTCAGAAGAGGTGCTGGAGAATTTGAATGTAAGGTCTGTCGACTTTTGGACAACAAAACTGAGCTCAAGTTTTGTAACCTGTAAACAGGTTGATGTGGTTTTGTTCACAATGATAAAATACTGTCTTATCCATTAACTGTCCACAAATCGATCCTGTTACAAAAGAAATGGTCAAAAATGGCTTTTTTTCCTCTGCAGACTCTGACTCTCAGATAATATGGGTCTAAATATGAGACAATTTGAAAAAGTTGCAAAGTGGTAGGTAAGAACAATTTACCATCTTCTGTCTTTTAGAGGATCCCCTCAATCATTAGAAAGGCATGAATATTGTCATCCGTCAAGTAAGTGTGTGTGTGTTCCGAAGAGTCAGAATATCAAGTCAGCAACGGGTATAAAGCTATCACCCACAAGGAGTTTGGCATGAGGGTCAGAGAAACTTCTTGAGAGGTTCATGAGATCTGCTGTACGTCTTAGCTAGTGAACAGTGAGACCCTAAAGTGTTACAATTGGCTGAGCAGACTATGTTCCTTAGGCAGTGTGGTGCAGTAGAGTCTGTGTTTGAAGTTATAACACTTGCTTGATAACCTTTTCTTCTTTCTTCTGCAGTGAGGAAGTATGTAAACGAGGATTCACTGTCATTGTAGATATGCGTGGGTCAAAATGGGACTCCATAAAGCCTCTGCTGAAGATTTTACAGGAATCCTTTCCCTGTTGTATTCATGTTGCACTGATAATCAAGCCAGACAATTTCTGGCAGAAACAGAGGACTAACTTTGGCAGCTCTAAGTTTGAGTTTGAGGTAATTTTCCCTGTGGAATATAAATTTATATTTATTTCATGGTTTTAAGTGCTCGCTAATGATCAGCACCTTGAAAACTCCCAGATAAATTATATTCTGCATGAAGGGAGGGTTACTTTAGGCCAGTGGTGCTAGAAGGAATGTGGTTTTCTTCTTTTTTCTTTCTACCTATTAAACTAGGTAGTTGTGCATGTTGTTGTTTATATTCTTTTTCTGAGTGTAAGAAAGATGGAATTAGGGTTTTACCTCTACTACTATAAAGCTAGGTTTCCTCTGTTTATCTTGGTCTGCACTGAGGTAATTGTGATACCTCCAGCATGAAGAGGAAAGCAGCTGTCTGAACCTTACTGTTATCTTCCTTCGGCTTTGCAATACACAAAGTCAAAGCTTAATCAAAACAGTAGTCAAAGGAGTGGCTACTGTTTTCTTCTGAAGTGTAGTGAGGTAAGAAATAAATATTTCTCTGATATTGGGAAATACCTGCAAGACCTTCTGTCTTCTGCTGTTCAGAATTGATAGTGGAAAAGACATGTGTGAGAAAAGGTGCCACGTGGACTTTGTGCACAAAATGATCAACTCTTACAAAGAGAAAACCAAAAGCTTGAAAGGAAATTTCAAATTAATTTCAGTAACAGCATTTTTTTATTTCTGCTTTTATTTTCTAGACAAATATGGTGTCTCTGGAAGGCCTTACCAAAGTAGTTGATCCTTCTCAGCTAACCCCAGAATTTGATGGCTGTTTGGAATACAACCATGAGGAGTGGATAGAAATCAGAGTTGCCTTTGAGGACTACATTAGCAATGCAACCCATATGCTGTCCAGACTGGAGGAACTGCAAGATATATTGTCAAAAAAAGAAATGCCTCAGGACCTGGAAGGTGCTCGCAATATGATAGAGGAGCATTCACAATTAAAAAAGAAAGTCATTAAGGCCCCTATCGAGGACCTTGATGTGGAAGGACAGAAGCTGCTCCAGCGAATACAGAGCAGTGATAGCTTTCCCAAAAAGAACTCGGGGTCAGGGAATGCAGACTTACAGAACCTTTTACCCAAAGTATCCACCATGCTGGACAGGCTGCACTCAACACGGCAGCATCTGCATCAGATGTGGCATGTGCGAAAATTGAAATTGGACCAATGTTTTCAGCTCAGGCTGTTTGAGCAGGATGCTGAAAAGGTAAGGGATTGAGGGAGGGCAGTATAAATGGCTGGTGCTTGATGGACTTGAGAGAAGTACCAGGGGTAACTCCAAATAGTCATTTTTGTCTTTAATCGCTAGACTTTTAACAAGAAATAAGGGACGTCTTGGTTGAGAGGCACTAAGAGTCTTGTAGAGTAAAGGGCATGGGATAGTACTGATAAGCTGTAAAGGACACAGGTAGCTCTCACCAAAGAATATTTTAAGTGCTAGTGACTTGAAAGCTTTTGTTTTGTTAAGGGTTTGTTCCAACCCTTTTTGCCTGCATCATGTGAAGATGAATGCTGTATACTTTATAAATACAGATGACTAAGGACTACATTGGTCTTCTTTAGTGATCTTTGGACAGTGAGTGACAGGCAGTTGACAAAGTCTAAAGAGGCTGATGTGGGAAACTGTTTCATTGATGTAGGGTTTAAAGTCCCAGGCTAAAAACTGATGTATCTCTTCTGACAGTGCATATGTCATTAATAGGGAACTGAGTGATTTCATAATGTTTGAGGCTAACCAGTCCCTTCAGATGAGAAAGCCCTTGATTGTCATGGAATTTGAAGAGGAGGTATGGCAGGCAGTTCACTTTTGAATGAGCTCAAATAAGATCTGTTTTCATATAGAATGGTGTTACAATCACTTACTATTGACTTGTTACTATGGAACAAGTATCTTCAAGGTAGGGTGCAGAGTTTTTCTCCAGGGAAGTGGTAACTAAGCTATGCAATCAAGTGGTCAGTATGGCCTTTGTCAGAGTTCCTAAAGTATTTGGATTTCTTGAAGTATTTTATGTAAGATTACCTGAACTGTATGAAACCAAAGGTCTGTGTTAAACCAGTATCCTGCTCTCCAGCAGTGGTCATAACAAATGCATGAGGAGGAGTAAAAGCAGAGCAAACGTGTTTCAACTCAGGGACTTTTTTTGTACTGCTCTAATGTTTTGTGCTGTGTTTAAAAAAGAAATAATTTTTAAAAGTACCATTTAAAGCAAGCATTTGCTGAATAGATAGAGCTGAAAGTAGTAGGGACATGTAAAGAGTTGAAATAGTTATAAAATTATTAATTATAACATTATTGAGAAAATAGCAAGCTGTTGGTCTAGTGTTGGTCTTTCAGACCCAAATGCTTTTATCAACCTTTCGGGCACTTCCTTGCAGCATTAATTGTTCTGTGTTATGGCATGTCTTTCAGTACTGTGGAAGCACCATCAAAATATATTTTTTTCATTTACTCATCTTTTACCAAGTTGCTTATATAACTTGGGCTTTAAGAAACTTCTTGTGAAATACTTGAGCCTGTGGGATTGACCTCTGTCCTGCCATGTGGTTGCATAAGCTCCTGTGTTTTCTAGGTTTCTGATTGCAAGAATAAGTCGCTATTAAATTAACACATCTTTCTTTCATAAGGCAAATATTAGGCACCTCAAAATGAAGTTGACAGCAGCTAGCATACCTGGGACTTTATTCTCTCAACAACCAGTAAAAAAAAAGATTAAAAAGAAGGTTTATGTAGTATCCCAACTCACTTTTGGATTAAGACCCTTGCCCTAATCTATTTGCAGCCCTTATTTTTACTGCTTATGTCCGATTAGATTTCATAGCTCATGGGTTCTTTATCAGTGTATGTCTATGTATTTTACTTAAATGTGGGAAAGATAAAGGGTATTGTATGAGGAGAAATAAACACGTTCCTTTTGGAGGACTTGCTCAACTCTGTGCTCTCTGGTCCAGAAGAAGAAAAGGCAAGAAGGGGCGAGGTGGGAGGGAATCTAGAATTGCCCTGTAGGTGTCTGAAGGCCGCGAATTAAGATGACCTAGAGAAAGGTGGTCATGAGCAGTACCAGTCTCTATTTTGAACAATGTTCTAACACATCTTCACTGTGTTCTAGATAAGAAGATGAAAATTTTAGGAGTATGTGATTAGCTGTCTCAGTTGTCTAAGCTCTTAGAAGTTTGGTTTACAGTCCTTACCATCTTGTGTTCTACTTATAATTTGTTTTTTTATGGACCTGGGACAAATACTGGATTTGGTTCTGTTAGCCAGCATATTTTGAAAGATCTTTAAACAAGTATTTACTGCTCATTTATACTATTATTGTCTGAACAATCTTTTTCAGGCTATTCAGAGAATGGGTGTATCTTTTTTGCTGAGATACAGCAAAGATTTCAAGACCGTTGAAACTCCCCATTGGGTGGGATGTTAAGCTTAGCTTTTGATGTGTTGCTTGGTCTTTGAAAACTTTGTCTTCCAGTGCCGCTGTTAACATACCTATGTATATCCATTGATGGCCATTGCCAGATAAGGTCTTTTCCTAAAATTTCTTAGGATATTAAAATAATTGGGTTTTTGTTCTTAAAAACAAACGTATTTAAGGGTTCTTCTTAAACTTCTTTGGAAGAAGGTAATGTGTAACTCTTTACTCAAGTATACTTTTATTAAGTCATCTAGAAATAGAATAGTTGTTTTCAAATCTGCTGTAAAGTTACGAACTAAAAATATTAAGCTTGCTGCTGAAGTACTTGATCAGCAAGAATGAATTTATACTTAATTTCCATGAGTTGCTGTTTTCATTTAAATTGCTAAGCTGCTGATGTCAAGAAGTGCTGACACTAGAGAACGTCTAAGCTTGGCAGCTCAGGGCTGTGCTCCAAGTCTGTTTGTTTACTATGACTTCTTTGTAATAATGAAGTTTACAATTACAACTTTACTGTAGCTTGTTGAGATAAACACCTGTAGTAAAGGTAACAGTAACAGCAACAGCCTCAGCTCTTTGATCCACAAAGATTTCAGCAATGATTGGGTTAAAATCATGTAATTTAGAATGGAAAGAGCGTTCATGTTGATTTTTGTGACCTTGGACTCTGTCTTCTCTGTTCACAGATTTCTTAAATTACTTGTCTATGATTTCTGCCATAACAAATTTTTGAACTTTTTTCTTTCCTTAATATTTTCATGTAGATGTTTGACTGGATCACACACAACAAAGGTCTGTTTCTGAACAGCTACACAGAGATTGGAACCAGTCACCCCCACGCAATGGAACTTCAGACACAGCACAATCATTTTGCCATGAACTGTATGGTAAGAACAGGCCTCCCTTCACCACACAAAGATACAAATTATCTATTTGTTCTATGTCAAGGTAGAATTTGTAAGTCATAGACATAAATCATTCCTTCTTTACAAGTAGTATCAGATTTGTATTGGAGAAGTGAAATTATAAAACACAAGGGAGGAAAATAAAGGGTAGTCAAGTACAGAGGTACTGTGATCAAGCAGCAAAATTGTTTTGACAAATGGCTATGTTCAATACAACCTCATCACTCCTCAAATATAAGCATCCGACCTTCTAGAACCTGGGATGTGTGTTTGAGTACTGCTTTGGATCTTGTAGGATGTTTCAGAGAATCATGTGTAGTATGGATTTTAGCTCTCCATTTTGAAAGAAGTAGTTCTCAGAATCTTCTGAATAGATTGCAGCTCAGACAAAAGGTTCTGAGGAGTAGCTGAGCTTGGTGTAATAATTTTCCATGTTTTTAAGAAGACATTTCCCATTTCTGGCATAGTGGAATGGAGCTAAAACAAACAATTTTCTCGGGCAAATATCATCTTAGGATGAGCTGTCAGTAGACTGCAATTAAAAATTTGGATTTTAATTGACAGTGAGTAAAAGCTGTTTATTTTCAGTTTCATGAATCCCTGTTTGGACATGGGGACAAAATTCTCAAGTACATTTTAGATCCCTTACACTAGGAGCATTTGAAGTATTTAAATAACCTTGAGAGTCTGAGCCTAAATCCAGTTCCTGTCTGTCAGATCAATGAAGGAAGAACACTACCAGTCTTGTTAGAAATTAACATTCTTGGCAGTCCAAAGATGGGAATTGAATTACAATATGGTTGAAACAATCAACTCTTGCAAGAGGGTCTTTTTGTAGGACAGGACTACTAATTGCAGAGAGTGGCAAAGTAAACTTAGCTAGGTTATGTGTCTTGCTGAAGTAACAGAGGGGCTAGTAAGGCAGCTCTTGTGTATGGTATAGCTGGAGTTAAGGCAATAGAAGACACCATTAGAGAAGGTACATTTTCTTCTTTAGAAACTCAGATATGTTTGCAAAAGTTAAATAAAAATCAATATGTACTTTTTGAAAAGAGTAAAGCAAATGCTGGGGAACTTTGCAATTAAGTTATGTAACATCATATGTGGATGTAACTTTGACCATTAGGTTTGGTTCGTGGCATGGGGAATAACTCCCTTATGGTGAACCTCGTTGTTGTTCCTCACTGCTCAGCATATGAAGTAGAGCAGAAACAAACTCACAAGATGACAGTAGATGCCATTGACATGAGATGACTTTTGGAACTTAGCAATTTTGGATGACCTTCCAGGCAATTCTTAAGCTTGTACTCCAAGGATTAAAATCTTCATCTGTCAGCCTTTTCTGGTTTAGTCACTATTGTCCTCTTTCCTTCAAATGGGATGACTTTTTTATTTTTTCCCTGCTTTTGTACTATTCAGATGCTATCAACAGTGGGAAGCACTTGAGCGATGCAGCATAATCCTTCCTGCTCTGTGTTTGCTATTAGTCTTTTGCTGTTAATCTCTCTTTTGCCTGTACTTGTCAAATGCTTTAATTACAGGGGACTTTTTCTCAGCCTGCAAAATGATTTCTTGAAGCGTACAGGCAGCAGCTTAAATTTTGGGCAAATTAAACTATCCCAACATTCAAAAGGGGAAAAAGAAGCTGTGTTTTTTGAATGTGTTTCTGTATCATAATCTCCTCCAGGAGAGGTTCTTTGGCACAGAATAGGAAAATACAAATTCAAAATGATCGGTCACTGGTTTTGATTTAAGCAGGGTTCAGATTTTCTGGATTTTATTTGGTTAAATAGCAAAAGCCTTTCATATAGATTAAGGGCAAAGATTAAACTGAATGTGACATAAAAAATTGACATGAACTGATTGAATTTTGGCAAGCCTTCTTTTTCATTAGCTTTTAACTGGAAAAATGTTGGGCAGTCCTAACTCCTGCAAACATGTTCAGCTTCTCCCTGACCACTCTCCGCATATGCTCTGTGCTTAGCAAGCTGCTGTTAGTTCATTGTTCCTGTCAGTGTAACTCTTTAGCAATCAAAGTTGATTTAAGATCTCTTATGTGAATGCTATAATGCTAGAAGTGGAATTTAACTTTTAACCCATCTACAACCATGCAAAATTATTCAATTAGATGGAGTAGAGAAAAGAAGACAACTATGTATAAGCTTTATTTATTGCAGGAGATTTTGAAGGCTTTTCATTGTGACCCTAACTGGACCTTAATAGAGCTTGATTTCTAGGTAGTTTTCTTAGACTCACTTGAGGTGGGGAAGGGCTGTTCAAAGGATGAATGCTGCCCAAGCAGCTAAATGCAACCTCTTGCACTTGCTCACAACTTAACTCTGATGTTGCAGCTGCTTTTCCCAACACACTGTGGTTGCTGCAGGGCACATGCTCCCTTCCACAGCAGGTGCTACCCTCAGTCAATAGCTGGGTCTCATCTTCCTTCCCAAGAAGCAGCTTGGCTTTCTAAGAGGTGCAGGAGGGCAACTTCCGCAGCTGCTTCTGCCAAACTCAGCTGAGAAAGAGTGACAGCCTTTGGGTGAGATGCCAAAATTTTGATCTGGTCTTCCAGTCTGAAGTGAGCCACCTGGATGTAAACCATTGTGAAAGCCACTTAGTTCCTGTCATGAACAGGAGTTGGTTACATCAAGGACAAAGAAGAAATACAGATTTTTTTTTTTCTTGTAATGGTTTTCTGCTATTTTTAGAATCTGCTTTTCGGGGTTAACATAAAGTTGTTGGAAATGTAAACCAAATGTTATAAACCAAAAAGGTTTATGTAGCTTTACTTTCAACAGTTTCATTAGCAAGTAGTCACTCTGGGAATCTTTTGTATTCAGTATGTGATAGGCTCACGTGGTTGCACTTCAAGGTAAAAGGAATAAGTTCATGCAAATCTTAAGTGTAATACACACACTGTTTCTCATTGCAATGAATCTGTCCTAGAGCAAAGCTGGATAGGTGTAGGGCTGTGCATTGAAGGGGGACCTATATTTGGTTACCACTGATTAACACACAGGGTGATGTTGCTAAAAGAGTGAGCTGCTGACTGAAGGACAGTTCACATGTGCAGCTGTAGGTATGTGACCTCCTGTTACTCCTGAATTTGATTCTATCCACTGATAAATGTCAAAACTGTGTCTTTATAAGGCAGGTAGATCCCATCTTCCATAACTGTGGGGAAAAATAAACGCTCAGTGATTCTGCTCTCTAAAGATGAGGATGAATTCTCAGTACAATTTAAAAGGCCTGCTTTCAGCAACAGTAAATTGCTGTTGTCAAGTCCCAAGATTTATTTGAGTTAAGCAATGCTCAGTTTCAGCTTGACGTTCCTCTTTGGGTGACTAAACCAATGCTTCACTTCTCAAAACAAGATTTTAGTACCTTTTAAGGGAGAAACTTTCAAATAAGACATCATAGGAGTTGCAAGTATAAAATTTATGTGTTGAGTTTTCGAACTGCAAAAATAAAGTACCTATGATTGTGCGATTAGTCAGTCTTGCATGCAAGACTGAGAAAGAGTGATTCTCTGTCTGTCCACTCTTTTTCTTGCCATTTTCTATACATCTGCTGCTGCACAAGGAAAACAAGAAGTCACTTGAAGTATGGGTGAGGAGGAGGAGGAAGATGTTATCTGCTTGAACATTTTCTACTCTTGTTGCTGGACCAGATGACCTTGCTTTCATTACATTTTATCTGTGCCTTGCAGTGCACTGGGGAGGGTTAAAATGCTTAGGAAGTGATGTAGGCAAAATGAAACTTTGAAGAAAGCTGGCACATGCTACTGTTAAAGGGTGTGCTGTGACTACTTGTCTCAGTGTTGATAGGACCATCAGTAGAAGTTACTTTTATTAACCATAGTCCAAAAGGTCCAGTGTCAATTGTAAGTATATAGCTAAGTTGATTGATGTTTTCAGAACACGATGTTTTTATACACTAAACCACTTTATCAAGGTAGTAATCAAACACTGAATGGTTTCCAGAAAAAGAATGTCAGAAATGAGCACTGCTGAGAGTTTTGGGATGTTAAAATAAAAGTATGAACACAACAATGGAGTATCACTGGGTTTGCAAAGTTAAAAGTTATGAAGATGACCTGTTTGGCTTGCTCAGATCCAGCCACAGGGACTGGTACAAAAGAAAACATAAACAAGGTCAGGTGAGGTAAAATCAACTTAGTTGACAGCTTGTGTAACTTTTTCCTCTTTCTTTATACTACTGATACATTTGAGCCTTGAGATTCTTTTTACTTTAAATATGTATTTTTGTAACCATACAGATTTGTTGCTTGAGATAGAATTAAGCACCATGTGAATTCTAGAACTGCCCTTGGTCCTCTGGGATTTTGGCATATGGGAGCAAGACCAAAAGTGGTGATTTGGCTGTTTTTCCTCATATTGCTTTGAAATGCAGACTTTCACAAAAGACTTCTTGTACCATGGTGAACAGTAGTAAGCTATCTCTTCATACTTGGTGGGGACGTGCCTGTTTTGTGGGGTCTGATGGGTTTTATTGGTGGGGGTTTTTTAACTTATTTTTATGTTGTTAATCTAATGCTTTGCTTAAGTAGCGCTTGCAGTAAAATAAATAAATAAAAGTTAAATAGTTAAATCCATCAGCTGTTCAACCAATCTAACATCCCTAATAGACAAAGACTCTAAATAGGCATGGGACAGCACAGGAGGTAAAATGTATTCAGTCGCGTTTTTGGTAGTTCTGGGTAACCACAGTCAAACAAACTGTGTATTTTTGGTGTTTTTGAAGTTCAGAGAATGCACAGCTGTGGGTCCTGGTCAGATTGGGAAGGATGTGTCTTGAGTGCACATGCCTAAGAGAATCTTTGTGGTTGAGCAGTTAATGCTTAGACATAATGTCTGGATGCCACCAACCTGAGAACTGACTGAAAAAGGCGAAATGAGTTCAGGCTATTTTCAGCTTCTGAGGAGCACTCAAAAGTCAACCAGGTGAAATAGAACAGGCTAGGTCTGCAACCTTCCTAAGAAGGAAGAAGCAAATAAACATTTTAAAAAGCAGTCAGCTGCTGAGGTGTTAATACAGCAACAAGTGTACTCGTGTCAATGAATCACGGACTAAAGGAACAGACAGTGGTGTTACTGAAAAGAAGCAAATCTTATTTCACTTTTGGTACTTATTGGGAGTGCTGAACTTCAGATTTGTAAAGAAATTGCTCTGGTTCAGTTGGTCCTATTAGAGAACTAGGTCCAGTTTAGAGCCTCATTCTTAATGTTGTAATGGGAAACATCTACATGAAAATGACATGGCTGTAAGGAGAGGTTGAAGGCATGGGTGTTTACTATGAGTAAGTGAAAGTAAGTGAAAAGTACAGGAGGAAAGAAAGTAGTGTTGGCATTGGACTATACAGTCTTGCAGTAAGATTCCCCAGGTCCACCATAAAAAAATGTTGGAAAGAGGTGATAAATTTGAAGAAATTAAGAGTGAAATTATATTTCACTTGTTCCAGTGCTAATAGCAATGGTTAAATGGTTCCCTGAGAATATTTAGAGGATCCTTGTAGTTGAAGGACAGGTTAAACACTTTCCTTACTTGTAATCTTGAGTTGCTGAGTTTGTTTTTTTTTCAAGGGAATAGATCAGGTTATACCTCTAGTTGTTCTGCAGCCCTCATTGTTAAAGTTTGGATTCCAAAACTGAAAGTGTTACTGTTGCTTCAAGAATGAGACTAGAAGAGTTGTTAGAGAACATTTAAATCATTAAAGCAGGTGTTAATTCATACATTAATGCTACACTGTGTTTTGATGGCCATTTGCATGTGAAGTGGCAGATGATTTGAAAATTCCATTGCTAAATTATTTCTATCATAGTCAAATAGCTCCAACTCACTACAGTCTATATAGAGATGCCAGTTATGATGCTTATGGACTGTATCACTGAGGTGATGACATTTAAAACTGAATGCTTAATAGTTTCTGTGTCAGAAAACTACTATTTGAAATCTTGAAGCTAAACAAACATTTTCTAAATGTGTCTGGGAAAATCAGGAAATAAAATAGAACCTTCAGGTCACCTGCCAGGTTTATTTTGTATCGAGTGTGATAGCGGTTCAGTTAAGCTGGTAGGCTGTCACCTGTGCTTTTCGCCTGTGTACTTGCCTTTCAGGCATGCACCAAAGAATGACAGAGTGCACTGCAGCTTGTGTTGAGCTACTAATCTGTGTTGCCTGCTCAGCAATACTTGTTTTATACGTATTCTCCCTTTAGAGAATAGTTCTGCAATGAGGAGCTTTCCAGATATTGTAAGGTGTCTTTTCAACTTCTGGCTGAAGAGCATTTTGGGAGAAAATCATCATACTAAGTACATTTGTGTACTTACTAAACACACTGTAATGCAATAACTTGAATTGTTCCCTTTTTAGTCTTGTTACAATAGTCATGTTTGTAAGACAGTGGAAAAATCACAGAATCACAGAATATGCCAAGGGACCCACAAGGATCATCGAGTCCAACCCTTAGCCCTGTGCAGGACCATTCCCAAGAGTGCCTGTGCCTACCACATGCATACCACATGCCTGAGAATATCATCCAAATACTTCTTGAACTCTGTCAGGCTTGGTGCTGTGACTACTTCCCTGGGGAGCCTGTTCCAGCACTCAACCACCCTCTGGGTGAAGAAACTTTTTCTAATATTCAACCTAAACCTTTCCTGACACAACTTCAGGCCATTCCCTGAGGTTCTGTCACTGGGCACCACAGAGATCAAGCAATGCAGTATCACTTCAGCCTTTCACTTTTTAGACTTTCTAAATGGATACACATTTAGAAGCTTTGGGTGCTTCATGCATAGTCACATTATGTAAATGATATCACTAAATAAATCTTTAGCAGTTATTACCTCATAGCTTTTGCTTTCCTAACTAAAACCAGGATGTAAATCCCTACAGTGAATATATCAGTCCCTGGGGAATGAGCAACAGCATACTTGTAGCAGTGTTTCTCATCTCTTAAGCAGTGTGCAAAATATGGAGTTGTCATATAATAATGGCAGTGGACTTGCCTGTCCTTGTAGGAAATTGAACAAAATTTGTTAACCTTGAAGGATCAGCTGAAGACAGTCTTAACTGTAGCAAGATGCTATTGGAGATTCTTTTCCTTCTTGACTAAGTCTGTCTCTTTTGGGTCATTGCATTTTAAAATACCATCACTTAAAACTTTAGTAGATATATCACATAGTGAGGGAAAAAGTTTAGATTATTGTTAGTTGTTTTTTGTTTGTTCTTTTTTGAGGGATGGAATGTGGTGTACATAGCTTGGAAAGTATTCAACTGTCAGCATATTAACTCATATTCATACTGCTACAGGGGGTGTTCTTCCACACTTGTGAAACCAGATTGCCATGGGAAAATGAATGCATGTTAACCACAGCTCAGTTTTAATTTGTTTTGCTTCACATGTACCGTACCATGTCCTTCATTTTTAACTGGTGTTCCAGAATTTTAAAAATTTCTTTTATTATGGTACAGAAATAGTTCAAATGACAGTCTATGGTTGCCTTTATTCTTTTCTCTTTTGGCACTTGTTGTTTGTTGTTTTTTTTTTCCACAACTGTAAAGACCATTTAAGGGCTTTCTGGATTCATTTAGCAGTCTTGTATTTATGCTACATACACTTAAATAGGCCTAAATGCTCTCCACTCTTTTAAAATTTGTTAGAAATAGCAGATTTGTATTCTTCCAGTTGTTCGACCCTGATTAAAAGGAGAGCAGAGATGTGTGGGATAACCTAAAAAATGGAAAGCAAATATTGTGCAGAAAGGAAAAACAGCCAACATGACACTGCTGTGCTCAGTTTATTAGGTGGACCAGGTGAGGTGTAGGCTGTGTCAGGTCTGCTCCTGCTTGCACATATGCATACAGTTTACAATTAATAGAGACCTGTGCTAATTACCACTCAGATGAGACTGGACAGTGAAGCCTAGTAGAACTGCAACACTTGCTCCAGCCACTCAGTGTCAGGCTCTGGGTAGTGGCTGGGTGCCAACAGGTAGTGGTTCCACCTGAGATGCTCAGCGTCTACGTGGTTGGACTTAGATGACCTCCAACCTCAACAATCCTGTGATTCTAAGAACTTCATTCTAGATGTCTGGGAGTCTACCCAGTTGAAAGTGTCAACTCAGTATTATATACACGTAACTCTGAAAGGGCTACTCAGAAACATTTTGGTGGTGAAGTTGTTCTTGTTGCTGGCTTTGCAGGAATAAGAAACTGTGGATTGAAAATAAGAATGACTAAGAGCCATCAGTGAGTAATGCCAGGATGCTAGAGAATACTTATGATTTTGGACCTTATTTGTCTAATTTTCAGTGCTAGCTCAGAGGGAATATAGCGGCAGGAAAATGTAGTTACTTTAAAAGTGACTTTCACAAGTTGATGTAAAGGTTTGTAGAGTGATGTTGCACATGCGGATACTGTGGATAGATCAGGTACTTACTAATTATACTTTGATTCTCCTATATCGTGTGTGTCTGAATGTCTTGTTGACTTAAATATCCATTAACATTTTTGTTGAGACTGTTGTAAAACATGGTTAACTCTTCCTCTTCCTCTTCATTGTAATAATGCGTCTTCAAATAATATGCATTTGCTTAAGCTGACTGTTAATGTGACTTTTAGACTCTGATTATTTCAAGTCATCTTTCTCACTCGTTATGTTATACACCTAGATTCCAAAGTTTGGCATGTACAAACTTGGCAAATAAAACCAGTCTATTAAATAGTACTGTAATAAAGTAGATTTTTTTAGAAGTATACCTCTTTATTTCAGTGGTCTGCTAACTTCCACTGTATTTTCCCTCCTTCTTCTCCACAGAATGTGTATGTAAACATAAGCCGCATAATGTCAGTAGCAAATCGCCTGATTGAGTCTGGCCATTATGCTTCACAACAAATAAAACAGATTGCCAGTCAGCTGGAGCAAGAGTGGAAGGCATTTGCTGCAGCCTTGGATGAACGTAGCACGTTACTGGATATGTCCTCCATCTTCCATCAGAAGGCTGAACAGGTTAGTGAATGGAGAGGGCACCAACAAAAGTTTATGTGCTGGATGGGTTAGTTGTGCTGTTTGCTTTTGATTTGGTTAAAAGTACAAGAAAGTGATTGAAAAGGTTGGCAGGAAAGCCAGAACATTTATTTCTGCTAATTTCAGTTGATAATCAAACAAAAACTTGTTCTCCTCAGTTTAGCCCACAGCCTTTAAATTCTCCACAAAATGCTTTGCCCATATCAATGCAAGATAAAGCAACCAAGCTATCTCTGTCAATCAAAATGAAGTGGACAGAAATGCCTAACTGTATAAAGCTTTTAATATTGATATAATGCCTTTCCTACATCTAGAAATCATAACCTGTTCTACTGTCCTCACCACTCTGCCCCAATCAGTCCTTGGAGTGTCAAGATTTAACTTACAGTAATTGCTTATAGAAAACTAAGTTGAACTGACCTGAAAGCTGAGAACTTAATTAACTATCTGAATCTGAAATTGTGGTGGGTGATGTTTACTTAGTATTTCATGAGAGATTCCTCATATATTAAAAAAAAAATTAGCTTTAGGCCTATACCAATTATTTTAATTAAGTCATTAACTGTATGTAACTGCCAGAGAAGAGATATATGTATGGGAAGTAGGAATAAATATCCCCAAGTTAATAGTCTTAATGGTGAAAGCGTGTTTTGCCCTCAAGGGAATTCAGTTCTGAAGGAGTTGCTATGTGTGCGCACTTGAGTCACCCGTTGATATTACAGACTGTCTGCTCTGTACATCCCTGGTGTATTTGGAGAGCAGAGGTTCTTGGATGGTTATGGCTGATTGAAGCTCTGATGTGCTGTATGTAGATACTTTTCTTTCCATTTGCCTTGCTAAATTATATCCAAGAAAAAGTCTCATGTCTGATATAACTTTAATTTGAAGTCAATGAAGGAAGCACTTGGGAGTTGAAAATTTCAGAAACGGATAGATGGTGCAGTTTATTTTAAGTTTTCTACCTGATTTCTACTACACAGAAATTTAACTTAATAAATAGCTAGACACTAGAAATATGAATGTATTAAGATGCAAATACACATTGCTTTTTATTATGGTTAGTGGTGACATTGGTTTAATGTCTTAAGACAGACTAAGGTAAAGTGTATAAACTGATGCCACTATAAGTACTTTTGGCAGGTTTTACAGAAAAGCTACATGAAAATGAGATGAAGGAATTGTTTTCTTGTAGAAAAGTCACCAATCAGCTTGAAGCATTTGGTAGACATTGTGTGGTACCTTATCATTATTGATGTTTTTCTAATTACTTGGATCGTTCAGGTTTACATTTAAGCTCTGTCAGCCGTACATGTAGGAGAAAGATGAATGAAATGTTAAAGATAGGTATATCTTGGCTCAAATGCTATCCTTTTTCATTAAAAAAGAAATAAAACTATGCTCATCAGAAGTCAGGGGACTAAATTTTGTGGGATCGTGTGCTGGGCAGCTGTAGTAAGGGTTGGTGTTAACTTCTTTACCACTAATGTAAGTGTAAACAAGAGAAAAGATAAGAATGAGGGAAATAGTGCAGCATCTGTTGGGATTAATTTCCTTTTAATTGCTCCTTCTGCGGTTTTCATTTTATGATTAACTGTGATGGATTGTCCTAGTTGCTTTGTAAGATACCTGGCTGTGATATATTAGCTGTTTCATTAACAGTGGAGCGTGAGTTCAAGGTAAGAGGGTTTGGAATGTGAGGAATGACCCCTCTAGAGACTGGTGGTGCTTGACCTACATAGAAAGATTAAAAAGCAAGCAACCCAAGAAATAACACACTGTTCTTGAATGCCTGTGTTCTCTTGCAAGTAGCAGGTAAGTGTTGCTGCCTACTGTCAGACACAGTGAAGACTGCACCCAACTTTCAGTGCGGGCTAACTAGTGCCAGAGATGTAACTCTGTGGTCCCACATGGAGCTTCTATTAGTGTTCAGTGCTTAACATCAGAGATTTTTTAAGCTGGCCCTCGGTGAAATGAGAATTAAATAAGTATCTTACAGCTAAGTACTCTATCACCCTTCTGCCCAGCTTTGAAACAATAGTAGAGTACCAGAAATGATCTGCTTTTTCCTCAAAATACTACATGTGCTCCAAGAATTAAAATATGTGTGATGAGACAAATGGCTTGGTCTCTTAAAACTTTTGAGTCTTGAACTTGACATAAATAGAGGACAAATTTACTTTAAAGAAATCATATGCTTGGCTGTACTAGGTTTAACAACTATGAAAACTCCTAGAAAAACAGGTTCTTTTCTTCTCTTTCCTTTCCTAGCATAACAGGGGTATAAAATTCATGCCCCCTAGCTGTGAAAAATAAGTTTGCAGAACTTGTACTATGCATATATGTCTGTCAAGACGATTTAAACTTCAGGGATAACTTAAATTGTCTACATAAGAGATTTCTGTAGCAGTATCCTCAATTTCCCCTGAAAGGCTTGACTTGAGCAGTTATGCTGACATAGCTGTGTGCTCAAAGTTCAGTGTTAGTCCTAAGAGACCCCCACTGAAGCTGTAAATCCCTTACACACTTCCTTCTGTAGTAGCTTACCAAATGGATTTAGTGCTTCTTTGCATGTAGAAGTTAGGGCTTTGGAGACTGAGGTGTGAATTTGCTGTGCCCTGACACTGCTTCACCTCCTTGATAACCTCTTTCCAGCAAAACACAACTATGGAGTGTTTCAGTGAACAGTTCACCAGTAATTCTTTGTCTGCATGTGCACACGCGTACAAAGTAACATGGTTTTCTCTGAAGATTAAAAAAGGTGAGGTGATAAACCTCATGATCCCATGAGGTTTTACCTCCTTGTGAAGACAAGACCTTAATTGGCTTTCATGTGTCTGAAATGGTGGTGCAGGGTGAAGCAAACTTTTTCGTAGCTGCAAAATCAAGAAAAAGAGCAATAGTAAAATTGAAGCATCAGTATTGCCAACAGTTAAATCAGTTCTGAAGGCTACCGATATACAGCTAAGCCTACCTGCCTCTAAAGAACTCAAAGAGTTTCAGATACCTAAAAGCATAAGTATACTCAGACTTGAATATTTCTTTCTATCCTGATATAAACTTAATCTTGGCTGTTTCAGAGACAAATGCCATAAGGATTTTTCAGTGGCTGTTACAGAGATGCCTGTCCTTTTGAAAGTTACCAACACGTGTGTACTCACTGGTAGAACCCAAAATCAAGCAGAATGTTTTTTCTCTGTTGCAGTACATGAGCAATGTGGACTCATGGTGTAAAGCCTGTGGTGAGGTGGAGCTTCCCTCAGAACTGCAAGACTTGGAAGATGCTATCCATCATCATCAAGGGATATATGAACATATTACCTTGGCTTACTCTGAGGTAAGTATCTTGTTTGTTTCCTTAGGTAAAATTGTGTCATGTTAAGTGTGGATCATGAATTGGCATCTCTTGTTGCATAGTGCATTAATTGGAAACTCAAGTGCTAGGCTTCTTTTTAAATTTAGTATACTGGATTTTACTGCTATTATTCAAAAATGAAGTGCTAAATCTTCCCCTTAATCTTCTGAAAGAAATTTAAAAGGCAAGATGTAACCATACGTGGTACAAACAACCCATGCAGTGTACTCAGTGTGTTTTAATTTACATTCACATGTTACTACCTCTTAATAGCAGTCTGATACTATCGTCTAAATACTTACTTGAAGGGAACTTAACTGGGTATTCTTTGGGAAAGTATTCTGTTGGCATGGATTGCTCTAAATGTGTTTTGTTGAAAATCCATTGCTGAAATTGCCTCACGGAAAAGGCTTAACCATCAAAGGACTTGTCACTTGACAAGCCAGAAGGTAATACACTTAGTTTCATCAACCTCAAAGACACATAAATGAGCCAGCATGCCTGTGTAGTCATCATTTGTAAGACTAGTGTATCCTATGCTGCTGCTGTAATCTTGGATTCAGCACACAACGGAATCATAATATTTGTCAGTATTTCTAATGATTGCATTTACAACTTAAGATGAAATGCTTATTCTGAAGGTGGCCTAGAAAGTGATGACTATCTGTTTTTTTTTGTCCTCAAATCTAGAGTTTTCTTTTGTGAAAAGAGAAAGTTTAAGTTTACTTAGCTGAAATTAGAAATCAAATGGGTATTCACTTCACTATTACATAACAGGTATTTTCTGCATTTCCTGCTTTACTTATCTTTCTTTCTTCTGACGGGTTGTTCTCATCGTGGAGTAAAATTGGTTTTGCTATTAAATCGGACTGATGTTAGTGTGGATTAAATACAGTAGTTTCTGTACTCATAAAATTATGCATTTGGTTAAATCTTGTTAAAAATGATCAGTGGACACAAGGTAACTTAGGCTACAGCTTGCACCTTTCTTTAAAAGGAGGTCACGTGGGTTTGAACTAACGGTTGTGATTTATACATTACATTAAAGATGCAACTACTTTGTGATGAACCAGCTTTATTATAGGAAGCTGAATTCAAAATCTGGTTACATTTCATTCAGCAGTAAAGGAAGATAAGATTAGTGCTGATGATCAGTGCTATTGTTAGTGTATCAAAACTGGGTTTTTTTGAATACCTGCCATTTTGGGGCCTGCATAAACTTTATGACCATGAGTCAGATGTCCAGAGTTCACACGAGTTCTTGTTCTTCTGTGTAAAATACGCACTGATATCCCTCTTCTTGATTTACGCCACCTTGCTGTGTCAGCTTATCTAATGACATACTGAAGCATACCTTTGGTGATAGTACTTGTGATATTACTACATGTAAGTGTTGTAACTCATTCTTGAGAGTATATTTTGTAGTAAGATTTCTTTTCTTCATTATAACCTTTCGTCATTGGAAGGGTCCCTTTCTAAAACAAGAGATAGGGAAATAGCACATTTGTAATAGATTTATGTGAAGAGAGGCAAGCTGGAGTGCACGCTCCATGAGAGTGCAGCAAGGAATAGGAAGGCTGGATCTCTCTAGAATAATGATTATAAAGAACTGAGGTTAAAATAGTGGCATTTTTTCTATTTGGTTCTATTTGTTTTGGGTTGGTTTTATGTGTTGTTTTTTTTTTTTATCAGGGATGTGATTGGATGAGCCTACTGTTAAGTGTAAATAACTACTGTGGATTAGCATGTTAAATACTGTTTGCTTGCTGGTGATGCCTAATGAAAATAAATTAGACAGGTAGATTATAGGATTGCTCTGGCAAATACCCTGAAAATTTATTTAGGATTTCAAAGGTGTAGCTTTTGACTTTGGCATAGCTAGAAATTTTAACAAATTCTTCATTGTAACTGCTCAAAAAAGAAGAAAAGCAAGCTTTAAGTGCCTTTCTTTTGAGTTCCGGTCATTACTTTTTGCCATCTGGTAAAACAATAGCTTTAGCAGAAATAATAATTGTATGTTTATGCACAAGTCGTGTTCCTCCTCTGGGCAGAAGGTTTTATTTTGTGTTTTTTAAACATGCATTCCTTTTTGAAGATTGATGGAGGTGTCTTTCTGTGTCAAGATATTACACCACTATTGCTTATCATTATTAGATGTATGACTTCATTTCTATTAAAGTACACAGCTCCTTTCATTTTGTGATGAATGAACACTGGGGGAAGAGAGAGAGGAACACTATGGAAATTATAACACTTTGTCATTCATTTTAGATTATAGTGTCTTGACAACATGACTTGGTTGCAAAGTAGAAGACAGTAATTTTAAGGAAGTAGATGCTTTTAATTCTAGACAGTCTGATTTTACTGAGGGTAATTACTGTATATTACTAATAAACTTACTAGCTAACAAGCTGAGATAACTGGTGTACCTGAAACTCCAACAGCTGTGCCTTAAATGAAGTTATATGTATAGATAAGGTTATACATCTCACTGAAATCTTAAGGTAGTCATGCTCTGGGAAGGAAGAAAACTTTAACTCCAGAAGAAAAGCTGTGCGTGGTCATTTGTTTGTAAAGCTAATAAACTAATCAGATCAAGGGACCATCGCAATTTTTTTTTCACCTGAATTTCATGGAATCTGGATAGATCATTGAAGTCGATTATCTTGAAATATTTGAAAGACTTACTAGATGATTCTTTTGGATACAAAAAGGAAAAATATTATTATAACTACTACTATGGACTATGCATTTTTTCATCCTGACTTGACTCTACAGGGGCTGCTTTTCACTAGTGAGCTTCACTTTCTCTGTTGATACTTATTACTAAAATGAAAAAGCTTAAATTGGAACTGAGAAAAAAAATAAGCTCCATTGTAATCTAATTATTAGAAAAGAATTTTCATTTGGTTCTGTTTGACTACTGAATAGCAAATTTAAAATGTGCCTAGATTCAGTAAAAAATTACAGAAAGTAACCACTGGGGAAAGGCCTTGTCAAATTTGCTGTTTCTGACATTATGTTGATTTGATGGTTTCAGACTATTGTTTACACTCCAGTCTTTTGGTTTCAGATGATTTTTTCCTGCCTGCTGGATGAGCTATTTGAAAAGTTCTTTACAGATAGCTGAATGATACTGAATTATAACAGTTCTCTGAGCTTCATGCTAAAAGTGATAGAACAGTTAAACACCAGTGAAAAGTGCTTTCAACACTGAATGGTAACAGGGACCAGATGAGATAGGATTATTGCTTTTTAATTAGCATGCAAGGTAAATCTTAATATTTCTACTGTGGTTTAAATTAGAGAAGATGACAATTAGAAATGACTAATATTTCTAGTCAGTATCAGTTGTTAAACACATTTTGGAAAAGAGTATTTTTCTGTGCTGCGTGGAAAGATTTTAAGTGATTTAATTAAGTTTGCTGTAACAACAGTTGGCACTTGGCTTACCAGTAACAGTAATAATTTAGAAGTTGTAAATTGTGCCAGATAGAATCATGTTCTGAGTTTTATATCTGTTGGTTTAAATGTATTCATCAAATTAATATTAACCTACAGGTAGTAACGTCCCTGTTCACCTTTACAGCAAATGAAAAGAGAGATGCTTCTGGAAGGATAATTCTGAACAAATGCTTAATTTTAGGTATTTTGTTGACTAGAGAAAGAGTTGAATATTCTAAATTAGACTTGACTTGTTTAAAAAATACAACAACAAAAAACCCCAAAACAAACAAAGAAAAAATCCCCAACACTTTAAAGCAAAACCACTTTTAAGATAATGAAAAAATGGAAAGACAGGCTGTTATTTAGAAGAGTGCTGCTTCCTAAAAGTATCTTACATAGAAGGAGAATATAATGTTTTTCCTTTTTTCTATAACAGCTGCATGTCATAATCATGCTTGTAGTAAAAAACAAATCTTCATCACTGCTCCTCGAATTCTTAAAGACATCTAAAATGGGGAGAGGAGGTGGGGGAACAAAATAGTAGCCTAACAAGCTTTTGGCAAGACAAGTAATTCTTCATCCTCTTTGGTCAGGTGAGCCAAGATGGGAAGTCACTCCTTGACAAACTCCAAAGACCTTTGACTCCTGGGAGTTCCGATTCCCTCACTGCTTCTGCCAACTACTCAAAAGCAGTTCATCATGTTCTGGATGTCATCCATGAAGTACTGCACCACCAGCGCCAACTGGAAAATATCTGGCAGCATCGAAAGGTCCGCTTGCACCAGCGGCTTCAGCTGTGCGTTTTTCAACAGGATGTTCAACAAGTAGGTTTTATTTCATGTTGTCTAAATGCCTTTGTATTCTGTCAGCCTGTGATTCCAAGCTGATTGCATTGACAGGTGAGTTTTGACTGCTAAAACCTGTGTTCTTTCATTCAGCAGTTGAATAGTTGAATGGAATTGACTGTCTGATACCCAGTCCTATGTGTTATCAGAGGGTATTGGCTGGTATGGATAGTAATCATATTTGTAAGTTAACCCTACTTCATTTTTTTCTGGTTTTAAATTAATTTATTTACTTTGAGTCAGATATGATGACAAAGACTTCTAGTCTTTTTATTTGGCTATTCTGAGATTGTGCTGGAAGCTGACATTCACATTCTAGGTAAGATTCTGGACTTGAAGTGCCAAAAAGACTTGTAGGAGTAACATGCAAAAAATTAAAAGTGCTATTCTGTAAAATTTTTCGTTTCAAATCCTCAGTGATACATAATTGGCTTAATCATGTTTCTTTAAAACCCAAGAGTAGTATATAAGGAGTTGTAAAGGTTATGGATGAGATTACTTTCTGGTAATAGCACTGTTCTTGAATTAATGGCTATTAGCTGGTATATTTTTTTCATTATGACAACATCCATAAAAGTTAGTAGTTATGTACAGGCATTAGTATCTTTGACATTGTTTAGAATTTCTTGGTTAATGGATTTTTAATAAACATAAAATAGTGGCCTTGGGCTGCAATTGACAGAGACATTAGTAATTTATCCTTTAATAGCTCATCTTCATGAAAAGTAAAGATGGCCAGTATTTACTGATCGTGATCTTTCATTTGAGCATAAAAGTGTTCACAAATCAGGAACTTCCTAGTGGGGTTTTTAGATAGCCAGTTATACATTCTGGTTAAACTAATCTTTTTTCTTCTTCTGTACTTAGCTGGTTCAAGAAGATACTGGATGTGAGCAGTTGGGAGTGAAATAACTGGCTTTCATAATTTACAGTAGTTGAAAGAGATAATTTAGGCAGATGGTGGAGAGAGTGAGCAATCTTGTTAGCTCAACTTTCTTCTATATGGGGTGACTCTATGTAATTAAACAACATAAATACTTAAGCAGTAAATTAAGTACAATTTTTAAAACTTTATTACTTATTTTTTTGTCTGAAAAGAGGCATATATTGAAAGACAGGCTGTTTTTCAAATTCTCAACACTCGGATGTGACAAAGGATGCAGAAAGGCATGAAAAATGTTAGCTGACAAAAGAAGTAGGAGAAAGTAGAGTCAATGTTATGAATTGTCAGGAAGGGCATAGAGAACCAAACTGAAAACTCTGTTATGCCATTGTAAAAATTCTTGAGGCTCTTCATCAAGATAACAACATAAGTAGTAACTAGTCAGGAGGGTCAGTGCTGGTACTTGCACGAGTTGTCAGTGAAGGGCCAACTCAAAATATTCTGTGATCCTTTGATGAGGCACAGTCTGCAAATGAATCACCTCTGAAACTCAAAAGGCTTCATAAGGAGTCTTCAGAAAATGAAATTAACACAGTAGTTTGCTTCTCACAGAGAAAAATGTAGGTCTTCTCTGTAGTCTAGTGCCACCAAGCGTGGATTGGATGGTGAAACTTTCTCCTTCAGTTTGAATTCAGTTCAAGTAGGGCCTACTTAGCCAGTCTAGGCCAGGTGATCTCCTGAGGTAATCTGCCAGGTGCATAATTCAAGTTTCAGGCCTGTAGGCCAGGCTGCAGGCAGTTTGTTCCCTGGGGAAAGGTGTTCATTAAATGCTGCAGATTGTCTTGTTGTGCTGTTCCTAGTCTTTGCCTTTATTATCTTGGGAGTAATAAAATGCTTGCAGGAAGGAGCAGAAAATGAAAATTTCCAAAGTCATGGTTATCAGTGTGGAGGAGTTAGCTCTCAGACTGCTTTGTTCTTTGAAGCTGGCAAATAACTCTTCATTAGCCTCAAGTTATTGTACAGTCACCACCATGTTCTTCAGCAAGAAGCTGGATTTTCCTTTTCAGTATGAGACCCCTCAGCCTTTGGAATGGATGCATTTAAGATCAAGTAGTCACAGATTTGAAAACAACAAAGTAGACAGCTTTACCTGTTTTTATAACTTCCAGTATCAAAAATGTGTTATCCAAATCATGCATGTGGATTGTAAGTATACGGGAGGTTTTCAGTATGAACCAGGTGGCTCAAGGAGGTTGATCCATCTCAACTTATTATTCAGTACTTGCCTTACCTACTGGTTGGAGAAATTTGTTTCTTCCTGTTTGTGCCTGTGGTTCCTTTATATGCTTTGCAAGGCAGACATTGCATTAGATAGCAAGATATCCTCTTGACAGTTTGAAGTTGTGGCCTTTTGTTCTAATGCACATCTTTATCAATCACATGAAATTTTGAACTAGATATGTACAGAGATGCAGCCCTTACTTGCCATGGTTCTAAGCCCTTCCCTTAATATCCAGTAATTATCACTGCCAGAGATTGGGTTGTCCTTCGGTTTATCCCTGTAGCGACTGTTAACTTCTGAGTGGTGCATGAGGAACTTTAGCTCCTTGTTACGTTGCTTTAACTTAACTTTACAGATATTGGTGTATTTTAGGCACTGCCTTATGAATCACAATGTCAATTTTACTTAATGTTCCCTTTCATGATACAGCTTTTCATACTTGGATTTCAGTGCAGGTCAGTCTGTAAGACAATGGCAATTCAACATCTGTACCAAATAAATTAATCCAATAGCCACAGCAGATGTCTTAAAGATAACAGGCAAGCAAATAAGGGTATTTCCATGGAATAGCCTTGATTTGACAGATTGTAGCTCTCTCAGCTTTCAAAATTCATCAGGGGAAAAAAGCGATCTTGAATAATAAGGATACTTTTTTTCTGGCAAAACAAAACCAAAACAACCTTATCAGATTATCTTAATTTGTCTGAGAAATGCTAGCTTTTCAATCAAATAATCATTAATGCCATTCAGTACATGAAATTACTCTGGTTTGAGGTGTTAGTTAAATTTATATCTGAGACAATTCTGGAATGGTTTATGTGGAGCTCCAAAGCAGTTTTCTAAAATACTTTAGTTTTTGTTTGCACATTCTCTCAGGCTTCCTGGTCTTTGTTCAAACTTAAAAAAATTCAATTAATATTGATTTAGAAACTAACGTAAAAACCTTTTAAAATTATTGTCAATAAAAGTTATATGTGGTGGGGATTTTTTTCATGTCAAACTAAGGGGGCTCTCTTCCACTGTTTATAGTTAAATTGCACGTAGTGGCAAGCAACCAAGTGCATTGTAAGCGAATCTGTAACTGTCCTTTAGCGTGAGTCTGATTTCCTCCTCTTCCCTCTGCTGGCATTGTTTTCTGCTGGATTAATGAAATAAATCAGTTTATGGAAGTGTGAAGTGAGTGACAGAGCTGAGTTGGAAAAGGGAATTTGCCGTGTTGAGCTGGTACTTCACATTGTGTTACTTCCACCTTAGAAAACTCATTGAGTTTTTTTTCTTCTATCTTTCATGTTCTTGTATAAGGTGAAACTATTTCTAGTGGAGCTTTCCAAATCAACAAAAGCATTGTAGTGCTATCTGTATACACCATCTGCTAATATCTTGAAATAAGTAGTAAGGAAAGTAGCATGTGAAATAATAAAAAATAGTAGATAAGATGTGAGTTACAGCAAATTTGAAATGTGAAAACCTATGACCATCTTAAGCTGAATGGAATTCTGAATTTGACCCTAGATAGCAGAAACATGCCTGGAGATGTAGTTTCTGGTTAGTTTGTATATTAACACCAAAAGAGAGGATGTTAATTTACATTTTTTTGAAAAATTCTGGCCACTGGCTGTTGCATTCAGTTGTTTAATGTAACCTTCTAATACAAAGCATGCTAGTAAAAGTATAATTTCATACTTAAAAGTTAACAAGCTTACCAAGTGGATAATAGAGCCAGCCTTTTACCTAAGTAAAGGAGCTGGCTCTGATGCTGATATGAAGCAGTAAAGTAGACTTGGAGCAGCAACGTGGAGTTCTCTACTTGTAGGCCGTGAAAGGTCGAAATTGAATGTACAGATAATGTTTCTGGTAGAGTGACACTGCTGACACTCGTATGATCAGAGTTTTGGTGCTTGAAAAACACTCCTGATGGCTTGCAAGCCAGAAATAAGTAAAACATACTGGTAGGAGGTTTGTTGGGATTTTTGTTTGTTTTCTTTTTGTTTGGTTGGTTTTCTCCCCAGACATACATTTATTGGTTCTTACTGACCTTGTGTGCCTTCTCTCTCCATTCTGGATAAATGTGCTGTTTCTCCTTCCTTGATCTGCCTACCTCAGAGATAGGTTTTTTTGTTACAGTCACTAGTTTCAGCCTTGACTAATGAAGGGTGGACCATGAATGCTTGCTACTTGTTCAGCATGAACATGATTTCACTGTGTGATTCCCACGTGGCTTTTGAAGGTGGTTCCAGTGTAAAATGGTTCTTTTGGGGAGAGAGTATTTCCACATTCTCACTATCCAAAGATTAGAAATACGAAGGTTTCCATCTTCCCCTTCTGAATGTTATGTCAGCAGCAAGTAAGTGGTGGAGACCAGAAAAATGAGTGTGTGCAAAGTACGTAAAGGGGCAGGGGATAAGGGCTGGATAATAATGTGGGAAAGACTGGTGAAAATAAGCATACCGGATCTGCAAAAGATCGGATTTATTTCTACAAGCAACATACATAAAACACTTATTTTACAGGCATGAGCAATGATTCTGTCAAAATGAAGCTATAGTTTCCATAGTAGTTTCTTTTATATTCAGTTTGATGCTAGAAAAATATGCGTTTTTCTAGATCCTGTATTGGACATAAGGATGGTTCTGCTGAGACTGCAGTTGGAGCTTAATTGCATAATTAAAACAACTTGCTGCAGTGGAGGATGATATTATTCACCCTTTCACTGAAAAGTGTTGAGCCTCTTAAACTCCTATGTATTGCTTAGTACCAGACTGAATTCGATTTGCTTTTAGTTTAGTAGAAGAGTCCTTAGTGGGTCAGTATGATGGTTTCTGTAATGTGTATTTCTCCCAGGAAGAGGAAGAAAATGCGTAAGTTAAGGTTGCTAGATGGCTAATATCAGTGCCAACTAATTGTATCATGCTTTGGTTGAAGTGGTACGCAAAACTCTCACTGCTGAGCAAGAGCATCCTGTGACTCTGCCTTTATATGGTAAAATTCCCAAATAAAGAGTGCTTCCTCAGTTTTGTTAAGAATCAAGGTAAGAAGGCTGAGCATTAATAAGACTTATATTCATCCTGGTTTCACTGAAAGCCAGTGATGTTTCTCTACATGAGTGGTTTATGTCGTGGTCTGTGTACTGGATTTCTATGACAATTTCTTCCCTTGAGAAGTTACTGAGCATTATTTGGAGCAAAAATCATTCTCCCTGGGCTGTTTTCTGCATTTCATCCCATACTTTCTGGGACTGATTTTGCTGTTGATTTCATTTGTTAGCTTATAACTGTTAGTAGTCTCCAGAGTCCAGTCTAATTCTTTCATCCAAACATATCTCTTTTTAGCTCTTTTTATAACGAGAAAAGCAGAGTAGTCTCATGAAACTAGTCAAAAGTATTGGTAATATAAACTTCACAGGTAACTGAGGCCATGTTTGTCTCCTCACTCTCTCTGATCAATACCTTCCCTTGAAAGAAGCAAATGAAAACTAGCAATGACCTAAAACACAATAAAATTCTTTTGGCAATACTTGCTAGGAAAACAAATATTACATAAGTTAAGTATTTAGATTTAATGAAGTGTTGGTGCTTTGAAGTGGCTTATTTTGTGGTATTAGGGGATTGTTTATTGTTTTGAAGATGTCCAGTAGGAGAGAGGATTCGAACAGTCAAGATAAATAAGAAAATCATGTTTTCATTTTACTGCTAAAGAAAGCATGAATGTTTTTTATAGAAATAGTGTGTGGGATTACATGTGTGTTGAATGTAGTCATGAGTGATGTTGCAGAAGTGATTCTCAAACCTGTTTGGAAGCAAAAAGGAAAAAAAAAAGTCTTTCTCTTTAGTTACACTAAGTATTAAATGCTTTCAGTACAAGAAAAGGGGGGAAAAGCTTCACCCAACTTCAGGAATCAGAGTAAAGGACACTAGTAGATAAGAAGAGGGAAGATACAGGCTTTTGAAAGGCATATTCAAAACAAACTGAACTATTCATGTTTTAAAAAAAAAAGAACACCTAGCACGAATTTTCCACACCACTACATAAATACTGTATAAAAATGGTTAGCTGACTTAAGAAAACTGCTTATATGCAGTTGTCTTTAATTTTGAACATCATTCTTGGACCTCTGAGTATCTTCCAAAAGGTTAAATACCATATGCATTCTAACTAATGAATTAAGATATGACTAGGATGTATTAGTTTGGAGAGGGATCAGATGTTTTTGTTCATTCACTCATCAGAAATTTGGTTTATGTGCAGGAATAACTTTTGTTAACTGGCAGGAACTAATTACGTGTACAGTTTTTACTATTTATAGAGCCGCCAGCCCAATCCTTGTGGTAGAAACATTAATGCCCTTAAAATGTCTTCCGCTCATCAGTTTTTCAGGTATAAAATTTGCAATAAACAATTATATGTGATGTTTTGAGAGGATACTTCAGAATTGGGGCAAATTCCTCCATATGCTCTGAATACAGACATTGTCATTATCTCAGTGATTTCTACTCAATTTTCTTGTGTTAGTTAAAAATTGTACTACTGATTCTTTCTTCTTGACTGTGGAAGGAGAAGCAAGCTCTCATCTAAAATAAAATTTCACTGTGTTATTCAGCAGTAGTGTGCAAACTCTGTTAGTCTTACATTGCAGAAAAATGTCAGCTGAAGGCATAAACAGATTAGAGAGACCCTCATGAGGGGTCCCACCACTCAGATCAGATTACTGTCAAATTGATGAATGTAGAGAATTGAACTTGTCCTTCAAAATAAACTTATAATCTTGAATCATACTATTTTGCTAGTTTGAGCTTAGTTTCTGCTTTGAGAAAAGTTAAGAGATGTAGTCAATGTCCTTCAATGGCAACACTGTGTTTTAATCCAACAGTAAGTTCCTTATAAGCAGTCCCCTTACAGCTTCTTAGTTTCTTGAATAGTTGTCTTTTTGTTGTAACACTCAGTACGTCCACTCAGAGTTTCTGTGTTGTCTCTCTTCTGTACCACAGGTGTTGGATTGGATTGAAAACCATGGAGAAGCTTTTCTTAGCAAGCATACTGGAGTGGGAAAGTCGCTGCATCGGGCCAGAGCTTTGCAGAAACGCCATGAAGACTTTGAAGAAGTTGCGCAGGTAAAAGCAATCGCATGAAGGACTGTACACTTGCCATGGAAATAAATGAAAAATTCCTGCTTTTGCACTGAAGGGCTGGGCACAAGGAGCTGCACTATAAAACATTCAGTTGCAGGAACAGACTATTTTGTTTCTGTTGCAAGTTTTTGTTTCATTTCTCTTTTGTGCTCCAGCTTTGATAAGAAAAAGACAAACTTCCACAGTCCCACGGAGTGGGAGTCTTGGGGCACAACAGGGCTGCTTTGCTATTATTTATCATTATTATTATTTTCAAAAGTATGCTTTCAAATATTGATTCACAGAAGAATGAAAGGTCTTCCTTAAAAGTAACTTAGTTCTATAGGATTCTAGGATTTAAACTTTTGTGCAACCTAATAAGAGAGGCTGGAGATCAATTAGAAGTCCTGCTTTCTGACTTTAAGCTTGGAGAGCTCTCAAATCCTCTCACCACAATCTCATGTGGAGGAAGAGGGGAGATTCCTAAGGAAACCAGGTGAGCCAGCAAACTGGCTGATCTGGCTTGAAGTTTATTCTTTAAATACAGTTCAGTTTGTATATGCGCTCCTGTTCTGAACCACTGATACCAATGCTTTTTCCATAGGAGGACTCCATGGGAAGTTAAGTGGAACCGATAGAACTTCAAAACACTTTTCTGTGAAAAAAAAAGAGTCAAAAGACACAGAGATTCAAAGGGATACAGGGACATTAACAAGAAATTGGTGTGGGTGTCATCCTCTAAAAGGGCATGTGAGCTGAATAAAACCCTGCAAAGGAAGCTGAAGGCCAGAATCCTCCCCATTAGTAACATTCACTATCTGTCCAATCGTAATGATGGATAAGAGTAAGAATATCTAAGATTAATCAAGAAAAGTGTCCTTAATGTAGGGTTGACATAGTGGCCCTTCAGTCAGAACAGAAGACAATGCTATTAGAAAATTCTGAAGTGACATGCAGGAACTCAGCAGTCACATATACTATGGTGGATGCATCACAAGTGTGTTTACAGTTTACCTGTTTAGTGGAAGATGAGGCTCTTGATAAAATTTTGTTTTAAATACGGTCCTCCAGTGACCGAGGACTTTGAAATAGCATCAGAAAGCTTCCTCAATACTGATTTCCTATAACATTTTCAAAAATAATAGGTGTTGTTATTTTTGATTATATATATGCTAGATTTTCCAAATGCATGTCTAATACTTCATTTTTAGTAAGAACCGTAATATTTTCCATGTGGAAATACTTACTTTTCTGGGTCAGACAAGCAAGAATCTATTTCCATAAGATACTTCAGAAAACCTGAATGATCTCATACTTAATACTGTGTTATTTGAACGAAGAAGAAAAAAATGTTTGAGTAACCAAAGGGGATGAAGTGTGTAGAACTGTTAGTGGGATGTTAAAAAAAGTGTCTTGTTAATTTGCATTATACTTTTAAAGTAGAAAATTGTAAAGCAAATTCTTAGCAAAAACTTCATAAAACTGAATGTTACTAGAGTTTAAAATTATCTCTTTAGGGGATTGGATGGAAAGTCTATTTTTGGAGATAGAAAACTTAGATTGGTCAAAGAACTTAAATATACTACAGGGGACTATCTTCCATTGACAGAAGGATGGACAAAATGATCTAATAAGTACTTTTTTCATCTCTAACTCTTGAATGTGTAGCGAGTTACTGCCAAGACAGGCACACCCTCTGAGTTATTCCTCTTATGTGCTCTAAAACTGGATATAAGCAGGCCCCAAAAGGCATTCCTGTTGTTGCTGTTACAAGGAAGATTATGTTCAAGTATAAAACAGCAATCTGCAGTCCTTTGTTAAAGTGTCAATAACTTTCAGCTGACTGACTCTCTACCTACATTTCTGTTTTGTCCATGTCTTGGTTGCGTTTTGGATTTTGGTTTTTGTTGTTGTCATTTTGTTTTGTTTCATTTTTTAATAGGACCCTAGGCATAATCAGAGAATTTCAGTCAGTTCTAGTTAGAAGTTGAGAGAAAGTAGTGTCAAGTGAAGTGTTGGTGGCATGGCAATGTTCTAGGAAATGCAGGGAGCCAGCAGTAATGTTGAAATGTTCCTGATCAAAGGTTAACTGCTGATTTTGAGGGGAGCAAAAATTATTATTTCTTTTTTCCTCCTTTCTGGTTCCTCCCTCATTCTTTTTTTAATGTGAATGAGGTGCCATTTCCTCAACAGCATTCAAAGAGTTATTATTCAGCTGTATGTTGAATAGAAAAGAAGTTGCATAGTCAATAGGCTGTGGTCTCACAAATTATTCACTTTAAAATTCATGTGAAATGACAGTTTGTTTTTTCTCTTCAACACTTTTTGTTAGCACTTCAGAAAATATATAGATAAAACTCAGCTACTGATTCTCCCTAAATTCTTTTGATAAATTCCTACACATACATACTTGGACTTGGACCCACCCTTGTAAAATTTTGTTGCTCTCTTCATGTAAAGCCTGTCCAGTTCAATTACCCATTTTTTTTCTTTTTTTCCCCTCTCCTCATGATCATCTTTGTGTCCATGAGACCATTTAGTCAAAGTGTCAAGACTCCAAATTTGTACATAATTGATTCACTTTTGGGCATGTATTTTCAAGTTAGAAACACTGGATACAAGTCAGTATTGTGGTTCTACTTCCCCATGCGTTTCCACGTGAAATTGTAAGTCAGCTTTTTGTGTTTCAACTATAATCTATGTCTGCTTTTAACAGTAATCTATGCTCAAAAAACACAAAAGATATATGACAAGAATTAATTAATGGGATCTTTTTCCATAGGTAAGTTCTTTTCTCCATGTGCAGACTGCATCTGAGTAAAGAACTCAAGTCTTCTTGGTGCAAGAAATGCACAAGAAAGATTCTTCCAAGTTTGTGTTTGAATACCCCTTTTAAACACCACCACCAGTTGCTCTCTCCTTTAAGGTTATTAAAAAAAAAGTTATGTATTTGAACTGGTTTGGAATTTTACTCATGAAGGTTGCAGTACATCAAATTAAAGGTCCATGTCTTACAGTATCTTGTGCCTATCACCAGATGCATAAAGAAAAGGGACCTGTACACTTAAAAAATTACCTTCCCAGTTATCTGGGCCTGTTTGATGTTGGAACTGAATGATGCATCAGAACCAGTGTTTAATAGTCACTGATGGACTTTTCTTTCCTTAATTAGGCTAGCTACTTTTTGAACCCATTTATGGTCTTGGAACGTGCGCCAGATCCTGTGGCAATGAGTTACGCAATTTAATTGCTCCTTAGATGAAAAGTACTTTGCTTTTTCATTTTAAGTGTGTTGTCTGATGTTTAAATGCAATAGCATCCATTGTAGTTAATGACTAATCTATCTTAATTTTCTCTACCTTTAATGATTTGTATACCTCTGTTGATCTCCCTCCATCCATTTGTGTCTCTTTTCTCTTTCTGTAGTGCAATAAACTCCAGTTTTTGTCAAGTTCAGACCATACCTCCACTCACTTCTGTTGCTGTATTTATGGTCAGTTGTACTTATTTCTGCACTAAAATTTAGCCTTTGGGTTTTCTGTGATGTGCCACTTCATATGCTTTCTAAACATATGGTGTTTGTTTTTTGTGAAGAATATGTAGAAAAGGTTTCTCAACAGGAAGACTGGAAAAATGATGGAATATGTTGTTGCAGAAGGTGGTAAATTCCATACAGAGAATTTTTCAGCCTTTTGGAGAATAATGCCTGTTAAAGACTCAGATCTTGGGGCACAGAGGGATGGACTACAGGTCATCTTGAAGCTCTTACAGGGCTGCTTCCTTTCCCCTGGGATCTGGGGAGGCATATGCTAGTGGAGATATTCTGAGGAAAGTTTTTCACGGTGAAGTCTTTGCCAGTTTAGGAAACTGGCATAAGCAGCATCATGGGAGAACTCCTGCTCTTTCTGCCTAACTTTCTGCTTTCTAACTGGTGGCTGTCTCCTCGGACCAGCATTTTCAAAATCTTCACATTGCTCCTTTGTTTCCTCCGAGCATTGTTTAGAAGTAAGCAGAAAACTGTGAAAGGCAGTAGTTAGTACCGAACGCCTATTTGCTGTGATGTCTATTTCAATAGGCAGTTAATATTTATGTTATATTTCAGCTCTACTTGGAAGTGAAATTTGTGTGTTAAGGCATGTGTCTGCTGCTAGATTTGAGAATCACAACCCCTTTTGAAGAAGCATCCAGGTTGTGATCTTTTCTGAATACAGACAGTTCACCATCCCGTTTACAGAAAGAGAAGTCAGATATGCCTGGGCCTGTGTAATGCGGAAGATACTTCTGGAATTTGTAAACAATGCTTCACATGTGAGATAAAGTTTTCATTAAAATGGGAAACTTCTGTTTCAGCCATCTGCAACTGGGTGTGGTGCTCTGGATTGATGAAGTAGTTTTTGTTTGAGGAGTGCCTTTAAGGCTCTTTGACCTTGCCCCTTGAACACATGTGAGCTGCAACCATGGAAGTCAAAATACCAAAGCACAGATCAGAGTGTGTTCTGGGCCAGCATGGCCTGAAACAGTGGTCTGGAGTGTTGAGTAGTGCGCTCCCCACTGAATAAGGTATACTTATATTTATCTCTGCAGCCTTGCTGAGGGAAACCAGGGAGGAGTTCTCTACCCCTCCATGCAATTAAAAAGCTGAAAGTTAAGGAAGGGCTAAGAGGTACATAGTCAAATTCAAGAAACAGCATGGATTCAATTCCTTACATAAATAGATCATAATAAATGAAGGGGGAACTCCCCCGCAAATATATGAAAGCTGCACTGAGTCATGTAATCTGTCCTGGGCTTGTCTGGTAATTTGCTTGATATCCTGGGGCAGAGGTCTTATTTCCTGCCCTTCAGTACAGTTTTAGGGCCGGACTTGGATTTAACTTTTGTGGATATTATAATGTTAATTAGAGGTGTGATACTATATTTATGGCAAAGAAAAGTACATTTGCATAGGCTTAATTTATCTTGGCCAGCAGTGTTTTTACTTGGTGTAATTGATGTTGGGAAAACATGGAAGGACAGAATTGAAAAGAAAAAGCTGTAGTTTATATTGTCAAGAATGCTTTCTTTTTTTAGTCTGTGGTGCAAACCTATCAGAAGACCTGATGTGGTGACATAAGCAAAGCTTCTTTAGTCTAGACTTGACTTCAGTCTATTTTCTCCAGAGGTTAACATCCTTCTAAGCTTTCTTGAGTATTTTGAGAACCATTCTAAAATATGAAAACCCAAGGTTAGGCTCAAAAAGAGCAACCAAATGATAATGAATGCCTGGACTCAGTCCTGTTTTGAATTAATGAGAAAGTTATAGAGGCAGACTGCAAATTCTAAGTTTTAAGAGTTGTTAGACATCTGTCTCTTCTCTGGACCATAGCACTCGCAGCACACAAGATACCAGACTTCTGTTCTTTTTCTGCTTAGACCCAAGTCTCTTGCAGGACTGTTGATCTGCATTTGTTAATCCTGTGATGTATTGGGACAGTATTCCATTCAGGCACTCAGCCATAGCTGACTTCTGAATCTTCCTGTGCTGCTGCTGTTTCACAAATGATCCGCTTGACACATGAATTTTGGACGCCTCGCTTCTGTAAGGATGGAGCGAAATGTTCGCCTTCTGTACCTGGTCACTTTCCACCTTCCTGCTGGATGTGTGGACTGGATGTAAAGCATCTCTACCAGCAGTTAGAACTTCTTCAACTCTAGTAATACATATTTGAAAAGACTTCTGTCCCTGACTGTAGTGATTTCTCCAGTATTGATGCAGGCCAGTTTGCAAGTAGTTAGATGTTTAGGCCGATCTTTATTCTAGATGTGAATATAAAATACTAATTCCAAGTTCTGGATCAGGAAGACATTTTAATAGACATAAATAAGGAGGTAAGAAATTAATTTATTCACAGTTAAATGAAAAAGTATATAGAAATCTAACAAAATCTTTAGTAAGATTATATTCTACTTTCTTTAAGAAAAGAAGAAAGAAAAATACATTCCAAGGACCTTTTTGTCATTTTGTTTTCATTAGCGGAGCAGCTTTAAAATATAATTACTTTTTTTTTTCATTTAAACCTGTGAAACTAACTTATTTCTCTACAGAACACATATACCAACGCAGATAAGCTCCTAGAAGCAGCAGAACAGCTCGCTCAGACTGGGGAGTGTGACCCGGAGGAAATTTATCAAGCTGCCCATCAGCTCGAAGACCGGATACAGGATTTTGTTAGGCGTGTGGAGCAACGCAAGATCCTGCTGGACATGTCTGTGTCCTTTCACACTCATGTTAAAGAGGTAAAACTTCAAGCCTTAAAACTGGTATTGTCTAATGTTGCTTTCATTGTTGGAACCTTGCCATAGGACATAATGAAAACCCCTACTGTATGATGAATTTCATTTTCACAAACTTACTGAGTTTGTAATTCACTGTGGATAGTGGGCTGGGGTAGGGTGGTTGTTCTTTTTAAGGATTTAATTATTTATTTAATTATTTTTTTATTTTTATTTTTTGCTTTCAGAAGCAGTTTCTGCCTGCTTTGTTGTGCAAGTACACATGCTTGTTCCGTCACGGGAAAGGGGGGAGGGTCAGATCAGGGAACTGGTACAGCTAAAACACAACATTGCAGGGGGAGATACTGTGCACTTGTGGGTTTTTTATATCCAGCCATCTCTCCAGTTGTCTGAGTTACCATGGTTAGACTGACACGGTTCAGGAGACTGAAATGTATGGCAGAAGCACAAGGCTACTTAAGGCAACCCTGCTGCCCAGAAAGATTTTGGTCCTTTCTCTCTTTTGCTCATTGCATTTTTATCTTGTATATTGACAGTTCTTTGCAAAGTAAAGAGCTTATCTGATAATGACAATGGTTTGCCTCATGTTTGCAATTTTTAGTCTTCTTCAAAGCTTGAACTGATATACCAGGAAAAAGAAAATTCAGCCAAACAATTTTCAGCAAGTTCATTTTTTTGCTCCAATTCAGAACACAGATCATATGAATTTATAAGCTCATGGGAGAGGGTGGAACAGACTACAACAAAAATAAGGTCTTCAGTAAGGCATTTTAGTTACCATTGTGGCAAATTTTGACAACTTTAGGTCACTTGGTTTCTCTTTGGAGCTCATGTTAAATCTCAGTGTTCAAACTTGGTGAAAATACAAAAAGCTTCTGGATCACAGCATGTCCTGGTATGTGTTCCTTCCCTTCACCATACATTGAGAAATGGTCTGTTCAGTGGTATAGTATTCTAAGTAGCTTCTTCAGCAAAACCTTGTGGAGCATAGGAATGGGAGTTTTTTGTGTGTGAAACATCTGCTTTGCACTTGAAACAAAAGCACAAGGCAGTTGGTCTTTGAAGGAGGTCAGGATTAAATTACTTTTTAGCTCTAGACATGAGTACATAGCTCCCCCATCAGTTTTCTGTTAGATGCTTCCTTGCCAATACTCTCCCAGGGCTCTGCTTGTTCAAACAAAATATAAATGCTGTTTCATAAACTATCCTTAGGGGGCAGCTTTTTCATTTCACTTTCTCAAGCACATGGCACTGGTCCATTACCTGTTATGAAGCACAGGACCAGTCAGATGCTGAAACATTTTCATTTTTTCTGTATATTTCTTCATTACCTGTTCTTCTTAGAGCAACAGCTGGAATGGTTTTTAGATGGAATACAGTTGGTTGTAGTGATGAAAGATGGAGACTGTAAAAGGATTTGCTTTCAAAAATCCAAAAAACTGAAAAGCAGACTAATCTGTGAGTCACCGTTGAGTAATTCAGGGAGGCTGATCCAGATGTGCTGGCATGTTGCCACTGCTCCCCTAGATAATAATGTTTTATTGAAAAGGAAAAAAAAAAATCTGTATTTTGATTTATTACTTTGGGAAAATGGATATTATTTTGAGTCTGTAAGCACACACAGCTGTTACTATGGTAGCCTTTTTGCAGCCTGGACTTTAGGGAAAAGGTGCTGTAGTGGCTGATGTGCACATGTTGATTTTTTTGGTTTTGTCATGTGGATGACCTTTATAATTAATAAGGAAAATTTTTAAAAGTACTTATTTATGTAAGGAAGGCTGTGTTTTTATTTATTTGCATTCTACTTAAAAAATACAGATGAGAGTGAGATGCATGGTTCATATTTAGTAGACTAGTCCTTTGGTTCAGGTGCAAAGAAATAGCAAGCTCAAAGCTGTCTTATGCTTTCTGTGTTCTGATCTGTTTTCAAGAGCATGTTGTTTGTTATCAAACATGCGTGTGGAGCACTGAGAAGGCATCACAAAGCAGATGGAAGATAAAAATGCCCTAAACCTGAAAGTCATCCACGCTTTATTGGCAGGAGAATTGTATTTCTCCGGCAGGATGTGGGAAATCACTGAATGAATTAGTGCATACCTGTAAGCAACGTAATCTTTCTGCTGTATTGTGAAGAAGTTAACATGCACACTTAGCTAGCGAAGAGAGGAGTTCAAGTAGTAGGATAATACATTAGCTGTTGAACCAGAAAGAGATGCTTCAGTTGTGAAGTAAAAATAAAAAAAAACAATACAAAAAAGTCCAACACCAAAAAACCCAACCCACCAACCAATCAACTCTCAAAACACAAAAAACCCCCGAAGAAATCAAAACACCACCAATGCATTTTGCCCTTCAAGTGTTCAGGGTGAATTTTGTCTCTTGTATCTTTTTTGTGTTTTCCTGGTAAAAAAATAGACATGAGGAGTTAAAACCCTGTTTATATATGACAGTTTAGAGGGAGCCACAGAGCTGAGAAAAGCTGTGTGAGTTATTGACTGTTTTGAGAGTTTGAAACCTGGCTCTGATATCCATTAAATCCCTTGATTTTTTTGAAGTAGGATGTTTTAGTGTGTTTTATTTTTTTCCCCAGAAATACTTCATGTTGAATGAATGCTTCTCATCTGGATGAGAGCATTCCAATACAACTTCTTCCCTGTAGATTTACATAACCTTTATACCTGACACAGAATTTGCCTACAACTTTTCCCAGCTTCCCTGGGAAGCATCAGCCCTTCAGTGTCTGCACAGTACTCTTTTTCTGCTCGTACTTAGTAAATCAGCACAGTTTCTGCTTTCAGAAGCAATGTGTTTGCCACGAAACGCTCATCCTGGAAGTAACAGACTTTTGCTATACCTGTGCACAAAGCGACTGTGTGGTATGTGTGCAGCAGCCTGTTATGACGCACATGGAAAATACTGTCTGTCTTGAACATTTCCAGAAGTTTTTTTGTGAGGTAGTTACAAGCTGGTAGAGGTCTCTGTGGTTTACAAGCATGAAAAAAAACATAAAAGTTCTCAGACTCCTCATAGATTAACCTCAGTAGACAACATTTTTCGGTGGGGGAAAAAAAGATGTATTCAGGGAAAACAGAAATACAGTGTTGTGTAATGGTATCACTCATTTTGGTTAGTGGTGATCTGAGAAAATCAGTTGCTTGCTATATATAGATTGTGATGCTTTTACGTTATTATTAGTTTTAAAGTTGTAAGGTTGTGAATATTGAGTTTTAGTAAGACATTTCGATCTATAAGCCGAACGTCTCAGTAAGTGATGTACTGAAGTTAAGCTATGCACTGGCAAGCTTTAAAAGTGTTTGGGATAATAAATATCCCTATCAGGATCTTTGCATTGAAAGTACTGTGTCCTGACAGATTCCCAGCCTGAGGATGAATAAAATACAACTTAACACCTGAAACTTACCATTGCAAGACAGTGAAACCCTTATGACTTCTGTGCCTTTTGACATTTAATAATATGGCAAGGTACATGGTGAGAAAAAAGGTGCACAGATAAAAGATAACATCTCTTAAATAAACAGTTATCAGAAATGGTTGTGTGCAAAACACAGCAGCAGGAGTCTCAATAGTGTTTGCTGTGAAATGTGTCACAAAGTAGAGATGAACAGCGTTTTGATCTGAGTTCAAACTCTTCCACACACAAAAATACTGATGTGCACACACACACTCTCTCCAAAATGTCTCTCTCAGCAGCTATGAGTGGGAAGACTGAAATCCTGTCCAAGCCAGGTGTTTGTTGTAGTGCCAAAGTAGAGCAACAGATATTTTCCTAACTGGAGTCAAGTGTGGGAATACAGACCAGGCTGACTGTAAGTGGAAGAGAATGATCTCTTAAAAGCCTGTTATTTTTTTGCATATAACCTTTTGTGTGTATTCTGGCAAGTTGATAAAATAGCTCAGAGCACTTTTTATGTATACACAGTATGCTTAATGGAGTTAGTAGATGTGTCTCTTCTTTTTTTGTCTTGCTTAAGCTAGATTTTGCTCTAGAATAGACCAAGGTTGAAATAAAGGGAAGGGAAGTGGAGTTGGCTAAGTTTTCAAATAAAAAGCCTTCATTACCAGAGTAATGAACACTAACCTGTGCAAGCTTTTGAAAAAAGGTGGCAGAATTTTGAGGGTGCCAGTGCATGGGGAAGGCAGAGGAGGCCTTGCTCTGACCACAGTGCTGCCCTTACATTCAGATCTAGCTATGAGGCATGTCTATTTGGTTCAAAAAAACTTGTTGATAATGGTCTTGCTTTGTCTCACTGCCAGAAATATGCTCTCCTTTGCATTATCCAGTATGGAAGGGCGTCCATCACACAGTGGTGCATTCCTTTCATCCTGGGATGAATCCTGAGATGACAGACCTGCTCTTGTGGTTGTCTGTCACTCCTGGGTATTTGATCCTTCTGTGCCGGTGGTCTACAGGTTAAATTTGCATGTCATAATAAGGCTGCCCTCTCCTCTGTGTGCCCTTTCCAGGCAGCAGAGCATCGTCTGGATTGCCCGCATCTAAGTGTAAAGGCTCTGTCTCTCAGTCTTGTGCTTCTCTAATATTTTAATTGTGTCATTATAGCACAGCAATGCTCAGTGTGACAGGTCTGGCAAAAGATACAAAGTGCAGTTTCTGGCCAGTCTTTTGCTGATCATCTTGAGTCTGAGAGCTGAGGAGGACACTTTTTAAATTTGAAATGAGAAACACATTCAGTGGCTGCACACTCAAGTGTGTTGTGGCTTACTGCTTCAGTAGGACTGGAATCCAGTTCCCCAGCACAGCTTTTTTTCTCTCTTGAGCTTTTCAATACCAGTAGCTACTTTGCATGGAAAAAGGGATGAAATTTAGGTCCAAGTGCAGTTGAAATAGCACTAAGTGCTTGATAAAAGTGAGGCAGAAGTAGGCCTTTATACTGTATTAAGCTAAGGTATAGACATTTTTGTCTTGTTCGGGTAAGAAATGGGAGAAATGTTAACAGGATAGTAGTAGTTGGTGTAATTTTAGGAAGATGTGAGCAACTTGGTTTCGCTTAAAGGATGAATTTATGCTGAATAGGAAATTAATTCCTTTATAACCGTAGAATAGATAGGGATATTTGAAGCTTTTAAAGATAATTCTATCTAGTTAAAAAAAATACAGGCATTTAACATCCTGAATATCACTGAAAGACCCTGGAAGACAAACTCCAGGGGGTTTAACATCTTATGGGTTTTGTTTTTAAAAAGATGCATTTTCTGTCTGCTGCATGTCCTGAAAGCCAAAGCTTAGAGGCAGAGATACACACATTAGCCCCTTTCTGCATCTAGATATACTTGTTGGGGAATACTATCGACATTTGACCCTGTACAAATAATAGCTCCTTCAGTAACTGTGCCTGTGGTAATACACATGCTGCAACACTGTGCTGGGGGACAGGCAGAAAGAGGAATTTGCAGTTTTTACATGCAGAAACTGCGTGCCTTTCTTTGCCTGGCCTTCTGAAAAGGCAGACTTCATATCCAAAAGCCATTATTATAAAAATGCAAAACTTAATGGTGAAAGATGCATATTTTACTCTTATAAAATATTTTTGTGCTCTTGGGGAAGGTATTAACTCAAAAATAATTGTTCTCTGATTACATTCAGCAAAATACAGAAGGGTCTTATTTAACTGCAGTCTTTCAGGAGATGGCTGAGATGGGACTTAAATGGATAGAGGCCCGTGATGGAAACACTGTAACTTCCAGGATGTTGCAGACAATTAAAATAATACCATCTCAGTGACTAATGGCATGGTCCCAAGAACTTAGGAAAGAGGTAGTACAGGATGCAGGCTCATTCAAGCAGATGTTTCTTAGTCTGTGCTATATTTAGATCAAGAAAAAAAAAATCTGCTGGGTGAAACATTTGCCTGTCAGGGACTCAGAATTTTATTTCCCTCTCCAAATAAGATAAGATGCAAAGAGCAGATGAAAAGATCAGAAGCCTCCTGTGACTGGATTGAGTTATGTATACAGCTGTCTTGCCACTGGATAAAGTTCTTACTGAGGTCGCAGGACTGGATGGTTTGTTTAGGGATCTTCATACTGCGTCTCTTAGAAAGAATAGAAAAAGACATGACTGGAAGTTGCTCAGAGTTCACACCAAGAGAAAGTTAATAGTTTCTTAATGATGAGGAGTTTGTGGTTTTTTTCCCAGTGGGTTTTTGTTGCCAAACTCTCTTTTATGGATAATGGGTTACCTCAAAAAGTCATTGCACTGTAAAATCTGCAGTTCTGCACTGCTGAACATGTATGGGTAAGCTGTAGTCTCCGTTCACACTCTGCTGTAAACTGTTTGCTTTCTTGTGGCTTTGCTGTGCATCGTATTACAGTCTTCATCCTTAATTTTGTATCTGAAAACATGGTAATTTACGTAATTTCCAGTATATCCAGGGCTCGTTCTGGTTTGAAAGCTGTAGAGAAGCCAACTGGCTATTGCCACCCATTAAGAATTAAGCTCCTCTCAGTTTGTATGAATTTGTATCCAGCTTTAATAATCTGACTTTTTTTTTTTCATGTATGGTGGCTTTATTATAACTTTTGTGTATAAACACCAAGATTATTTTGAGGGGAAGCTGTTTGTCAGAAACTTGCTTGGGGGAAAAGTGTAAAAAGCTTATTTGGTAATCTATCAGAGTAACTTTTGCTATGGAAGTGTCACAGAGCTGTTTAGTCACTTCATAAATGGCTTAAATTGTTCCACTTTCAACAGCGTATGAATCAAAGCTAGGCAAGTAATGCATACTAATTACTCTCCTTCTCTTTCTGCACATTCATGAAATGTTTTTTCTTCCCAAACAGTGGACAATTCAGCTAATGAGCTAGGGAAATGAAATACATTTTTGAGGCCTTTGGTACCCCGGGGGCAAGATACTATGTTTATAGTCATGGCGTGCTGGCCAGGCGCTAAGTCAGTCAGCATCACACTTTGTTGTACTGGCACCTATGTCTTTCTGCTAAAGGCAGGTGGTGTTGCCCTGAGCTGGCTATGCAGAGGGAGAAGTCTGCTTGTTCTGTGTTAGGTTGGTCTCTTGCATCCAGAGTGAGCTTTAAGGGAATTATTCACACGCACAGTACATCACCAGTCCAGCATTTTTAAGTTTTGTTGCTCCTTCTAGGTCTTTTCCACTCAGTTATAGAAATGACTGAAGTGTATGTGAAGAATAAAAAATGCAGAGATGAGGTGTATTCCTTGTGTGAGTCTAACACAATACAGCTGCAGAAAACATATTGCAAAAAATTGAAATGATTCTCGGACCTGTCTTGAGCTGCAATACAGGTGCTTTTAAGGGATCCAAGGGGCAAACTTGATATAGTCCTAGAGACTCAAAATGGTTTTAGTGCCAGTTGCTCTGGCATTAAATGTGTTATAAACATCTGTGAAAGTTGGGCCTCTTATAGGCAACATAGTAAGCATGAAGTGTAGAGGTCTTCCAGCCAGCATCAAGCACATTGCAGAAAACAACGAAGTGTTACTCTCTAATGTATGTATTTCCACAGTTGCAGGGTGTACTAGTTGTATGTAGATAGATACCAGCTCACTTGGAAGGTCTCTGACTTAATACCCTGTTAGTATGATTCAGACATAAACTTCATAAGCTAAAAGAGGCATAGATACATGTCCTCTAGACATGGAAACATGAGTAAAGTTTTCAGGTTGTATTGTCAGACTTCTTGCTCTTAAGTTTCATTTGTCTCCAAGTTAAAGTTGCATTCCAAAGTATACATTTGGAAAAAAAAAATCGGATGGTGCATTTGGTTATGCTGGAATGAATGTTGAAGAGTGCTTCTGACCCACTTGTTAAGTTCTATTGATTTGTGCTCCTTTTAATAAGAAAGACCGCTGTGCCTTAAGCTTGTGGTGTTGACGGTTGTGGAGTTGCATTCAGATTTGTGACAAGCATTGTCTTTGAAGCATATGAGTAGTCAGAATAACAGTGTATGAATAGGCAGTTCTGGTTTGGGGAGGATGGGTAGTAGATTTGTAGAAGAGAGTCTGGTTAAATGTCATTAGTTCTTCCCAATTGTGAAAATTTAACCTATAGCTTCGTTTACTCAAAACCCACCTAAGGAGGCGTATAAGACTATGAGATACAAAAACTAACATTTGATTTTAAAACAAAGCTTCAAAGGAACTGATTAATCAAGATTTAGAATTCTTCACTGAATTTTCTGTTTTAATGAAGCTCCATTGGTGGTTAGGAAACCTTTATGATCAGAACGTTATACAAACAGCAGCATGAAATGGGTAGAAAATGTTAAGCAAAGAAATAAAGAAAACATTTGGTTTTCTGTCTTTTGAAATTAAGCCAGTTTTGATTGCTTAGTGTCTGTATTTTGACAGTGTTAACATTTTAATTAAGTTCAATGTATCTGTAAAATTTTTAAAGGCAGAGACTGAATGTCATCAAAAGAACTAATACTTACAATCAGATCAGAGTTATTCTATCAGGATAAAAAAATAAAAGCTCTAATCATTGTTCTTGGAATTGCAGCATTTGGGATGGGATGGTAAAATAGACAGGAGGGACTGGGTTTGAATGTTTCCTGTGAGAGCAGCTGTTCCACTGTGCTGTTAGTGCTGCTCACGGGAGTGTTGCAGGAGACAACCGTGCTCCCTCTCTTCATGCAGCGTTTTTATCAGTTCTACAATAGATGTCTGATGATAACTTTCACACAGAGCTTAAGATGCAACAGCTTCCCTCATAAAATTGTGGGAAAGATCACTGTGAGGTTCAAGTGACCCACTGTGATACCTGGGTAGTATACACCTAGGGATTTTTGTGTAAGTTGCAGAGCATGGGCAGTTTGGAGCAGTTTTGCACATGTGAAGCAGGGAGGAAAAGTGCTGAATTAACTGGTAGAATTGCTTATGATGATTTTTGTCGTAATAGCATGAAATTAAAATCAAGGGGGCAAACACAACATGAGAGAACAATAACTTCACACATCTGGTTTGTCTCTGTATTTTGTTTTCTAAAATGCCCTTTCTTTTTCCTTTTTTTGAAGGCCACTGAAAAGTGTTATGTTGTCTGTGTGCATGTGTCAGCCTGGCAGTGCAAATTTGATGGTGGCTACAATACATCTCCCTTCCTTCCTTCCTTCCTTCCTTCCTCTCTTCTCTCAGGGAGTGTTACCATAGCATTTTTCTCCCAGGGACTCTCGCGCAGAGCTGCAGATGGGATTCTCGCTATGAACTCTGTGCTGCTCAATCGGATACGCTTCGTTCTGTAGAAGGAAAATGGGAAAGAAAGGGTGACTTAGCAACACGGATAAAGCTTTCCTGGTATTTCCAAGAAACGAAAACTATTTGAAACAAAGGCTTGTTTTCATTAATATGAAGATGGGATTTTTCTATGAAGAAAAACAAATCCTCTTTTTCTCTGCCACCTCAGTCTGTTTTCTCTTGTCCAGTGAGACTGATTTGGAATAGTGACTGCCTGATCCTTGGGCTTACATTTCTTGCTTTTTCCCTCTCCTTTAGCTGTGGACGTGGCTTGAAGAGCTACAGAAGGAACTGCTTGATGATGTCTATGCTGAGTCTGTGGAGGCTGTTCAAGACCTGATTAAACGTTTTGGTCAACAACAACAGACCACTCTGCAGGTTACAGTCAATGTCATAAAAGAAGGTGAAGATCTTATACAGCAACTAAGGTAAAACAGATTCTTATTTCAATCTCTTCTCACGTTCATCTGATGTTCTGTGAGGCTTTTTCTGTTTTGAGGGTAGAGGTAATGTGTACAAGATATGACCTATACTAAAGCTTGTAAATATTAGGACTACAATGATTTTTCATGCAGTACTGACTCTAACCTCTATTTACAGGAAGCTCAGCTTATAAACACTATCTCCACAAGAAGGAGATTTTGTTTACATTAGCTACCTTTTTGATAGGAGCAATTGTATGTCTTTGTAGTCTGACATGCAGGGCTCCAACACATGCAGTGTTTAGAGTTTTGAGCAGCAGCCTTTTTATAAAGAGACACTTGAATTTGTTTTGCAGACTGATAAGTAACTTCACTGTAGTAAAGCCCATCAGTTTGCAGTCCATTGCATTCAGTAGCAATCTGAATAAATAAATTTGGGCCACAGCTGCCCTGGTACATGTCTCCTTTCTGCAGAAGATTAGCATATCTGAATTTGAAGGTTTTATACTCAGGTAAAAGATTAGGTAATTTTTTTTAATTGACTAATTTGGATTTTCTTTTACTGCTAGGAAGATTCAGTAAATAGTTATCATATGCCACTTGTTTTCACAATGGAAGGGTTTGTCTCTGGTTTGAAATTTTACCTTTCCTGTAAACAGAATGTCTTTACATGATGAATAGGCCAAAAAATGAAAGTAATTTAGCTTTCATGTAATATGGCTTGCACTAACCTTTTCTGAAACAGGCTTATATTTTGTGGTCATGTATAGCGTCCAAATTGTATGGGGTTTTATTCAATAATACTCTTTTTTTCTTCCTCCTCCCCTTTCTCTGCTTTGAATAGGGATTCTGCCATTTCTAGTAACAAGACCCCCCATAACAGCTCGATCAACCACATAGAGACAGTTCTGCAGCAGCTGGATGAGGCCCAGTCTCAGATGGAGGAGCTTTTTCAAGAACGCAAGATCAAACTTGAGCTGTTTCTGCAGCTCCGCATATTTGAAAGAGATGCAATAGATGTGAGTGTCTGCTTTTGGGCTTGAACTGCACGGACTTCTCTAGTGTACAAACGTTTATGCTGAGATTGTTGCGTGGTTGCAGTAGCATGTGGCTCAAATGACTGATAGACTTAGTTCTTACCTGACCTGTCTTGTATGTGAAAGTGTCAGAAGAGTGCAGAGCTGAGCTTTTTGATAATAACTCAAGCTCTGGTTGGCTCTCAGTGCATCTTTAAGCAAGCATCTAGTAAAATCATGATGTGTCAGTTGCTTTGTCTGGTAAGTTCAGTTTGAAAATCAAACTGCCTTGATATATCTAGTATGCTTACAGTTATTATGAATAAGACTTGCAAGATGGTTTTGTACAAACTCTCTAAACTGGTGCTTTGTAGTAGCACCCCTCTTCTCTTTCTTTTGCAAATCAGCAGTCTTTTTTCATTTTGTAGCTACAAGTAGTGTTTGGAATTATGTCTTAATCTTTGGGGATGTTGTATGGGCTGTCTGTTGTTTTTTTAAAATAAGATTTTTTTTTCACCCCTGGAAATAATTCAAAAGCAGTTCTAGTGCCACATCCCTACAAAACTTCAAGTTTTGAAACTGTTCAAGCTTTGAAGGTGAGTTATGGCTTATCAGTTGTAGAGTTTCTGTTTGTGTGCAGAGACACGTACAAACAGACATGAAACTCCACAGGGAGCTTAGGTTAATAGAATTGCATTATAAAGCTTCAGCTAAGTTCATATGACTTTTGTAAAACCACTAGTGCTGTACGCAGTGACTGATACCAAGTTGGTGCCTCAGAAGGTTCAGGGTTATCTACTGGTAAATTGTCATGATTGAGTGTATAACGACTTATCTCAAGGATTTGGAAATCAGGAGTTACAATGATAATTCTACCTTTTTGTGTATTGTAAAAGCTGCAACTGTTTATGAAACCCTTGATTGATTGGTGTAAAGGCGAAGAGGCAGGCGGCAGAAGTGATAGCTTCTCAGGTTTTAGTGTTTTTATGTCTTAAAATCAGGATTAGATGTCTTTGCTGAAGTCTGGTTTAGCTAATCAGATTGTTAAGTGCAATGCAGGAATAGACAGACCCAGTTCCTTGATCAGTGCCCATAGAGGAAGTGAGAGTGTGTGCTCCGCAGTAATAACTCTGGTGTAAAGGAAAAATAAGAAGATTTTTCTTGCAATTTTGCAATTCACAGTGGCCTGCAGAGAGTTTGCTACTTTGATTATGTGAGAGTAGCTGTCTCAAATATGCTTACAGTCTTTGCAGGAGTAATCTGCAGTGCTCTATGTCTATGAGATGTTCTCATAACACTTTTACTGAGGAAATGACAGACGTGGGGCAATGCATACCAAGAAAATAATGGAAGAATTAATTGTGATAAATGTTTGAGTGAAGTTCAGACTAACTCTGTAGGTTACATAAGCCAGGATTCTACAAGAGCAAAAGGCTGGTGGGAGCTTGTGGGAGCCCAGCTTAACAGATGTGTTCTAGTCCTGCAGTGCAGGACAACACCTGTATAGGTAGTAGTACTTCTTGTACTGTTATTTAGTGGTGCTCGTATGATTTTTCACTGGAAAGCTGCAAACTTGAACTTCATAGACTAGAATATACTGAGTTGGAAGGGACCCACTAGGATCATCGAGTCCAATTCCTGGCCCTGCACAGGGCACCCCAAGAATCACACCATGTACATGAAAGTGTTGTCCAAATGCTTATTGAACTCAGAGAGGCTTGGTGCTGTGACCACTTCCCTGGGGAGCCTGTGCCAGTGCCCAACCACTTTCTGGGTGAAAAACATTTTCCTAATATCCAACCTACACTTCCCTTGACTCAGGTTCATGCCATTTCCTTGAGCCCTGGTTACAAGAGTGAAGAGATCGGTACTTGCCCTCCTGAGGATGTTGAAGACCACAGTGAGATCTCTCCTTAGTCTCCTCTTCTCCAGACTGAACAAACCAAGTGACCTCAGCCATTCCTCATACAGCTTCCCCTCTGAACTCTTCACCATCCTTGTGGCCCTCCTTTGGACACTCTTTAATAGCTTAGTGTCTTTTTCAGATTGTGTTGCCCAAAACTGCACACACTTGGCAGGTCTTGCTTTTTCTAAAGCTGATACTTGGCATGCATTACATTTTGATATGTACATTGTAAAGCAAAGTACCAATTACAGTTGTTGAAAGAGTTGGTGTGATTTGTCTATACAACTTGGAAATAAAAATTGTGCTTATTTTAGATTGATGAAGAGTCCTCCAGGGAAGAAAATTACCCTGGCTGCAGAGTGTCTTCAGCAAAATGTTTATTGTTTTGCTGTCTCTGTCCATGTCCTCTCTGCTTCCTCAGCAAAGCACACTTCTCTTTTCTCTCTCCCTGAAGGCAGACATCTGTTCAGGAACTTCCAGGAAGAAAATGTGGAGACTAGTTTCAGGTCAGTTGTTTGAAAGCAGTAGCTCAGCTGAAGTAACTTGATAATGAGGAGGAGCCAGATGCCAGCTAGGAATTTGCAGACCTTGTTTTGACCTTCTCTTTCCTCGAGGATTTTGTGTGACTGGTCCAGTCAATTAAGACTTGCCTGTAAAGGCAGTTCATTCAGGGGAGTGTCCTCTGAGGACAGCTTTTCTGGAAGGCAAGTAGTGTTTTTAGCTTCTGTTAGTGCTTGCAAAATAACATAGGCTAAAATGGGAGAAATGGCTCTTCTAGCACTGCAGGATCGTACCGTGCAGCTGTGCTTCTGAGGGCAGTGGTAAGATTTGCTGCCAGGGTTAGTTCCTTTCTTCTCCTTCCTCTCCCTTTATTATTTGCTGATAAAATACTCTGTTTCTTTTATCTTACAGCTTTTGAGATACTCCTGCTCTTCTGAAATTGATGTAACTGCAGTACTGTCTGCTTTGCCCCTGCTCTTAGTATACAAACTTGACCTTCTCTATCCTTAGCAGGATTTTAAGTGCCATTGGTTGTGAGATATTTGAAGGACTCCTTCGTAAATGCCTGTATTAACTAAAGACAAGAATGAGCAAAATAGTGTAGGTGAAGAGTCCCTTGCTGGTGTGAGGAAGATGTGTATGAACTTAGCCAGTGAGAAGGTAACACTGGTGGCAACGTATGCAGTCCAAAATGTGTTTGTTTCATCCATGTCTGTGCACTTTTACATGTCTGTAACTTAAATGCCTCGAGGCCTATGCCAGAGCTCTACACAGAGCATACCACACACTTTTCAACTCACAGCTTTATCTCAACTCTATTTTTGGACCACACTTACAAGATGCCTGTTAAGTTACACAGCTGAAAAGACAAGGATGCAAAGTGCTGGATCACAGAGACCTAACTCTTCTCCCTTTTCCATTTTTCCTTTTTCTTTCTCCTCAGCACATAATATTTTCCAGGTCTTGGTTAGTGCTCAGTTGATACCAGGAATGCTAGTTAGACTCTTCTGAGAAGAGACCCGTGGTTCTTTATTTCTTTCCCACTCGGTGTGAAAGAGTCGGCATCCCTTCCGATTTATACCCTGCCTTATTTTCTGTCAGTGTTACCTTTAGTTTGACAAAACATGGGAATGTCAGGCAGCTCAGAATCTGCACTAGGAACTTCTTGAACATACGCTATGGTAAGTAGTTAGGCCGTGTTTATGCTGGGATGTCCATGTCCTGAGAGCAATATGAATTTGTGATTCTGTTACTTTAGATGTCTATTAGTAATTAATCTTTTTTCTGTTTGTTTACTACTAATTGTCTTGACAAAACTTTACAAACAAAATAGGAGCCTGCTTACCCTAAAAGTGTTGTCTGTAAAGCAGAACTTGAGGGGAAGCACTGACGAGTGTGAGCAGAGGGGGCTCGGTGCATGGTTTTTTGGTATTAATTCTGCCTCAGAGCATTTCAGATTTGCATAGTGGGTACAACGGCTGAAATAGATCACCTCGCACTACCTAATTACTGCTGAAAAAAATGTAAGGATTACTGCCATTGTTAGGGAACCTGGCTGGGATGGTCGCTGATAACTTATCTTTTGAATGAGTCTGGGAATATGCTAGCATTATTTATTTGAGTTGTGGGCTTCCTGGTATTTCGAAGGGTTAAAGGAATGTATTGTTTTTGTTCAGAGTGTTTCAAACTGCTTTAAACAGTGTATGTGCCTTGATCTTAACCATGGGGTTGTATGAAATAGCATGGGAAGGAGCTACAATTCCTAATGGTTGGTTGTTGTTCTTTGGAGGCACTATCACTGAAACTTCCTGACTAAGGTGACACGCAGTATTGACCTCTTAAAATTAGTTGTTGTTCCTTTCAGGTAGAATGAATGTTAGGATAGACCAAGAGGATATGGGGACTACAATCAATTTCATTATTATTAAAATACTGACAGCCACAACAGTGTCATATTGTGAGCTTACTGTGTGTTTTACTTTATTTCCACTCAATTTGCTAGTAAGAGAGGTAAGGTTTTGGTGTCTGTTCTGAAGGGAGGTAGACTGGCTTTGCTTTTAAAACAGTGTCATAAATGTGCCATGTTAAATCCTAAGCCACTCTGTAATGGTGTTTAGCAAGACAGTGAAAGGTGGTGTTTTGATGGTGGAGTTTCACATCCTTCTTTAATGCTCAGATTTCTCAGTTTCACAAAGTCTAACTACAATTATTTCTTCAGGATAACCTTTGAATGTTGTTAACTGACCTGGATGAAAATAAGATGCTAAATCTGATTTCTGAGAACTTCTCTAAGTGCAGTGGATGAAGAAACAAACATTAAATAACCTCCACTGCTTTTTAATAATGGATGAACATAGAATTTCGAAGACAAGTTGGAAAAGCAGGTCTGAGGTGCCCAAGAACAGAAAAGCAGGGGAGCAGAAAGTAAGCAGGCTGGATTGTCAGGAAAACTTGAAGTTTTTTAAAAATTTCAGATCAGTTAAAAGGAGATGAAGAGAGGTGATGAGACGTGTTCGGCATGGATCGAGCAAAAAGGATATGAAGGGAACTTGTTAAGGATTTTGTGGGAGATGAATCCTGTGTGTGTGTGTTTAGGCATTACGAGTGGTATTCCCTCTAAATAGATTGTGTGTGTGATGTTTAAAGCCCATGCAAGAAAGATGAAAGAAGCTTCAAGCAGTGGCTAAAAGCTGTGTCTTCTATATATCTGTATATGTCTACCTATATATCTTCCTGAATACTTTGTCCATCAGCTTTTCTGTTTTCAGTGTTACCCCTGAAACATGAGTTTCTGCCTTTTTTCACTGTAGTAGAGCTAGCTGATCAGGATTAAGGATTGTAAATAGCTACCCTAATAGTTTGGTATCTCCCATTCATGACATGGTGTGAAAAACTGAATACTTAGTGAATCAAGTAAAACTTTTGCAGAACACATTTAAAAAATTAAATAACTCACTGGTGCCACAATTTTAAAATTAATTGCTTGACGTGTCCATTTTTCTACAGTGCTATGTGAGCAGAATGGAAAAAAGCCTTCAAGAAAGATTGTAGCTGACTACAGAAACTTTATACAGATGATTTAACTTTGCTTTCTCCTCAATTCTGTTTTTTTTCTAGAAGGCTTCTTTTCCTGGAACTTCTCTTGTAGTTTAACTGTCTCAGTAACTTCGGAGGTATTGTGGCCACTTGGAAAGGGTACTGGCATCTTTCTTTTGGTGACAGCAAATGACTTTGGTTAAATATTTATCGCAGAATCACAGAATATGCCAAGTTGGAAGGGACCCATAAGGACCATCGAGTGCAACTCCTAGTCCTGCACAGGACCATCCCCAAAAGTCACACCATGTGTCTGAGACTATCATCCAGACACCGGTTGAACTCTATCAGGCTTGGTGCTGTGACCACTTCTTTGGGGAGAGCCTGTTCCACATCTAACCACCCTCTGTGTGAAAAACCTTTTCCTGATATCCGGGCTAATCCTTCCCTGACACAGCTTCAGGCCATTCCCTTGGGTTCTGTCACTGGTCACCATAGAGAAGAAATCAGTGTCTGCCCCTCCTCTTCCCTTCACAAGGAAGTTGTAGACTGCAATGAGGTCTCCTCTAAGTCTCCTTCAGGGTGAACAGACCAAGTGACCTGAGCCGCTTCTCATATGTCTTCCCCTCAAGTCCCTTCACCATCATTGCCCTCCTTTGGACACTCTCTAAGAGCTTAATATCTTCCTTAAACTTAATATCTATCTTAATATCTCTATGCTCAAAACTGCACACAACATTCAAGGTGAGGCTGCACCAGTACAGAGCAGAGAAGGACAATCCCTTCCCTTGACCAGCTGGCAATGCTTTGCCTGATGCCCCCCAGGATACGGTTGGTCCTCCTGGCTGCCAAAGCACACTGCTGACATGCACTCAGCAACTTTGTTGCTAATGCCCCTTTAGTCAGAACCTCTTTTTATTGTGTCTTGCTGCATAAATAGGTATTTTCTTGTCATTTAACACCATTCACATCAGTTTGTCCTACTCCTGAAATTGTAGAACGCTGGAACTAAGCCATACTTCCTTCTTGATATTTATAATTTTGCTTTCCCAATGAACTCCAATAGTTTGTGCCAAAACTCTGCTGAAAAGTCTGAAAAAAAAAATTTGATTACAGGCTTGAAGAATGTGACTTAGACAGACTTTTTTGAAGTAACTGATGCATCAGATCTGTGCCATAGGAACTCAACCCGCGTTGATCAATGAGGATTGCAAGCATTATCTGTTAACCTTAAAAACAGTTTTGTATCCCAGTTAAAAGGAATATTTTATATTTCAGCCAGACTTTGCCATATAATTTGGAAAATGCACTTGGGTGGATAGACCCAGGAGGACTTATTGTTGTGATGCATATGTTAAAAAACCCCAAAACTTTTTTAGCTACCTTTCTTTGGACATCTTATGATTAAGAATAAAATCCAGAATTGAATTGTAAACTGAAGTGTAGCCGAAATACGTCAGCAATCAAATTTAGCTCTGACATTGCAGTAATATTGTAATAAAGTATGCTTTTGATTTTACACCATTCACTAAGTACCCAGCGTTGTGATAAGTGTGCTTCTCAGTTGTCAGGCAGAAGTCAAAGATGCTCACAGCCTGATGCTTCCTGCCCACAGAAGGGTAGAGCTGGCTTTCTTGTAAAAGGACTCAAGACTGGCATAATTGTAAGCTAAGCTGAATCTTGATGTGTGAATTATTACTTGGTACAGTTTGAAGAATTGAAAAGATGTTTCAGATCCACATTTTCCTTTAAAAGCAGAGATAAGGACATGTTAACTTTATCTGTTTCACAAGTCGTGTTAATGAAAGTGTGCCTTAAATAAGACATGGGTACCCATAGGGTTGCAAGCACTGGTTGAAGGAGAACTGTAGTGGTTCTCAAAGAGAGTCTTTTTGTTTGTTTGCCAAAAGTTAAAATCCATGCTAAGATAGCCTATGTCTGAACTATGTTTGAACCTGATCAGTGAAGTTAATCAGCAATGAGCAACTTGAGTTCCCTACCTTGGTCATAAGTGCAACATTGGAAATTAACTGGTTTGTGTTGTGTAATGAGTAATTGAACATTATCGTCCTCCTTTTTTCACCAGATAATTTCAGACCTCGAGTCTTGGAATGATGAGCTCTCTCAGCAGATGAATGACTTCGACACTGAAGATCTTACAATAGCAGAACAGAGGCTCCAGCATCATGCAGACAAAGCCCTGACCATGAATAACTTGACCTTTGATGTCATCCACCAAGGGCAGGATCTGCTACAGTATGTCAATGAAGTGCAGGCATCTGGTAAGATGGCTCCTTTGTGCTATTTCAGGCAGTGGCTTTATAAGAATTATCCAGTTGTCTCTCCATGGGATGTGTGAAAATAACAGAGATGCTGGTTAACTGTAAACTGGAGATATGTGAGCTCCTTTATACTAAAATCATATGATAGTGTTCATGAGAGCATACTGTTATTATGGCACATAATTTTCTTCAAAGAGTTGGCAACATCTGAAGATGTTTAGTTTTTAAAGAAAGGGATTTCACTCAACAATTCAGTAAAATTAGAGTAAATAAGGGGGAGTAAGTTTTATAATTAATGAGATCAGTGCAGTCAAACAAAAATTTTCAGTTTTCAAGTAATGTCTTCCTTTTTTGTTCCTTATGCCCCTTCATGTGATATTTTTCACTGTGTACAGTCACCTAGAGTAAATATCAGACTTTAAAAAAAATTAATATTGCACTTTTAGAGTGCAAAAACCTATGCTCGTAATGCAAGTGCTCTGAGGATTAAGTTGAACTTGGCAAAGAAACAAGAAAATTAAGTGTAAAACAATGGAAATGGGCTATTTCTCTTCAGAAACCTTGTAAGTCATTCATAAACGACTGTCTGATTGCAGGTGTCGAGCTGCTTTGCGATAGAGACGTAGACATGGCAACTCGCGTCCAGGACCTGCTGGAGTTCCTGCACGAGAAGCAGCAGGAGCTGGACGTGGCGGCCGAGCAGCACCGCAAGCACCTGGAGCAGTGCGTGCAGCTGCGCCACCTGCAGGCCGAGGTCAAGCAGGTACGGCCCACCCCGCATCCCATTAGAGCTGTTCCACACCTCCTGGAGAGCTCTGTTCCCATTGCTTCCAGCTGTATAATGTCTTTCACTGGGAGAGGGGAAGGACTTTGACCACCTAAGAAACTTCATCCGCCGTTAACATCAAGTGCGTTTTTTTAATTTGCATCACCCGTCCATATTGCTGCATGGATCTAGAGTACAAGTCATGAGGACCAGCCGAGGGAGCTGCGGTTGTTTAGCCTGGAGAAAAGTAGGCTCAGGCCAAACCTTATCGCTGTCTGCAGCTACTTGACAGGAGGTTGAATCAAAGTGGGGGTTGGGGTTTTTTTCTATGGTTTTTTTTCCCAGGTAGCAAGTGATAGGACAAGAAGAAAAGGCCTCAAGTTGTGCCAGAGGAGGTTTAGGTTAGTGTTGGGTATTTAAAAGTCATATCGATGTGACATTGAGGTACATGGTTTAGTGGTGGACTTGGCAGTGCTGGGTTAACAGCTGGACTTGGTGATCTTAAAAGTCCTTTCTGACCCAAAGTACTTTGTAATTCTATAAATACAAGTCAAGTATTTGAAGTGTAGAGCGATTTGAACTAATGTTAAACTCATACTTTTATCATCTGTGTGGTGATGAATGAAAATACTTAGTCATAGTCCCTGCATACTGGCCTAATTCTTTTTGGTAAATTGTTTGAAACATCTACAAATAGTGATAACATAATATCAACACGGTTTATTTTCCGTGAGAAGAAAAACAAGGTTATGCTTTTCCTGGCAATAAAGGAGCAACTTTTGAGGTCCTTATATGAGAAACACCTAAAGCTTTGGTGAATTTGAGATACTGTGGGCAAAACCACTGAAGTAGGTGAAAGTTTAAAAAAGAAACAGAACACTAGAGAAGGTAAGAAGTTTTGATCTTTCTCACACTTGGCAGCATCACAGAAGTCTGCCACAGTCTGTTGTCTTACTGTGGTCCATAATGGCTGCCAGTGCAACTTGTCCTTTCTTCTGCTTGTCATGAGGTCTTAAAAAATTCATCTCCCTCATGTGACTGTGACTGACAGGCCCAAAATTGCAAAGGAATATAGAAGGTGTCCAGTTAGGATTAGGAGAGGTGAACAAGAGGTTCCCAAAGTATTTCCAGGCAGTGGTTGGTTAGTCTATAGCAGCAGATGCAAAGTCTCTGTGTAGTCTTGACTTAAAGGAATGCAAGAAAATGGTCGTGCCTCTGTTAGTGGAATATAGGCATCAATCAAATACATTATGTTCTATTTCTAGCCTTTGCATACTCTGCTGAACTGTCCTGTATCCATCTTAACACTTATCTTCATAAATGCAAATTAGAGATTACTCCTTTCACGTGAGTAATGGTTGAGGTACAGTTCTTGTAGATCGGGATAGTTTCTGTACTCAGTTGCATATTATCTTGAGGATAAAGGAAAAGAGTGCATATCTGTGAAGGAAAGAAAAAAATAAAAAAAAAATAAGTGAATGCCAGCTGAGGCAGTCTCATCCCTTTGTGGTACATCAGTGGGTTAGGATGGGATGGGTTAGTAAAAAAAAGAAATTGTTAATTTCCATGACACTGAAATAACATTCAGTAAAAGAACAGAATATAGCACTTTTTAGGTAGTGTTTCAAAGAGACACTATTTAAGTAGTTATCTATATTGCATGATCACACAATAAAGTGAGTGCATTGCTCCACTAGCTTTGTTTGTATGCAAGTTAAATGGGACAGGAAAGACACATGTGTTTAAATCCTGTGTTTGTGGAACAACTGTCCTGTATTTTGGCAGATATAGACAGATTATGAACATCACAACTGTAGAGGAATAACCATGTTGCACTTAGTATGTGATTTGTACGTCCTTCTGTAAGAATTTTGTAACTTTTTTGAACTACTGCTAGCCCTGACTGAAAACTCAAGCTGAAGTTCAGATTTTTAAGAAAGCACTTGAAAAAAAAGAGTTTATCCTATAATAAAGATATAGGTTGTACACTATTCTAACCAGCTGGCTTTTCCTGGTAGACTGAGATTTGGAAGAAAACATGTATTCTGTTTTATATTCCTAGAACATACCTCTATATGTTGAATTATATGCTGTAGTAGGTGTGAATTTTCAAACAAACCAACATAAACATGTAGCTGACAGAATGTTTGTGTATTACTTTTCCAGATTTTTATTGCACAGGTTAACCTGCAATACTTCCCCAACCTGAGGCCTAAAAATTGAACGGAACTAAAACTGAATGTTAGTACATTGTCTCACAGGATTTCTTTTGATCCCCTTTGGAATGGCTTTGAGGCTACTAACTCTTAGTTTTGTGATTTCAGTTGCATTTTCAGACAACCACATCTGATTTATTTTAGTTTTTATTAAGTATCAGAAAGCATGATCTTCTCCTGAATCCCCTACACTGGGAAAAACTTCATAGCTGAGCAGGTCACAGCAGGTGCTTTACCTGAGAGTAAAATAGCATGATAAACCTCCTCTTCAGTCTGTTTTGTTTATATTTTGTTGTCTGAAGCAGTGAACACATGGTTTTCCAGTTCAATTACTGTGATTTTCTATCAGATTTATTGTTAACGAATTGGGTGTAAACGCACTTATTATGTAGATGGGATACTGTCTCTATAGCAAGATTTCTAACAACATTTCTATTTGAATTTTTCCTGCCAAATCAACATTACTGCTATTGAATTTTCACTCACCCATATGTATATATCTATCTATATAAAATACATAAACATATATAGCTTTTAGTCATGCAAAGAGGTTAGACTGAAATACAACATGAATTTAGAGAAATACTTGCAAAGATTCTCTTCAGTACTAGGTAGTGAAACTTGTAGCTTAGTGAATTCTTATCATATAAGCACAGAAAGTAGATAAAAGCATTCAGTATTTCTTCTTTCTTAACTAGTGTACCAGTACTTCTGCATTGAAGTTCTATAGATCAAGCCTCAGTACTAGGAGGAAACAAGGGCCAGAAGACAAACAGAGGTTTAAAGAAAACCTGCAGAGAATTTACTTGTCAACTTGATATGTCAGAGGTGCAGAAAGGGCAAGACCAGGTAGAAGATTACAGTGTAGAGAAACCTTGGAAGATTGGGGGAAGAGGTTTCTGACTGAAATAGGAAGTGACAGTTGTATGTGGGTAAAAACAACATGGAAAGGAAAATGTGACCATTTTTTACAGGGCAGGGACATATGAATAGGTGGAGGCAGAGAAATATAATATCTGTCTCATCCAGAGCTCCACTTGCATGTTTGCCAGACAAAGGTTTTTTATTAATCACATAAAATACAGCTGTTGGATTACTTATTGCTGCAATCGCTCCCGCATACTCACTTTGTAGAATGAATGCTCTATTCTGTTTAAGGTCAAAATCTCTACTAAGCTTCAAACCCAGTCCAACTGGTTTTAGTATGCTCATTAAGCCTTTTTAGTGCAATATTATCTGCGGTTCCAATCATGGTGTATGTTCTTGGGTATATAACTATATATTCATATCTGTACAACAGTGTACAGATACTTGTATCATCAAAAGTACCTTGAGCTGCTTTGTCTTTCACAAGGAGATCTTTTAGCTTGGTGCTTGAGCTCTGATTATCCCAAAATACTACTCAGGAAGAGTATCCTGGCACTCCGTATAATGCCATATGGATGTGAAAGCATAGCTAGGACAGCAGACTGAAGCAGGTTGTCTCATAATCATGTTTAGTCAAAAATCAGTCCAAGAAACTAATCCTAAATCAAGCATTTATCTAACAGACCTGCCTATGTGACCCTTTCAAGTGTCCCAAACTCTGTTTCATTCCCACTGTTTTGCTGATGCTGTACTGATGTTTTTATAGCCTGCTGAAAGCTGCGAGGGGAAAGATGGGGGGTGTGGTTCACCCAGACAGTGAGCTGATGGGATCATGCCAACAAACCCAGGAAGGCAGCAGCCCTGGAAAAGGAGCATACTCACTATTTACTTGATATTACTATTCACTGTTTACTTTATATTTTCCCCTTGAGTCTGAGCAGAGGGCAGGGGACTACTGGCAGAGTTCCTCCTGTGAGTTCACCAGCTTCTGGACTTGCACCCTGACCCACACCAAGCAGGAGGGCAAATCATTGTGTTTGTGGTCTGTGCTACCTGTCTCTATGTGTATGGCGGGATACCGAGTCAAGAGGAGCTTTTGACTGGTGCTGTTTAAGCATTTTCCTTCATTAAAATTCTCGAAGAAGGCTAAATGTATTTTAGAGTCCTAAGAAGGTGTGTTTTGTTACACTATACCTGGAGGAATTATTTTGTAAGATAGAGATGGAGCTTAAAACCACTACTACTAAGACAAAATAGAAATAAAGAAGAGATTTAAAAAAATCTGGGAGGTGCTGTCATGCCCTCCATCTACACTGCAGACTTATTCTTTTCCACAGACTTGCAGAATTTATATAGAAGAATTGAAATACATGCTATCAGGGTGGAAAAAAACTTGTTAGCTATTTGTTGTGCAGATAGAAGTGGGAAAAACTGCATTAATAATACAACAACATTGCAGTCGGGGTAAGTGTAAGACAGAGGGTTAACTTGTGATGCAGATTTGAGGCAATAGATGTTGTGTCAAGATGGCTAGACCTCAGTTGTTCAAACTGTTAGACTAAATGTTACAGTGTACTTTGGATGTATACCACATGTGCTGTTTGGTTTTGAGGAACTGAGTTTTAATAGGTGGTTTTCTCGGTTTCTGCCCATGTTTTCAGTCTATGGCTACAGTCATATCATCCTGATTACTTAATAATAATGTGGTGCAGTAGCATTAATGGTAGTGTCATGTGTGGATCACTAGATGAGAGTATGTAGTGTTAAGACCTAACTGTGATTTGGTATTTCAAATATTGATTATCAGTGGTTAAAGGTCTAAAATCAATTAGTAGGAAGGAGTTAGAGAAGATATGCTTAAACTGGTGATGTTCAGTCAATTGGGCCCAAAGGAATTCACTGTAAAATATCTAGAAAACTGCCTGAAATAATGTCATAGACAGTGCTTATCATTTCCAAACATCAGGAGATTGGATGAGATTCTGGAGGCCTGGAACTCAATGCCTACTTCTCAAAAGTGGGAAAGGACTAGCTAAGGGAGGATTATAGGTCAGCTACCTAATTCCAAGGAAAAGTATTGAAACAAGTAGATTACTAAACTTGAACAGTGACAAGGAGAGGAGGAAAGGCTAACACATTAATTAAGCATAGCTTCCCATTGATAAATCTTTTTTTTTTTTTTCTGACAAGGTAACAGCTCTTCTGGGAGGGGTGGAAAAGCAGTATTAAAGCTTTTAAAATAGTTAAACTCAGTCTGTCTGGCCCAAGCTTACTGTGAGAAAGTCATATAAGACTACATTGCCATGAATGCTAACTTGCTGAAAAACCATAATCAGTAACAAAAGTTATTAAGAGACTCAATGGATTGCAAAACAGATTTAAAAATAAAAAAAAATTTAATCTGTACATGTCTGTATTTGGATACCACAAGTTCATGTTGTCAGTCAGAAAATGTACGTGTTAGAGTAGAGATTATGCTTTTAAATTTGAAATTAAAGGCAAAAGAAGCTGGAACAGGGATTTGAGTTTAGCAGAAGGCACTGGATTGTGGTCTAGAATTATCTTGACGTATGGGAGAATTGGGCTCTAAGAAGGATATGAGTTTTCATAGTGAAAAATACGGAGCATGAGGTACTGGCAAGAATAATCAGCTGAATAAATACAGGTGCGATTACTGGCTGGGCAGCAGTTCCATAGAAAAGTTGAACAGATGACAGTGGATAACCTGAATTATGTCCAGTTTTACTCAGTATTTGAAAACTTATGACTGAAGTCATGGTTATCAACTGGAGAGAGCTCATAAAAGAGCAGTGATAAAAATAAGGCAACTAACTTCACATGGGAGAGATTGAAGAGAGAGACTGTGGTCAGCAAGAGAAGTCTGAAGGGGGGGCACAGGTAATGTTCTTGATGGAGAGAGGAGGGGGAAAAACAAAGCTGATGCTAAGAGGGAGAAAATGCCTCATTTTCTTCTTCCTCCCCCCCCTTCCCCGATTTTAGGCAGGAGAAATGAAAGCCAAAATTAAAGCAAGAGAGATTTGAGTGTTAGACCTTAAAAAGACTTAGGGTGATAAAACTGGCTAGTGAAAGTGTGAAATTATAGTCTTGAGTAATGAACAAGGTAGAGAACTTTTGGGAGGGGTCTTAAGGTTGCATGTTCCTGTTGTTGATAAGGAATGTACAAGGTGGTCTCCTGAGGCTTTAGCCCACCGGGGGATTTTTCCAGTTTCACTGAACATGTCAAAGAAGGCACATTCTGAAAACTGAAAATCTTCAAGCAGTTAGAAGACACTTAATGGTCGCATTTTTCTCAACATTAATATTCAAAATTATTTGCTTACTTTTTGCTAGGCTATATGTCTTCAATTTACATTGCTGACACTGGCTTTTAGGCAAATATTGCTTGTAACTTGTTCCAGTTTTTCAGGTGACAGAAGCGGTATTCAGAAACACAACCTTGCTCAGAGTATGAACTGAAACCACAAGCACGTAGTAGTTGACTGAAAGCTGTGAGTTGTTAGCTCAGTGAAATTATAGTAAATGTCATTCACTGTGCTGACTCTATATATAATTCACTGTAATATGTAATTAATAAATGATTTTGTTATAAATTCCAGTACTAATGTGACCATAAATGTTTTTGTCCCTACAATGATGCTTTTTTGCTAGTTGGCAGTGGAATTACATATTTCATGGTCTTCTCTTTTATTACAGGTTTTGGGCTGGATCCGAAATGGAGAGTCAATGTTAAATGCTGGGCTTATCACTGCTAGCTCTTTGCAAGAGGCAGAACAGTTACAGAGGGAGCATGAGCAGTTTCAACATGCAATAGAGGTAAAACCACCATTTTAGTGACCATAGTCAAGATGTCTTGTATTACAGTTCATCAGTCTCTCTAAATAGCACTTTTGGGTTCATGCTACAATATTTTTAGTTTAGGAAAAACTGTTGAACTAATCTTATGGCAAAGAGATAAAAACACTTACTGGGAAGGTGTTTTTTTTCGTTCTTGTTCATTTTGAAGCTGCAATTCCAGGTGAACATCTTTGCAGTGCCTTTTTGCATCTTTGTGAACTGATAGCTGTTCACAGTAATTTTACTGAAAATAGTGTTTTCCTTTGTTAGAATGTAACATCTAATGCTAATTATAAAAGTTAAAAATAAATGGAACAGCAAGCATCAGTTTTATGTATTCTGATGTGATCCTTTAATGTTTCCATTTTTGTTTGAGAGTAGGTTTCACTGAAATTTGTGTGGTGGTGTGTCAGTTCCCCTGCCATGACTTCAAACTAAGCTTATTAAATTGGTCATATTGCTGCAAAACAATAGGCAGAGTTCTTAAGATTGACTAAAATGTGGTATTATTAATTTATATGCACTACTGAGGGACTTACAGTAATATTGAATATATATAGCATATATTTTTAAAGAACTTCTGTTGAAATATTAACGATGTTATGATTGTTTGGGTAGACTATTTTCAGAAGTACTCTGACTTGCATTACCTCTTTCATGTTTGTTGTCTTTTACAGTATATGCACCCTCATTTTGAGAGCTTTGGTAATTCCTAAGTGTAAAAATCATGAGACCTCTAGGTGTTTGTCAATTTAAAAATAAATTACTGGGAAGCTTAAAATCTGTATTTTCTGGATCATTCTTTACTTAGATATAATAATACTTAGTATTTAACCCCTTCTTTTTTTTTTTATTCCTTGATTTTAGGCAAGTATATGTTTACACAGACAAATACAGTTAAAAAGAAATTTGCTTACAATTAATAGAGAGTTGTCTTTATTTACTGACCTTCATGCCTGCACCTTTCTTTGTTCACTATTTATGTGCAAAAGACCTGGAGTTAATGCTGTAAGGACAGGAATAGCAGTCAAGCCAAAATAAGATATACATCCTTTTCATCTTTTTTTAAAGTGAAGAGAAAGAAAATCAACCTGAAATTCATAATTATAACAGTGTGTACAGCAGCATAGATAAGTCAGATGTGGCTTAATGCTAGACAGTGACTATTTGTTACGAGCTGCTGTTTAGTGTTGATTTGATGATAAATCTCTACAGGACTTAACTTCCTTTGTATTTGCATAGAGAAGTCACACAGTAACTAATATTAGACAGTTATTTTTAGTTGTTGGGTGTTTGTGCGTGTATAGAAGTGTCATTGACACAAGTGGAAATGTGACCCTTTGAGGTCTTCAAGCAAATGAACTCAAGTGCTCCACTGAACTCCTGAATTTTCACCTCTTGTCAGAAAACACATCAAAGTGCCCTGCAGGTTCAGCAGAAGGCAGAAGCAATGCTGCAGGCTAATCACTATGATATGGATATGATCCGGGAGTGTGCAGAGAAGGTTGCTTCCCATTGGCAACAGCTGATGCTGAAGATGGAGGACCGTCTCAAGCTTGTGAATGCCTCTGTTGCCTTTTATAAAACTTCTGAACAGGTACAGAAATGCTACATGACCTGTGTCTGCCTTGGTTAATTCCTCAGTGTGGCATAGAACAGCATTACCTTAAAAATGATTGCCTAGGTTTGGTTGTATTTACCCATTTACAATAGTTGCGGTTATACAAAAAAATGAAAAAAGCAAATCCTCTCACCAGCTGCCTTAGAATGAGAAATCTTGTGTTGCAACCTTTCAGTAAATTAAGGGGTCTTATAAAGCAACAACTTTTTACCAGGCCTGTAGTGACATGACAAGGGGCAGTGGTTTCAAATTCCTCACATTCTTACTCTTTTATTGAGAAAAGTTTTGTAGAATATTTTCAAGATAAGGCACACTTACAAGTTGTATTGTTGGATTTTTGCTTGTTTCAAGAAGTTTTGCTTAAACCATAAACAAGTTACACGTAGGTTTTAGTGAAAGTGCTCCAGATGGCTAATTCTAGGGTTTTTTGTGGGAGTCAGAGAAAAATCAGCTCCATCCTACTTGTCCACAGAAAAGTTTGGGGGAAGGTTGGCAAGGTTGCTTCCAGTGCAGTCATAACTTAAGCCCATCCTGTATTATGCAATCACAGAGGCAGAGAAAGATGAACAACTTTAGGGATGGCCTCTGAGCAATTGCACATAAGCAGGTCAATGCTTGCAAACCTACAGCCAAAGTTTGTTGCCTTCTCTTATGTCCTGGTCAAAATATGTCAGAAGCTGAGGTATATGTAAGAGGTAGATTGGTTTTCCTTTTATTTAGGCTTGAATTTTGATTTTTTTCTCTTACTGAATTGTATTTGAGTTGGTCTCGTTTTTCATGATAGGTGTGCAGTGTGCTGGAAAGCCTGGAGCAAGAATATAAGCGAGAAGAAGATTGGTGTGGGGGAGCAGACAAACTGGGTCCCAACTCTGAAACAGATCATGTTACTCCCATGATAAGCAAACACCTGGAACAGAAGGAGGCATTCCTAAAGGTAAGGTTGATGATGTTTGGTAGTCTTTTGTGTCTTGGAAAGCATGCAGGCAAACGCTCACTCTTACAGTTCTGAAATTGCTGTGGAAAGCAACAGTGCCCACTCAAACTACAGGTATGTCTCAATGCGAAGTTGTGGGAAGTAATGTGTTAACTACTTGTGAGAGTGATTAAGAGAATACTTTCAAGTGCATAAAATTGTAACCAGTTTTATAAATATATTTCCCGTTGAACTTCAGTAGATGTCAGGTCTCCCAGTGTGATGGAAGAGGAATTGGAAGTCACTGCTTTGAACTACTGTCATTCTAAAGAATGCTTAAAGGCTGCTGCTTTGGAAGAGAAACTGACAGTCACATAGTGCCATTGCTGCCTGTGCATCAGAGCAGCTCTGATGTACTTGGACTGCAGTGGAGTGCAGGAGGAGGAAACTGGTAGACAAGCATCTGGGAGTAGTTGGGTTTGTGTAACAGTTTTCAGATAAATTAAAGATTTTTGTTCCAACAAATGTCCTAGTGAAGAAGGTTATTGATCATACTGAATTAAATATGTAATGGATGCTTGCAGAGCAGTGTAAGTAACTCTGTAATCAAAGGCATTTTCCAGCATCACCATAAAAGACTAAGAGCATAAAACTTTTTTGTTAAAAACCTTTTTGTCCTCAGTGCACAGACTACAACACTCAAAAACATATTAGTGTAACTCAAAGTATACTGCCAGATAGATCCTTCTGCAGCTGGCATGAGTTACCAACTTTATCTTTAAATGGTATGAGAAATTATTTAGTTTCTTTGTTACTGTATCAAACCATGCTACCTTTAATCTTTTGAAGTAGCATTCCACATTCGGTGTATTAGAAATAAGGTAGCCAGCCCATATGTAGTGCTTGGTGTATGTTAAGATGAAGAAGACAGCTGAGCTGAGTGTTGGCATTACAGTGGCAAGGTTTGAAAGCTCTCAAGGCCTTGCCTTAATATTTTGAGGGCATGTCTTACTAGTTTGGCACTTTTGGTTTCACTTTAGCAGAGCATTTACTTTTTGTTTAAAGTACTAATGGATGTTTTGGAATATCCCAGTGAGTACATAAGCAGGTGCACTCCGTTTACACAGTAAACAAACTTCAGGTGGCACATGGCTCATACTCTAAATAAACTTCTCTGTGAGCTCTGAGTCACACTAAAAGCTCAAGAGCAGGTAATTACTTTTCAGGATCTTCAGATGAAAAGGAATAGCATTTTATTTGGAGTTGTTTGTCTGTTTCTTTTTGTTTGTTTTTTTTTTTTTCCTGCTAGGTAAGAAAGGTTTAACTGCTATTTGGTGGAAAAACTGTTTTAATAGTTGGGTTGACTTGGCTTACTTGTACAAAAATTTAACAACCAACGCTTTCCAATATTGGAGAGTGTGAGAAATATTCAAAAAGGGGTAAAGAAGGTCCTTAATCTCTTTCTGGATGTGTATCTGTGCACCTTCAAATAAAGTAATACCTCTGGCTCTCTAGGCTTGCACGCTGGCTCGAAGGAATGCTGATGTCTTTCTGAAATACCTGCACAGGAACAGCGTCAACATGCCCGGGATGGTGACGCACATCAAAGCACCTGAACAACAAGTGAAAAGTAAGGGGTTTCTTGTTCTTTTTTTGTTACACACGAAAATATGGTCATCACATGCTGTGGTATGTGTGGTGATGGGGCAGTGAAGCTTGCCCAGGTGGAAAGAGTTCTGTCAGACTTAACAGGAAACAGTTAAAATTGCTCGCACACTTTGAAGGATCTACCAGTCTTCGAAGTCTTTTATACTTAAGTGAAGTTGCTTGGAATTTATTTATCTGCTGCTTACACCTAATCTTCTTTCAATTTGAGATTCAAATGTGCTGTTTTTATTGAGACAATGAGATAGTAAACTTCAATATGATAATGTTTGGTCTGAAGCCAGATGGGAGCTCGTTGTGCATTCTCTAAGTTCCTTAGGAGTGCCAGTGATCCCACTGGTAATCCCTTGAGCTATGCCCTTGGGCCCTTTATATAGTTTGAATCAGTATTGGATAACTTTATGAAGTATAGGATAACTGACATCATATTTAAATTAGTTGAGTAGGTAGGTAGTACCTGAGGTGAAGCAGGAAAGAGCTCCTATATGAGGCTTGGCTTTTGCTATGATTAATAATATGTTGTGCAGCTTTAAGGTATAATATGCATTCTAGGGAATCAAGAGAGAGATCTGTAGGGCTTTCAGGGAAGAAAGAGCAAAAATTAATAGGATATGTGTAACTGATGTGTGAGGTAGGCAGAACAGAGATCAGAGAGATTCAGAAGTAAATATTGCATTTTACTAATTTAGTTGCAAGTTGTATTCCTCTCTGTGCATTTTGAAGCTGTGACTGAACACTCTGGCTATGCTACAGACTCAAAACCAGAGAAGTTTAACTGTGTAATTAAGTGCTGTTTGCAGCTACCCAAAGGGGGGTTGTGCGTATGATGGAGCCAAACTCAAGAGGAACATGGCGATAGGTCCAGAGGAAAAGTTGCAGCAAGGAAAATTCTGTAGTGGGAGACAGTGTTACAGCAATATGGAGTAGAGCAGGTAGCCTAGAGAGGTAGTAGAATCTCTGCCCTCAAAAATTTTTAGAACTTAGTTGAACAAGCCCCTGAGAAACTTTGAAGTTAGTCCTGCTTTGAAGAGGAGATTGAAACAGATGGCCTCCAGAGGTCACTTCCGCTCTAATTTACTTGATGACTCTACTAGAAAGGGACATGCTCACTGCTTCACTTTACTACAACGGAAAAGTAGTTTGTGTTAAATTTACCCGTATATCTGACAGTGCTCAAGTTGAAGGTCTTCCTGTGTTGAATTTTTGTATTGGAAAGATAATAGAGTATTGACCATACTTTTCACTCTTAAAGAAATAATTGGATTGTACCAGTTGAAACTTTTAGCATGTAGAGCTAAGACAAAGGATTGTTTTTCCACTGTTGCCAAGACATCAACATTTACAGAACTGTGCAAGACAAAATCTCAACATAACTGCCAGCACTATCAATAATTGAAGAAGTGTTGCTGACATTTGTCACATTTGACTTTGTCTCAGTAGTAGACAATGAAAACAAAGCAGAAGCAAGCAGGAAGTTGTAGCTTATTGAGTACTAGGCAAACTTTTTAAAAATGCAGTTTGGAAATCTGTGCAGAAACAGTCATTCTGAGAGAGGTAAAATGTGTTCAGATGAGGAAAGAGTAGAAAGGTCTCCTCTAATATCCTTAAGAATAATAATTATACGTCAGAACCATAGTACTGTGCGTGTTCTGTGTACATGTAAAATTCTAGATGAGTGATACATGTCTAAACAGCAGCAAAAAAAGCAGCAAAAATCCCCAAGCAGAAAAAATAAGCTATGTGCTCTAACTTTTTTCCTCTATAGGCCGTGTAATATATGCTGCTGAGAATTAAACATGAGTCGAGATAGAACTAGTTAGGACTCCCTTCGTATTAGGTCTCAATGGTATGGCAGTAGCTGACCAAATGATTTAAAAGTTAATTCTGTCCTTCATGTTCACATATGCATGTAAGGAAAAAAAACCCTCTCTTCATCTCCTTTTCTAAATGGAGGAAAAAAAATAGAATGTTTATTTTATTTTGGTGAAATAGAGATTACATGCATTTTACTAGAGCATCACACATTCATACTCAGGTGTATGCTTGAAACTGGCATACTGCACTCAGTATATAGTACATTAACACTTCAAAAATTTGAGTAACTCTTGAGTTTGGGTTCTTGCAGAACTGCTGAACATTTTTGAAAAACCTCATTCAGTGGCGTACTTGATTCTTATCCCCAGCTGCAAATACCTAGAAAAGCAATGTCTTAATCTAGGTGAAGTTTAGCTAAGAACATGCTTCATGGGAAACAGGAATTGCAGTGATACTGAACTCTGAGAGGTGTCCCTCTGTCCCTGCATACCAGTGTAAATTATTTCTTTGATGTGCAGTTCAGAGTATCCAAATACTCTCTTTATTTAGGAAAGAGTTGTGGCCTAAAACTGTGCTGTGGCAGGTAGATTCAATTGGTGACAATTACTCAGAAGTAATTAAGTTAGCTCAGAAATGGGGCATCTTCATCTTTGTTTCTGCTACTGAGTTTGTATGCTTCTCTGTTACCTGTTTCTGCTGTACAGGCTGCAACTGAACATTGTACAGGAACTTGCCTAATGGTGCTTATATTTTTAGATAGGTTGATAGAGGGTACAGGATGCATAGAGATAACTTAGAGCTCTTTGAGCCTGGAAGTTTAGAAAATAGTCCTAACAAATGCTGGATTTAAAAGAAAATGACAACAGAGACTGTAGTTCAGATGGCTTGAGATAGAGCTGTTTTTCCAAACCTAGTATTAAATATTGATGTTCTATAACTTTCTTAGAGTATTTTATAGAATATTTTTTCTCTTCCTTGTCAGTCCAAGAAATTAATGGCACTAACAATGACAGTGCCCAGCCAAATATCTCTCACTGCCTTGCCATCTGTATCATGTCCTGACAAAACAAATGCTGTTCCAGTTTGCTAAATTCACCTCGCTTGCTCTTTGTCAGAACTACTTTGTTTGCGTCACTATCGAGATGTCTCTTTTTATATGGTGTGTCCAGCTGGCTGTGTTGCATTGTATAATGGTAATTGTGTCCCACCCACCCCTCCCCAGCTCCCTCCCTCCCTAAGTCTGGCATATATTCTGAGCAGGCATTTTGGAAGTGACATAAGGCAGAAATAAAACCGAGAAAGCAGGAGAGGTTCATAGCAGATCAGCTCATAACTTGGCTAAGGGACAGATCAGTTGAGGCTTATTTGAGGGGAGCCTGACCAGCAGAAAGAAAACCTTGGCCACAGTGACCAGATTCCAACCAAAAGCAAGTCCTGGGTGATCTCAGCACCCTGTGGCAAGTGGGAATACTTGCTTCCAAGGAGGAGGATGTTGGCAGTGATGCAGACAGGTTTCATAATTCAGAGAGGCTGTCACAAGTGGTTGTGTTTGGTCCCAGATAACTGATGAGGTAAACAGAGATGCTTTTTCCCTCCATCTTCTTGTTATTTGAGCTTCTCTGTCAAACTGTATCTTGGAGTTGTTAGCTTTTGAAATGTGAAGTATGGTGGACCTGCACAGTGGGGGAGCAGAATGCATAGACCTTAAGGCACCTAGCACCTGTTATCCTCCATTTCTAATTGTGGATCACGGAAAATAGCCAGCTGTGGGTATAAGAGAAAATCAAGTAAAGCTTTAGTGTGAAGAATGAGCCCTTTTTGTCATCTCTTCTACTAGACCTCCCCTTTGGCTCTGTGCACTTCTGACAGAATTACCTGGTGGAGACATTGGGTGTCCCCATTTCCCTGTGACTCAGCTTGCCGTCTGGGTTTGCAGTAGCTACAAAGTCAAGTAGAGCAGCTTCTCTGGAAGCAGCTGTAGTGGACTGATTACAAGATGGAGTCTGCTTCACCATTGTCTTGAGCATGGGGTTGAATTATTGTTTTGGGATCCTGCATCTGGCCTTGTTTGTGTCTTAATCTCGCTTATGGGAATGTTTTTAGAACCTGGTTCCCCTCTGCATCTAAGCGGATCGGAACAGCAGCAGTGGGTAAAGTGAACTTTATAAGAAACTGCTAGAATTTCTTTGTTTGGTGATAAAAGCCATAAGCATTAAAGAAGCAGAGTTCCTTTGCTAGGAACAATTTAAAAGTTGGACATATGGAATTGCGTGTTAATAGTGGGATGTGGATGTGAATTCTCAATGGCAGACAGTTCGTGATGCTCAGGAACGGAATAACAAATTGTAGAGTTAATTATTTGATACCTGGAAATTCTTTCAAGGGTCAACGAACATTCATATTTGAACAAGTCAACTTACTCAATTATACTGTGTGGGTTTTGATTTTTTTTTTTTGTGATAGAGAATTATAATCTTACTAATTGTCTATTTTTATTACTTGAGTTTCTGTACATATATTGTCTTTTTGTGCTGCATTTGATCTTGTGGTGACTTAAGGTTGTGTATTTGTTCATATGTATTAAATCATTAAAATACTTTATAGGAAACTGATATAATAAGACAATATTTTTTTAATTGTGATTAATATGAGATGTTAAGCATGTAGTGATTACTTGTGCATGCTCATTCTCTCTGAGGTTCCATTCAGGAACCATCTTTATCAGACTACATTTTCAATTCTGCTATAAGCAGTGGCAGTCTCTTCGTGAAAAATATTTGAGAGAAAAAAGAGTGTCACTAGTAAGTTTTAATTGCATCTCTAGTTTCTTTAACCAGCATTTCTGTAAGTAGTGAAAAAGCAACACTCTGTTTTTCATGAATATCGGGAAAAAAAACAAAACAAAGAATAGCAGAAAGAGTAAGCGTATAGTAAATTCTACAATATAAAGTACTTTATTCTCCTGATTTTAATATGATATTTCAATTTTGGTTATAATAACCTCTATTGAAACTATTTTGATTTCTTCAGATATCTTGAATGAGCTGTTCCAGAGGGAGAACCGTGTGCTGCATTATTGGACCATGCGTAAAAGACGTCTTGATCAATGCCAACAGTATGTGGTGTTTGAAAGAAGTGCCAAACAGGTGAGGGTTTTATATAAAAATCCTCTTTGGTGTGATCCAGGGTTGATATACACTGTTTTGTCTCACAGTAAAACATTTGCCGTTGACTTCAATATTTCGAATGGCTGAAAGATCAGTGGTCAAAATAGAAAGGTAAATTATTTGTCTTTCCTTTAATACAGAAAACTAAATTTGTTGAAGCGGGGTGCCTGTACTGCTGTAACTTAAAGGTGGTATTTTGCTTTTGCCAGCTTCATTTGGTACTGGCAAATCTCATTTCTGCAAGCTTGTGTTTGACAAATTGTTATGCTTGTTAACTTTTACACACACACCTAATTTGTCGTGGGAAAATAACTGGCAGCAGCGTTTTTCTCAGACGTTGCGGAAAAAATATCTAATTAAGTTGACTGACAGTTCTAGAAATCTGACAAGTTGGATAACTCGTTAAACAATAATAACTGAATTACTTTGGTTTTTCAATTCTGTGTATATTTGGTGTCTTGCATGGTAGATCCGCCTCTTTGTATTTTATTGAGTTTACCAGTCTGGAAAGAACTATTAAGTAACTACCACACACACAGAAAAAATCCCCTTTACTAATCAAAACACATGCCATAAAAATAAGTAGGGGGGGATCAAGGCAGAATGAGTAACTAGAATGATCTGCAGTGGTCTCTTACCACTTTTTTTTTTTAACTGGATATAGGACAAAGAAAGGAAACTATCTGTTCCTGTTCTGCAGAAAAGGGTACAACGCCCATAGTTTGAAATATAGTTAGATCTACTTTAAAGGACTCAAAAAACTAATTTTTTATTTCCTTCTGACAGCAAATTTAGACAAAAGTTTAAATACTTGTGGTCTGTTTTGCTCTCTTGAACAAATTCTCCAGTCTGTCTTTCATGCTTTCACAAAGAAATTAATACAAGATAAATCTTGGAGTGAATTTGAAGATTGATACCTCTTTAAAACAACAACGACACCTCTTCACTACCCCCTACCCCACTTTTGAATAACCTTAATTTCAGCCTCTACCAAGCACATGATCTACTTGGTTTTGTATAGAGATTACTGACTAACAGTCAAACAGTGGAAATAAAGATCTGTCAGCATTTTCATTGCAAATCCCATTTTTCAGCAATCACCAGTTCAGTCACTGAAAAGCAAAGCAAACTAAACCATATATGGGACTCCACACTGATTAGCCAAAAAAATGGGAATGTTGCTGTCTTCATTTAGATTTCTGTTTGGAAGATGGAAAAACACATTCTTTGTGCTTTCAGAACTTGATGCCCTTGCGATGGAAACAGATACTATAGTAGTTTGTGAGAACAATGGTAGATCCTCAAATCTTTCTGGAATTAAGGACCTATCTAATCCCTAACTTGATTTCTCTAGTTCTTGTAGTGATAGCTCACATGAAATGAGAGCTGATCTAAATTGTAGGAATTAAATCAGGATGAACTTTGTCATATTGTGCCTCTAGAAAGCTGCCAACAAGTTATGAGAGGATAACATTTCATTGTCATGGTGGGTGTATTGGAACTAATTGATCTTTAAGGTCTTTTCCAACCTAAACCATCTATGATGTGGGAAGGGGAAGGTTTTGTTCCATTGATTCCAGCATTGTGTAATAAACCCACTAAAAAAAGGTAGAGGTTAAAAAGTTAAAAGCAAGTATCAAATGTTGTTAGTAATATCAGCAGTAGCCATGCTGCCTGTCCATATCAGTCTTCATTTGCAAAAATTGACATTGGAATGACAAAGGGTGTCATAGAGGTGGTTGGTTGAATTGTTGCTTTTTTTGATAGTAGTTCAAGAGTTGTTGGTTTGTTTCCATCAGTGAACTTTTAAAGGTATAGGCCCATCTTCTCAGACTTGCATCTGTACTAATACGTGACTAGGTAAATGGCATCCTAGCATTCACATTCAGTGTTGGATTTTGAAGGCTTTCTACTCACTTTAGTTTTTGTACCAAGATGCAAAAGCATCCTAAGTGGAAGTAAGGGAATCAAAGTTGTTCTGTCACAGTTTTGATGAGTTTAAGTTGTTGGTGGAATTATAATACAGACAATGCCTTTTCTGATTCAGTGTAAGGTTGTGCTTTTGAAAAATACATATCTACTGTCCACCAAGATAAAACTTTTTTTGTTCTTGGTAATGTGGATAGGTTAACTCTCATAATTTCAGTTTGCCCTTTTAAGGAAGGAGCAAGGACCCATTAGCAATCTACTACTTTTTCTCTCGGAGTATGAAATTTTTGTCTAGTGCTGTATGTATTTACTGAAGTCACAGAAGATACACATGCATTGAGTAATAAGATGGTTCTAAGCAAGCTGTATTAAACTCTTTGAACATCTGATATTGGCTTTGTCAGAAACAAGGCGTTTCTAAGTTCATGTACCTCTACGTACTGCTGTAGGTATCCTGCATTTAGCGCTGCAAACAGTCTTCAGGTTGAGTTTTACTGTTATGCAGCAGTTTGAGATGACTTGTTTTTCTGGGAGCCAGAGATTCCTTGTGACCACTGAGTTTTGCTTAAAAGGGCAGCAGATATTAATGGGGGTAGAGCATAGATAATAACATGGATCAGCATTTTTCATAATAGTGAGCAAATAAGGTGTCAGGATGTGGAAGATAAACAATTTTAGTTTGCAGTTCTTAGTTCTTGTCTTTTTCTACCTGTATGTACATTAGTTGGTTTAACTGATACATCTCACCATTCCCTATCTGCTGTAGGTTGAGTTTCTAGGAGCACAGGCTGTACTTCATGAGGCTGGAATATGTCAGAGTGAAGTGATAGTTACATCTTACGTGCTTGGAAAGTTTAACCTACTTTAGTAGTTTTATGTACATTTTTACAAATTGGAAAATGCGTATTTCTGAGTACAGCTGTCCTGTGTGGCACCAAAAAAGTGTTTATTTTTTTCTCAGTTGGGGAGTATACTACCAAAACTGTAAACACAGTCAGTTAGAACCTTTTAACAGTGGACTGCTATAATCCTGTAGTAGTGGACTTCCCTGAAGTATTCAGATTCATATGTAATTTTTAGTTCTTTAAGCATTGCTTCATAGACTAAGTGAATTATTTAAGAGTTATGAACTGATGGATATTGTAGATGATTGCCACAAATGACATGGAGTAAAATTCACCTGTGGCCAATCTGTGTTTGTGAAATACTGATTACAGATGGTCTCTATTGGCAAAAATACATTGCCTTTTCTCTTACTTTCCTTCATTATTGTTTTATTTAGGCTCTGGAATGGATTCATGACAATGGAGAGTTTTATTTATCCACACATACTTCCACTGGTTCCAGTATCCAGCACACTCAAGAGCTGTTAAAAGAGCATGAAGAATTTCAGATCACAGCAAAGGTAAAATAAACAAAATATCACAGCATCACAGAATCGTTAGGGTTGGAAGGAACTTCTGGAGATCATCTAGTCCAACCCCCGCTGCCCCCTACCCCTAGAGCAGGTTACGCAGGAATGCATCCAGGAGGGTTTGGAGTGTCTCCAGAGAGGGAAACTCCACAACCTCCCTGGGCAGCCTGTTCCAGTGCTCTGCCACCCCCAATGTGAAGAAGTTCTTCCTCACGTTAAGGTGGAACTTCCTGTGGTTTAGTTTATGGCCATTACTCCTTGTGCTGTCTCTGGGCATCACTGAAGAGTCTGTCATCATCCTCTCGACACCTGCCTTGAGATACTTACACTAATTAATGAGATCCCCTCTCAGTCCTCAGTTCTCCAGACTAAACAGGCCCAGCTACCACAGTCTTTCCTCATAAGAGAGATGCTCCAGACCCCTCCTCATCTTTGTGGCCTCCAGTGAATCCTCTCCAGTTGTTCCTTGTCTTTCCTGAACTATGGAGACCAGAATTGAACACAGTTCTCCAGAAGCGGCCTCATGAGGGCCAAGTAGAGGATCCCCTCTCTCCACCTGCTGGCCACACTTCCTGATGCACCCTATGATACCAATGGCCCTCCTGGCTGGAAGGGCACACTACCAGCTCATGGTCAACTTGTCATCCATCAAGACTCCCAGGTCCTTCTCTGCCGAGCTGCTCTCTAGTAGGTCAACCCCCAACCTGTACTGGTACCTAGGATTATTCTTCCACAGAAGCAGGACCCTGCACTTCCCTTTGTTGAACTTCATTAGATTTCTCTCTGCCAAGCTCTCCAGCCTATCAAGGTCCCACTGAATGGCAGCACAGCTTTCAGATGTATCAGCTACTCCCCCCAGTTTCCTATCATCAGCAAACTTGCTTAGGGTGCATTCTATCCCTTTGTCCAGGTTGTTGATAAACAAGTTGAATACAAGTTGAATTATGTAAGATTTGAAACAAAATAAAACAACCGAAATTCCCCCTGACCCTCAAAAGATCTCTCTGTGTTTCTACTGGGAATAGAATAAACTAGAAGATAGCTGGCAGATAATCATTATTGTTACTGGAGCTCCATGTGCCCTATGTGCTGTTGATTTCTCATGACAGAATTGTAGTGAGATAGCTTAAAAATGTTTTCAATACCTACAAACCTTGCAGGGCCTTCGATTTCCACTTTCATATCCTCGTGATTGTGGACTACTGGATGTTTATTTAGCATATAAAATACAAAAAGGTGTATTATTATTCAGCTATGATTTAATTAGAGGATAGTAGAAGAATTAAAGCTTTATTTGTTAGGTAACTCATTAAAGTATTCTGTGATTCTCCTGTAAACTTTTTTGTGTCATGGCAGCACAATGTAATACTACATCTCTGAAGGCCTTTACAGAGATGCAGATGTCACTCGAGAGGCTTACCAGTTTTCACATGTGAAAAACAGACAACCAGTGCATGACTGAAGTACCTGAATTTATGTAGCCTTGTCTGTCTCTGTGTTTCATTTTGTCACCTATTCGAACTGTTGCCTGTTTCCACCCCTTGGCTTTCTGACCTTCATAGAGAAATCATAGAGCCCAAGAAAGCAAGCAAGTGTTCATTTGTCTGAAGGACCACTTCAGAAGACACTTGGAGAGGGAGTTGGTCATGGGGACATGTGGGAGAGAATCCAGAAAGAACAGAGATCACTTTTGATTTTCAAATCTGGATTTTCTTCCATCTAAGCTTTGCTCCAGCCTTTGTTCTGCTGGATCCATTCCAGCGTGCAGAGCACCACTGCTCCCCCTTGCTTCCTCTGTCAGCTTGCAGATGACGTGGGTGCCCCTTTTGAAAGGATGTTGTTTGTGCCACTCCCTTGGCATTTTGCTACCTGTTGGGAGGATATGTTAGACCTTGCTAATTCCATAGTGAAAAGAAATGCTTGAGTGAGGAACCATTAGGAAAGAAAAAGAATTAAAAAAAAAAAGAGGACAAACGGCTGACTTTTTTCAACTAACATAAGAATCAAGTTTTTACTGACTGTTTTGCTTAACTCCCTGTTAACAAGGGGCCTGGCAGTACACTATACTCTTACGTGCTATCAGAGAGAGAGGTGGATCTATAAACTCATCCATTGTGCATGGTCTGTGATTTACATGAAAGAAGGTGCATAGTCTCAAGCACCTTGTTATTTGGGAAAAACACTTAGTTACAGATTTGATGGTGGCTACTTGTTCTCTTAGTTTCTCTCGAACAGCTGCGTGACAACAAAGCATAATATTGAAAAGACCTAAAGAATATAGTCTTAATCCATTAAAGAGTAAAGCATATAACAAGTCTTATCTCCAGCATTTCAGTGGTGTCTAAAGGAGGTACATTTCTGAGACCAGATTCTATGAGCCAGGTCGAATACCAGTGCTTCAGTGGTAATAAACAAAATACCCTCTTTGGCACCAAAACCCTTTGTATTGATGCAAGAAGAATACCCGTGCTCTGAAAAGCTTGCCTAGCTGAATTTAATCTCTGGGTTCGATATGAAGCACATTTTTGAAAGAAAAATTAACAACCTGCTTCTAGACCTGTAATAATAAAGCCCAAGGAAACTTACATTAATCTTATGATATTTTTATTAAGTAGAAGGTATCTGTTTATTAAGTAGAAGGTTTCTGGGAAGAGAGAGGAGGAAGGTAGCTCCTTCAATGGCTTCTCCGGTTGCGCTTAGTAGCAAGTTAAGCAAAATGACCCCCTGCATGACAGGTAGAGCTGGTAACTGTACTATATTTTCCTGTTTTCATAGCAAACCAAAGAGAGAGTGAAGTTGTTGATACAGCTGGCTGATGGCTTTTGTGAAAAAGGGCATGCTCATGCAACAGAGATTAAAAAATGTGTCACAGCAGTGGATAAGAGGTACAGAGACTTTTCCCTGCGCATGGAGAAATACAGGACCTCTTTAGAGAAAGCTCTGGGTATTTCCTCCGACTCCAATAAATCGGTAAGAGAAATTTGAGTGTGATGACAGACAAACAAGCTTTACTTGCATTTGATTTAGCTGCTGTTTTCTCCTGTCTCCTTCCTTAATCAGTTCTTCCTTTCTTTAATAAAGAGCAAAAGCTTGCAGCTGGATATAATCCCAGCCAGTGTCCCTGGGTCAGAGGTGAAACTGCGCGATGCTGCTCATGAGCTTAACGAAGAAAAACGAAAGTCTGCCCGCAGGAAAGAGTAATAAACTTATTTATTTTTAATTAATGAGAATGCATAAATCACTCCTGATAATGAAACAACTGTCATGGCTTGTCTGGCCGCTTAGAAATTGTATAAATGGTAAAAAGAGAGTGATATTACTTAGCAGCTTCTGTTGCCATTTATTCACATGCTTGTTCTCACAGATAATTCTAGCATGTCAGAATCTTAAACTTTCAAAACTATGTTAGACTTCTTTTAACATGCTTTTTTCCTTTTAAAAATAATGTGAAATAAATGTGTAAAGGGAGGAGGGAAGACAGAAGTTAAAAAACTGTAGCAAGTGAAAAGTGTTAGAGAAAAAATTCCATCTCCTTCCCCATTTCTTTTTGTGCTGGTTAGTAATGGAGGATGTTACCTCTTATGTTTCCTTCATCTGTGGTCCCTCTTCACATTTCAGTTCTCAAATTTTTCTCGCAGCAGTGGAAAAAGCAAAAGCTGATGAGGAGAAAGATGTATTCATGGTTATTATGTATTCACAGTGATCTAACAGACTGAGATTTGATTATTCTTTCTGTTGTCACCTAAGGTTCATTATGGCTGAGCTAATTCAGACAGAAAAGGCTTACGTAAGAGACCTCCGGGAATGCATGGATGTAAGTTTGTTTTTTTTTCACTTATCTTTGAAGACAGGATTCAATCCATTGCTTTCTTTTTCTTTCTGGTTTTAACAGCCGAGCATGATTGGTTTAGAGTCATAGAACCAAGTTAAGTATCTTTACTGCTATTAAGAAGAAACCTAGAATTACATCTGATAACAGCCATTTCAGAACTCATCCTGTATGTTTTGCTTTTGTCAGTACTGAGTTTAAGCATTTGTTCCTTTCCCAGTTCATGATTGTGTGTGGGGGTTTTGTTTTAGAGAGGTGGGGAAAAGGAGGGGTTTACTTTATTTGCTTTGCTAGCAATAGAGAAGAGCTTGTGCTAATTCTCTTATTATCTGTATCACATGTTCTGCTACTAGCTGACTTTTTGAATAGAAATTCAGAGAGATTCCATGGAAAAGTGCCCAGTAATTGTTATGCTGAAGCAACTAATGTTCATTGGTAGTTGTTGCACAAAGCATGAACTTCTAGACTGCAGACATGACCTTGATAAGGAATGTCCTGAAGCATTAGAGGTTGTCAAGAACACTATGCATTTTAAATGATGAAGTCTCAGGGACTATGTTAAATTGTCAGTTTTAGAACTTGGATTTCACTGTCAAAATCACAAGGTATATTTGACACAACAGGCACTGTCACAATTGGAGATGATGATGCTGTGTGATGTTTCCCTAGTTTCTCTCCAGGAATGCATGCTTACAGATACCTGGCTGCTCCTGTTGGGAGTTTATCATCACTTTTCACGCATCTTTTTTGTTCTGGGCAGACATATCTATGGGAAATGACAAGTGGAGTCGAGGAGATCCCACCTGGTATTGTAAACAAAGAACACATTATCTTTGGAAACATGCAGGAAATTTATGAGTTCCACAATAAGTGAGTGACTTATCTTCCATTTCCATATTACTTCTAAATCCAAATGATGACCTGAGGGGTTTCCTAATGAAAATATTGTGTATATGAAGAATGGATGCTTTTTCATTAAAAAAATCTGAAGGTTTTCCTCTTGCATTGGTAAATTATTTCAGTTGTTGCTTTTTGCAACCAGGTAAGTACACTGTGAGAAGCTGTATTTTTCAGTCTCAGGCATCTTTAAGCTTTTAGAAAATTATTTGGATACATGAAAATTTTCTTGTAGGTTTTTTAATTGTTCTAAAGAGATAAAAAACACTGAAGTCAATAGAATACAAACATAGCGCAAACATCAGAACACTGTCATTCTTTCAGAACACTCATTCTTGATTTCCACATGCTGCTGTTAGTCAGAAAAAGTAGGGCTTGCCACTTTTTCTTGGCTCTTCTTAGCTTCTGTGGAGATGCCCTGGCATAAATACATTTACTTGGGTATGGAGCATGACGGAGGCTTGTCCACTACATTTCTTCTGAATGCAATGGTTCCTAGGGAAATCCGTGTACAGAAATCTTGCTCTGAATTTTCCTGCTTTGTTAATTCATTGGTGTTTGTATTAGGTTATGATTTTTAAAGTAATAAAGCATACTTAGCGTATTACAGACCCTGATTTTATAGTTCTTTGTATGCTTTGTGTTAACTTAAGAACTTGAGCATCCAAGAAACAACTCACTTTTTTTTTAGTTTTTTTTTTTAATTGAGATGGAGGCTAAACTTTTCTTGAAACTGGAAACAGTAGGAAACCTTCTTGATGGAAAACAAAAGAAATTACTAAATTTGTGTGCACTCGTATGTGTTAACTGCATGTGTGCTGGTTCAATTTCTGATGTTCACATGAGAATTTTTATTGAATCGTATTTTATACTAGTACTTTTATTACACATTTCTATCCATTCCAGTTATCTGTATTTCTTTAAGTCATGCTTTTGGCATGAATTACAGCAAGTTTTCTAATTGCCTTTATTAACAGACAATAGATCCATATCAGGTGCTGTAATGAATATGTTTCATGTGCTTTGTACTATTTGTTTCTTTTCTATCCACAGTATATTTCTCAAGGAGCTGGAAAAATATGAACAGCTACCAGAAGATGTTGGACATTGCTTCGTTACTTGGGTAATAAGTCAGACTTATTTTCAAAAGAAAAAAGGAAGATAGGAGGCATGAAGGGATGGATTCTTACTCTCAGATGCCTTTTTAATTTGTAAAATTTGTGACACTACCTCTTCCTTCAAATTTGAGTAAAAACATGTGTGTCTTTAACTGAGAAAAAAAAATAGAGCACTCCTGTCATACAACCATGCTTAGCTGCTCTTGAAATGTATGCAAGTTGCCTAAACCCATGTGCAGGTTTGGTTTGTCTTAGCTATTAATAACCTACTTTTGCATACATTGCTCTTGTTTTCAATCTTACTTACCTGATATATATTCTTACGCTACCAGTTTGAATGGGAAAATAAATCTGTATAGCTCAATTTCTTGATAGAGAAGATAAGCTCTCTTATAATTGTGTAAAGTCTTTGAGATGGGAATGATGCTCTCTGATAACCTGTGTAAATTTGCACTATGTTCTGCAGGCAGACAAATTCCAGATGTATGTTACTTACTGTAAAAACAAGCCAGATTCTACTCAGCTGATATTAGAACATGCAGGAGCATACTTTGATGTAAGTACCTCGTGTCCATCTTAAAAGTATGTCTTGGCAGTTTAACTCACGTATTTGTAGTTATGCTGAGTGCCTAATTTCTTGAGAAAATGCAAGTTTCCTGTTACTAATGCTGCAATTTATTAAGCTGTCAGCTTAAGAAAATCAATCCTGTATCTCTCATGGTTATCTTGTATTGCTAAGTTGGTGTTACAAAGCTGTCAAATCAGATGTGAAAAGTTGCTGTCACGTACCAGAGCAGTTCAGAACTGCAAGCAGGTTCTGGCAACAACAGCCAAGACATGAATCTTCAGCTCACACAAGGACATTCTGCAAATCTTAGCATCTTGATATGCTTATGATGAGCCATTGTATGATATCAAGATAGAATTTTTTGTTAAATTTTTTGAGTACTTTAAATTGTAATTGCACGTAGTGGTTAATTCAGTTGACTGCTGTTGTTCAGAACAGCTAAACCAACCACATTGCCTATTCAGTCCCAAGGTTCCTTGGTCTACACATGTAATACTCTTCATAAAAAAGGACAAAAATGTAGATCTGTTAGAGGTTTTAGGGACGAATTTTGGCCACACTAAGTAAGTTTTGGTTGAATGTGTATTTACGGATAATTCGATTAGAGTGCTCTCTTTCTGGTTTTGTTTTTTCCCCACTGTGCTGAGCCACTAGCTGTGTAGTGAAACCACAATTTTTTTAGAATTGTTTGTAGAACTAGAGGGAAGGACATAATAAAAAAATCAACCAAACAAGAAAAACGTCCCTGAAGTTCTTGGGGTTAATTTAAAAAGTCTTATCACTGAGGAGATGGGGGTTCTAAACATTGGAAGGTAAATCAGGCAGATATGACCAAAAAAAAAATCAAAGAAAAATTTAGTAAATACCATTTTAAATAATAAGAAAGGGCCCTGATAAAAGTATTAGAAATAAATGCTTGCCACCACCTCCTTTGATCCCTCTGTTTTACTAGTATATCCAGAGCTCTCCAATCACCTGATCCACCTAAATTATATTAGAAGTGTGAAAACCTAATTCTGTTCTCAGATAACTTCAAGAGCTTCCACTGATGTCACACTGGTCCATGTGAAAATATTATGTGTATCCTATCCTGGGAATTTCTGATATTGTAATCATAGTTAGAAAGCACGTAGCTGCAGAGCATAACTTACTGTTTGAAATTGCCTGGTTAAAATACATCCAATACTGTGATAAATGGCAGACCCTATCAGTGAAGTTCAGCCCTGATCAGTACTTGAAATCTGAAATCTGTAATCATCCCATCTAACTCATTTAAATCTGTTTGCCTCCTTTAGCTTCGTGAAGGTCATTCTTTTTTTGACTTATGAGTGGCTGTTTTCGAGTGCTTGCTAGCCTCTTTTCTTTAGTCAGAAGCTGTTTCTCCGTGCTCCCCCTTGTGGAGGACGAGGCCGTCTTTGGCTGTTGGCAGTTAAACTACCAGGGGATGCTGAGAAACCTCCACCTCAGCCTTCCTCTCAAAATCCTGGCTCTTCCCTGGAACACTGAAATTTAGGGTTTTTTCTCTTTTGCGAGTAACAAAAGTAGTACAGATTTTAATGTGTTTAAAAAAGGTGTTGCCACATGTTTTATATCCCTAATTGTTGCTCTTTGTATTTAGGTTTATTGAAATGTTTCACAGTTGCTCTTGGAGGTGATAATCTTCTGTTTGTATGAAATGAGCAGACAGATGTACAGCGTAACTATTCACTGTGTCTGGAATATCTGGTGTTCCTGGTTTTGTTTTGTTGGTTTTTTTTTTGTTAAAATAGAATTTGAACTTAATGTATATTATTGCTTAGTCCTCAAACAGTCTATATCTGAGTGTCGGTGCTTACAGTCCTCAAATGTTTGGGGTTTTTTTTAATGTAGGAGATACAACAACGACATGGACTGGCCAACTCTATCTCTTCTTACCTTATCAAACCTGTCCAAAGGATAACAAAATACCAGCTTCTTTTAAAGGTCAGTGTTAATTGAAAGTTCTTCATCTGATTCTGCTGTTCTTAAGAAGGCAAAGCTCTTGCTGAAGCAGAAGGGCTGTACTACTGTGTGCTCTGAGACTACAGCATCCTGGGCAGCCTCAAATACTGCTGCAATATTTCTTAGTAGACCACTGAAAATGAAAGAAGGCATAAACAAGCAACGTTTTTGTCCAGATTTCTGTAAATTGAAAATATACCTTTCTCCTAATGTTTACTTAAGAAAATATAATTTGCATTCCCGGGGTAAAAAAGTAATTTATGGCTGTATAGATGCATTTTTATAGTGGTTTCTACAACAAATTTTGGCAAGGCATTAACTATGCTGACGGTAGTACTGTAAAATAGATATAATTTAATATATTCATATATAAAACTATAATATAAAATATAAGATATATAAATATATGTGTATATATAAGTATTTATATACACACACTGAGTACCTGTAGAGCTGTTGCACAAACAGTTGTTATTTGTAAAGTTGACTGGAAATGTCAAGTAAATAGTAGCTGCTAAAATAAACAAAATTTTTTGAAACCTGTAGTTAAAACTTTCAGTGGACAGATGTCTTCTCAACTGAGCAGGAGTGTTATTGAACTGTACTTGCTCTCTGTTAGGTGGCATTGCTTGTTTTGTTACAGCTGCCTAAAAAAGCACTCTAACTGATCTGTGTCTCCCCTTTTTACTTGAAAACAGCCACGCATGATTGCTTTTGAAATTTCTGAAAAACGTTAGAGGCTATTTCAGGTCAGGTTGGGTGGAAACAAGTCTGTCACTTTTGACTGTCTGTTCTCCTCTTGCAACGAGTTGTAACTTAATCAAGTTATAACTTACAGAAATACTCTAGGCTGTGCTGTTTTGGAATTTTTGAGGTATTAATTCCAACAATTATTTTTTGAAATATAAGTATGCCTTAGCCTGCTACGTTATTGAAGTGATGGGATAGATCAGTTTCACCACTGTTTGCAGAGTCAGATGGCTTTGCTGCATAGTAAAACGGATTTATTTGGTGGTCTCTGGGTTTTCTTTCCTTTTTTTTTCTTTTTTCTTTTTTTTTTTTTTTTTTTAACCTGTAAGAAGAGAGACATAAAACATGGAGGATTGAGAGCCCAAAACTTGAATGATAGCTGAAACATTTTATATTTCTGGAAGTTCTGCTTGTTTTTCCCAGTAATATTGAAGCTGCTCATCTTCTGTGCCTCTGAGGGATATTTAATTACTCTCACTGTTCTGTGCAGTTGTCATGCAAAATTTAAGTGTGATCATGTAGTGTTTTGCTGTTATGGTGGTATTGGCAGTTAAATAAAAATAATGTAATGATGATAAGAGTAGGAATCACATGGCTTTCCCTTTAAAAAGGAAAAAGGAATTTAACCTAAGGGGATGAATTAAGTGGGCTGTTTGAATAATAGAAGGAACAGAATATGCCCTTTTGGTTACATAAGCTACATATTATCTTGATACTGTTCAAATGCTTAAAGGCTGTGAGGAAATTTGAATATCAGCTCAGGCGCTGTTATGTTAAATCTGTGGGATGTTGAATGGGCAGAGAACTGTATGCCTTAAATTCCACTACAACACTTCAGCATGTTCCATTCTGTAACTTCTGTCCATTAGTTAACGCTTGTTTGTATTAAAAAGATTTGTCTGTAGGTTGCTTTTAACTGTGTGAATACAGAATAGAGTCATTTATGCAATACTTTGAATAAAGCAATGTAAATCCTCTTATCAGCAGTAGTACAGAGCCAGGTCTTTGATGCAGTGGAGCAATGACTGACATGGGAGGTGGGAGGGGTCCTTTTGTGCTGTCCTGCTTTCTACCATCTTCATGACTTGGCAACTGTGTTGTTTTGGGCCTTGATGTAGCACAGCATCTGATAACTGTGTCTGTGCTTATCAGAATAAAAAATGTTCCCTAATGTAACTTATGAAGATTTCTGATTAAGCAGATAATCCTGTTTAAATTAGAAGTGGTTAACTGAAAGCTTGGGCTGTTTCTTGAAGAACCGTTAGAAGTACTTGTTAGAAGTACTGTTTGATTGTCTGTTGTATTAGTGGAGAAATACATGATAGAGTCCTCTTGTCTGCTTGTCTTTTGCAGGAGCTGCTCACGTGCTGTGAAGAAGGTAAAGGTGAGATTAAGGATGGCCTGGAGGTGATGCTTAGTGTGCCAAAGCGAGCCAATGATGCCATGCACCTCAGCATGCTGGAAGGTAGGAGTCAAGCTGCCTTTCCAATTTCATTGTATGCTGCAGATTAACTTCGTTTAAGAACATGAATATACTCTTATCTCTGGGTTTGTATTTTTCATACCTATTTTTCTGGAGGTATATAAAATGCAAACTTATTTAGGAAAATTACTTGTTACAGACAGCTTTGTTAATTTTTTAGGTGTTCTTTCATCCTGATCTATAGCTGTGCGGATTTGAAAAACAGTAAGCTAACGAAGTATTCCACTACTTACCCAAAATGCAATAAGTGGCTGGTTCAATATGATAGCTTTGGATACATTTTCCAATTAGTATGCTTGGTATCTTTGTAAGAGGCACATAAGCGTATTGGAGGTGATTTATCTATCAACTAATTGTCTCCAAAAAGTTTGTCTTTTTCACATGTTTGCTGCCTGTTTCATAACAGTCTTCTGGCTGAAATGCAATGTATCTTCTGGCAGTAAAATGTCAGCATAAGCCAAGTTAGCCCAAACCTTAGCCAGCAAAATCATGTTCATGGCAGACAGTGGAGGTTGGATGTAATTGCTTCTATGTGCTTAGAACAACTTTCTGCCAAAATGTGTTTTGTAATAGGCATATTGTCATGTATGATGGTGCCATCATACAGTTAGTAATAAAAGTGATTTTCTTTGGCATTTAATTTTTTTGAGATTAAAGCAAGGACACCTTACCCTGCAGTTGCTGTATAAAACTTATAGGTGCTTCTAGTCAATATTCCTTTTCTTCCTCTCTGTCTTCTAGTAGTAAAATGCAGCTTATCATGGGATGTCCACTATTGTGCTAGTTACAGTAAAACTCATCTTGGTTCGACATGTGGTCCTTGATCATGTGTATCTCAAAATCACCTCTGTTCCTTGATTTTAAGCAATAGGGATGTTGGTCAATTTACAGGATTGGTTCCAAATGCTTTGTTCAGGAGATGGTTTTAGTGCAAATGCTGACCAGCTTTGGTAATAATCTTTTAACACTGGGAGTGCAACTCTGGAGAATATCCTAATCTTTTACAGAAGTTGGTTTTATAACAAATCATGCCTGTATTGTTGAGTCATCCTACATTACACAAATATAGCGTGTGAGCACATTTCCTCTTTATATCTCTGGAGGATTTTGAATGAATGTCCTGATGGAACTTGCCTCTGATTCTCTCCATACTATTGCCCTGTTGAGACCAGTGAGAACTGACAAGCTGTATTTATTTAAAATACAGTTTAGTACCACTTGGAAGAGTATGGTAGACCAGTTTTTGTTATCCTGCAACTCTAAAGCTGTGTATTAAACTGGGAGAACATGGTACCACTACAGTGGAAGTAAAACTCTTGGTATTCTCAGTCTTCATCTTTTTTCATTATGTCTCAAGATAAGTGATCCAGGTGCTAACTTTTTTATTGTGGATCAATTCTAGAGTGACCAATGTCAGGCTGATCGCTTGCCAACAGCTCCAAGCTACCATGTGTTTTCATCACCAACTTGAACATGTTTGCATGCTTGTTGTGTATATGGTAGGGAATGTGTACCTCCAGAAAAAGTGGCATTTGGGAGCTTGCCATCGCAAGAAGAACCTGATGTGCTCTGTGTGTCCTACAGTGTCAGAAAACTTATAAAAGAAATCATTTTAATCATGGAAGAGGTTACTAGAAGCTGTCGTTGGTTGGTAAAATACTGCCAGAAGAGTTGATGAACTTAGCAGTTGGATCTCTAAATTTAGAAGTAGACTTGAGCTACAGAGTTACATCTAGTATATTGCAGTGTTGAAATCAGTCTTGTTTTTAGTACTGCTTCCTTGGAATCCCATCTTCTGCATGTTGTATCGGGGGGAAAAATGATATCGCTAAATCAACAGGAGCTATGCTTTTTAATTTCCTTGTATTACCAACTTTTCATGGTGAACCATTACTCTCCCTTGGTTTCTAGGTTTTGATGAAAATATAGAATCTCAGGGAGAGCTCATCCTTCAAGAATCCTTCCAAGTGTGGGACCCAAAAACTCTGATTCGAAAGGGAAGAGAGAGGCACCTTTTCCTTTTTGAGATGTCCTTGGTTTTCAGTAAAGAAGTAAAGGACTCAAGTGGAAGGAGCAAATACATTTACAAGAGCAAACTGTTTGTAAGTATGGGAGAACAAGTGATCATATTTACAAAACTGTCTAGACTAGACTCTGACTAAGCTTAGATGATTTAAATTTGCCTGAAGAATTTGAACAGCTATTATAGTGCACTGGAAGAATAGCCTTGGAATGTACAGAGACTGAATCTTGTAAATCTACTACTTCATTTTGCTTTTGAGGAGAAAGAGTAGGGTCAAAGCAGCTGCTGAAGGATACTTCAGCAATCTTGGTGTGTCAGATCAAAGGAAAATCAATATTGGGCTGGACTGATTTTGTCTTAATTGTGTATGTAGATTGCTGGTTCTTTAAGGCTTATTTATATAAAGCAGAAGGATGGAAGGACTTGACAAGCTGCCTTCACCTTTCTTGTTTACTATTGCTGTTGTAGTATATTGATGTTACGGATTCCTTTTAGTGGATATTCTACACATACTGATTGGGAAAGGCAAGAACTTTGTTTTGGAAAAGTTCATTCTGGAATGTTCATTCTGTCTGCTGAGACCGATAGTCTTACAATAAAGTTCTGTAAATAGAGTTATAGTACTTATGGTCTACTGAAAGGATGTAAAGGTGGAAATGTTTTTCCTCCCATCTAAAAAAAATAATTCAAAAAACTCCAACCTCCACTCTTGCTTTCCTTATCTGTAGCATGTATGCTTTACAAAATGTGTCCCTGGAATTCGTATCCTTCCTCTCTCATTGGATGACTTGGGTGAGAGCAGTATTCACACTCCACAACTTTAGATAGCCAAATGGCAAGACAATCTCCCTTGGCTTGCTCTGCATCTGTCGGAGGCAAGATTAGCTTTTATTCCAAACAGTTCAGAACAAGTACTTGAAGTTACTTTCCTTCTTAGAATCACACTCTAGAAAACATTGTTCTTTTATTGATCCTATTGGGATATATAACTAAGTCTACATAGTATAAATACTGAGTCTTTTCTCTGTGTGTCTGCTCCTTTTCCTTCGTTCATTCCCACTTCTGTATCTGAACTGGTAAAGCAGGTTGGTCAGGAAAACCTTCTCTTTTTCCATATCTTACTTTGCATATTCTGTCACTTGATTTCCAACTCTTGCTTTTCTTCCTGATACAAGATAGCTAGCGGGTAACACAGCTGCAGCTGTTTTGTTGAGCACACCTTTCTTTGGTGCTCTTGAGAACTGAAATACGAAAAAATGCCGGTGTACTGTAACCTAACAACAGCTGCCAAGGAGTTAGGTGGGAGAAGAGACAGCTGAAAAATCAGTCCTGTAAGCTTGCCATGTCAGTTCCTCTGGCAGGAATTTACTAATAGCCTTAGGTCCTAGGGAAGCTGATGGAAATCTTGAAGACTCTCGTTGTGCCTCATTTTTAAAATACAAGGCTTCTTTTTGTTTTCATATTTTATTTTGGCAAAATATCCTGTAGTGCAGCTTACTATTACAGCAGTTCTTAGTTTGTTCTTTAGAAAAGGCATTCATGCAGGTGTTGATAGCATCCATGTTGATTTGAGCTAAAGATCTTTTTTGCACGCTATCCCATGTCCTGCCTGTGGAACGTGGTTTTACAAAAGTGAGGTTCTTCTCTTTGCTTTGGGCATGAAGAGCAGCAGGGTTTCCTGAGCACACGATACTCAATGTCATGATCTGTTTAAGAGGAAGAATGTGTTACTGAACTCCTTTGGCAAGACATTTAGTGTCCAAAGGCAAATGCCTAAGAAGGACTATGGGAGCAAGGCAAACAGGTTTTACTTTGACAGAAAACCTTCCCAGTCACCAGTAACTGGCTGTTTGGGAGCTTCATCACTTCAGTGTGGTTTCAATGCATTCAGAAACCCACAACGATTTCTCTTCTGTGAGCTTGTCCTTGGACTGCATGCAGACTTTCAGCATTTACAGTGTCCTTTGCTGAGAGCTGTATTGCTCAACTACATACTGGGCACAGGCAAGCCTCCTTGTGTTGGGTTTTGCACCTGACTCCCTCCCGCTAGTTTCACTTGATGCTGTACCACTATTGAGAGGGACAGTGAACAACCCATGTCTGCTTTGCCACTCCTTGCTGTACAGACCTCTACTGCATTGTCCCTCAGTGATCACTTGTAAAATTAATATCTACAAGTGCACCAAGCTTCTAAATTTGCTAGGCTTTAAAAAATAAACAATATTAAAAATTGTACTTTCTTGCCTATTCAGACTTTGTGTTAGCAGCATGGTAGAGTGTATTTTTTTGGAATTGCATAATGTAATGTTGCATTAAGTATTTTAAAAGCTCTTTAACACACAGAAGAGTTGTTGGTGAGTCAAGTTTAAAACACATTACAGGCTTTTAAGTATTTCAGTGAAGAAGAGTTCATTCTACCAAAAAGAGATGACAAAGCTGAAAGAGTAGATATGTTGGTTTGGGGTTTTTTTTAGAAGAAATAATAAAAAAAAAACAACAAAAACCCCACCCACCAAAACAGAAGAAAACCATGATGGCATCCAAGTGATGCAGGAAAAAAATTACCTTTACTCAGGTACTGCATATCCAACATCTCTTGTGATGAACTGTGTACATGCTAATGATCATGTGTATGAGGGGAAAAATACAGCTTCCAATCATGTAAAAATGCTTAACAGCTGTTTGAGAGTGAGAGTTCTTGTAGTTTGAGCTTTATTTCTTAGTTTGCAATTTTTTTTGGAGCAGAGCCTGTATGAATTGTTTAACTGGAAACCAATTCACATGAGTGAGATGTTGTTCCACTCAGAAAGTGAAAACATTTTGGATGATAACTAGCTGTTAAGGTCTGATATTAGAACATTCCCAAAGACTGATTGTTAATATAGTTGTCTCAAAAAATTCTCCAGGGAAACTGTATTTCTGAATTATTTTGTCTGTTTCAGAGGGAAGGAATCACACTGGGAAAGGCTCATTTGACAGGAAAGAGATCAAAGTTTTAGAAGATATCAAGAGAATTCTTAAGTGTATCTTACCTGAGAGAAAACATAAAAATCAGTAAATAGTGAGTGTTTCCCAGTGGAAGTCAACAGGGATAGAAGCCAAAACTTATTTTTTTGCGAAACACCTTTTTTAGAGTTATAAGGCTTTTACTGTCAAGTCCAAAAACTAAAATGAGCAATTTGGTATTCAGATTATAAATGCTATTGTTTATTGTTACTTTCTAGAAAAAACTTAAGTTTGCAGTTCTTCCTTTTTTGAAGAGACCTCACCACTGCTACCAGAATAAAGGATTCTCTCTAGCATATGAGTTAACTTTAAGCTTCTGAAAGTCTCTTTAAATAGCAGAGATCAGTTTTTTAGAATATTAGCATGCCCTTGTGGCTTCTGAAAAAACAAACAAATTTGTTTGTCCTAACAAATTTTTCTTAATTCCAGACTTCTGAACTGGGTGTCACAGAACATGTAGAAGGAGATCCCTGCAAGTTTGCTCTATGGGTTGGAAGGACACCAACTTCAGATAACAAAATTGTTCTTAAGGTAATTTAAACAGATGTGCTTGTACAATCTATACCAAGTCTTGTTGTTCTTGTTGATACTTGGGAAGGCAACAAGTGGTGACTTTTCCTGCTTTGAGGGGGACAGCTGCTGACAGATAAATTTCTTTGTGGTGGTGTATATATATCTAACTCATGTGGCCTGATGGCAGAGGGGAATCTGTGTAGTCTGCTGAAGGATTAAAAAAAACTTGCTTTCACAAATTGTAGAAGGGAGATGTTTGATGCCATGGACCTCTATAGCTTGAAGGCTTCAGCAATTAGCTGACAGGGCAACTGATGCCAGATAGAAATGATGGCGTCAGTGTTATGTTTCACACTCAAGTCATTGCTGCTGGTTAGTGATGCTGCTTTTCAGGACCCATATTTTTATGCAGAAAATAAGCACTGCAAAAGATTTTTATGTTTTTCTGAAGCTGCTTGACTTTAGATGAAAGTGCATGCAATGCCTATAAATTTTGCGTCTGGACAAGTTATAGGTGTCAGTAGTGCTCTTTGTCTAGCTAGGAGAATGGCTGAATCAATTTTTCCTGTGATTATGGTATGTAGCCCGGGACTACTTTTCAACTGGAGGACCTTTTTGAAATACCATAAGCAGTGCTGCGTGGGTAATTTGACATATTTTGAGGAATGTGTCTGCTTTGAAATTTTTCTTTTGTTATCTGTTAAGTGTGTTGAGCTGAAACAAAGTTCATCTTCCCTTTTACAGGTTAATACACCTATTATTAAAATTGTTCATGATTTCACATATATTTTTAGTGAATACTCAATAATGCCACTTAAAAATGGCCCATCAAGAAAGGCTCACATTAGTTTTTTGGCAGCAGTCAATGAATCAAAGAAATTAAATGTAACACTAATAAATACTAGAATTTTTTTAGTCTTATTACTCCATAATTTTACAGACAGTACTTTGAAGCCTGAAATGGTCCTCCCAGAGTAGAGCAGAGTAAGGGATTTTATTTAAGTGCTCTCTGCATAAGATCACTTCAAGGTGTTCTTGTTTGGTGCTTTACTTAGAGCGTAGAATATTTAGGTAACTTGTATGATATTAAGCTCTTCAACAATTTTGTTGACGTTTTTGTTTGTCTGTTTTTGAAGGCTGGAAACAAACACTTCCTTAGCTCATTAGTTTTGAAAAAAATTCCATGAAAAACAAAACAAAATATTTTTTAAAAATCATGTTTAGCTTCTTTTCCTAAATGTTCTTTTTGTAAAAGAAAAAAAATTCTTTTTCCTACCTGTTCATCCATTCCTACAACTTTCTCCATCCCTTTGGAATCCCTGGTTATTAAATATTTATGGTATATTAAATACTTGTAGTGTATTTGAAGCCAATTACATCAGGAGACAGCAATTAAGAGAAGTAAGAAATTTATATATAATAACTTCTTTAGATCTGCAATAATGTTTATATTTAATAGCATTTCAGGTGTAGGGTTAAATTGGATTAAACAATCAGATTACAAGTTGGCCAGGTGGATATCAAGTAGTTTCTGGAGTATCTCAAAAAACAGATATGTTGCAGGTAGTTATTGAAATACAGACCCTAAATTAGCTTTTTGCCTCGAGATATGTATCAAAAAGTGGGAGGAGTAATACATGAAATGTGTTGTAGAAGTACATGTGTTGCAGTGAAAGTTAATTTTTCTTTCAGTAAGATTAGATTAATATATCAAGTTAGAATTGACCTAAAACGTAGTATGAGTTTAAAATACAAATGTTCAAGGTGTTATTACTGGAATTCTTGAAGTAAATTAACCCACCCTGTCTAACAAGAGATGCATACAGGGCTTCAGTCTTCAAGTTATAAAAGTGGACTCTGAATTTAAGTTAAAATGTTTTTTAAAAGAACAATATTCATAGTGTTCAGAAGTGTAAAATAGTGTCGATGATTCAAAGTGAAGATAACTAGCTCGAATTTCCTTTTCTCTGTTCAGGTTTTCAAGTATTATTCACAAAGTTATTCCTTATGCCTTCCTCTTTCTGTTTATTAGCTGACTATATGTGTGGATCTTCTCTGCTATAATAGTCCATTGTGGGGGTTTTGTTTCTTTTGCATATCAAAGGCATCTAGTATAGAGAATAAACAGGACTGGATCAAACACATCCGCGAAGTGATACAAGAAAGGACCATTCATCTGAAAGGAGCATTGAAAGAGCCGATCCACATCCCCAAAACCGCACCAACAACAAAACAGAAGGGAAGAAGGTAAGTAGTATTTCAAATAATCAGAGATCTCTACGTACACAATAGCACTCTTTCCTCTGTAGTGTTGAATTTCTAATGACTTTCAGTGAATTGGACAAAAGTGAGAGTAATTTTGTCCAGCTTTATCTTATCATTAATTTACAATTTCCTGCAATGCTGAATTTATTGAGATTTCTGCTCTGAAGAGTCGTTGCCTTGTGTACATTCAGCCATTACAGAAGGGATTTAGAACTGCAATTCAGGATAGGTGTACATTTTGGATTTTTGCAATTCTGTGTGTGTTGTTCAGGTCCTTGGTTTTCCTTTCATGAAGCTTGAAATAGGTGACTGAGTGTCCTGCTTACTAGCTTTGGCTAAGTGTTTGTGCAAGTTTCTTGCCGTAGTTCTGACTGATTGGTTGTTGCCTTAATTCTACATGATGTAGACCTTCAGCAAATGAATCTGTTCTCTTACAGCCCTGAACAAAGTATTAAGTACTGAATATTTGATTCTTGCATCAGTTGGTTTATTTGGTGTCTGTTGCTGCTTTGTCTAGGACTGTCTCACTTCTTCAGAGTTGCAAGTAGGGAGCTAACATGTTACAAACAGTACTACTATTGTAATGAAAACTGAATTCTTTGCAGAGATGGCGAGGACCTGGACAGTCAGGGAGACGGTAGCAGCCAGCCTGATACTATTTCGATTGCCTCACGAACCTCACAGAACACACTAGACAGCGATAAGGTAAGTTGCCCAGATATTGCTCTATTCTGAGAGCAAATGATTAATCTCTTAGTGTGACTTAGCACCCTAGATTAGTTTTTCGTACCTTCAGATAGGAGGCATGGAAATATTCAATCTCTTGAAAATAACTGTCTGCAGTAGAGAAAATACACTGATACCATGGAGAAGCAGGGGTGATAGTTTAAATCTAATAGGTCATGAAGAAATATGTTTGTTCCAAACTGAAATCATTTTGGTCCCCTCTGTTCTGCAGTTTGTTCGAAGATTTGACCCTATTTAAAAGGAAGTTTTATTTTCCATAAAAGTTGATACTGATGCACAGAATTTTTCTTCATGTTAGTCTCAGCCTTTCTGAAAGCATGCCATCTGCTTTTTGCGTTAGCTTGAGGCTGGTGACTGCCATAGTTTCTGTTGTGAAGGAAAAATACTCCTCAATGTTCATGGGTTAGAGATGAAGTGTTCACTTTCTGCATGAAAGCTGATAGAAATCACCCAAGAGTAACTTGCAGCCTTGTTGTATGATACTGGTGCTAGTGTTTCCTTTCCTCCATCTCTGCCTAAAGACTCTGGCTGGGTTATACCATGAGGATTCACAGCCAGAGTTTCTCCTGGGTGGAAGAAAGATACGCACCAAAAGAATAAAAATTCTTCTGAAACGTGTATGTTACTTGTCGTTAAAATAAGATTTCTGGCAAGTGAGAAGTGTTAGGACCCTGGAGGGACGTAGAGATGGATAATAGAAGTTTATCAAGCAGAAGGATGAATTAAAACATTGAGGCTTTCTAGCAAATTACTTGTAAATGTGGTTAGGGATTTCTGGCTTATTGCCTTCTTGGGTAAAATTGTTCTGATAAACCATTTAAACTATGCAGATAAATATCCAGTATTTTACAGGGTAGCTAAGTGAATAGGTTTTCAGAGTAATATTTTGACCATTCCCATTGTCACCTAAACTTAGTGAGTTTTCTGTATTTTTTCATGTGACTCAAACTCTGTAGTTTGATTTTCCCATGTAAAGAAGCAGACGGAAGAAAGTCTGCTTGTATTTGTCAAAAATAGCCTGTTTTGATGTTGTGCATTTGTACTGAAGTTGTTCTGTAGTTGTGATGATGGCTTCTTTTGAAGATATCTGTGAGAAAAATGGTTGGTTAGAGAAAAAAATCTTTTGATGACTTTTGTTTTGCTATTTTATTCTTTGCATTCTTACTTGCCTTTTTAGTGATTTACAAAAATTGTGCTTTGTATGCTAGCAAACAGTTTAGTTCATTTTTTTCTATGTTCTTAAGAGTTTAGGTAATCTGTCACACTCAGAAGCAAGACATGCTCTCTCTGATTTCCCTGATTGTTGGCTGAGATGTCAAACTGTGTGCGTGCAGCCTGGCTGGATTGTGCTTCAATTCAAATGGAGGTGGTGCAATCCATCCCTGCCATGCAGAGCCATCACCCTTCTTCAGTTGTTTGTGATGTACTGTTTACTGGGGTGAATAGCATGGATTGTCTTCTGTTGCCCTTCATGGTAATATTTCGTATCATGTGAGAATTGCTAAGAAAGTTGGCCATGTAAAATGCCCTCAGGATTGTTTTCCAATCTGACATGAGGAGGAGTCTTACCAACAACCTGTTCAACAGGAGTAATAAGTTAAAAGAAGGAGAAATGGAAGGAAGGAGAGATGGAGAATGCTTTTCAATGTTTTCCTGAAAAATTAAATTTTAAATGTGACTGTTTTTAAAGTATTTTGGAGTTCTCGCATTGGCGTATAAAGTTTTTGTTAGACTTTTCTCTGACAAGAAAGACAAGCGGAAGATTCCCTGGAAATTACCTATGCCGTGTACTGTATGTCTAAAGAAGGAATTTATTAGTTGTGCACTTGTAAAAGTGCGTGAGTTAGCAGGGTAGCTTTGTTTAATGTTTCTCTTATATGTTTTGGTTTGCTAGATACATTAAGAGGAGAAAATTTTTGATCTGTTTAAAAATACAAAATAAAAATCAGTAAGGAAAAGTAACAGGCAGAAGGCCAGAGGAATCTGTAGGGTATTTTAACACCGTTGCTGAACCTGAAATAATCATTCACTTTGTGTGTTGAAAATTCCTGCAGTCCATTTGAGGTTTAAAAGCCACTGTTTTCTCAGCCTAGAAGGCTAGAAGTATGTATGAAAGTCTTACAGAGATGGAGTAAAACAGTTTTATGGATGTTAGGTGCTGTTGGTGTTGTTAGCCAGAGGAAGCAGTGGAACACCTCGGTCGAATTTGGAGTATGTCCCAAACTAAAATGGGAATCCAAATCAAGTAACATTAAGAATATCATGTAATTGAAAGTAGTATTAATCAAGCGGTAAAAATGTTTAACTCTGTATTATTTATTTTGCTTTTGCTGAACATTCTTCTGTTTATGTGTATCCACTCGAGATTAAGAAAAGACAACAAATATCAAATATGTCACAGTAATCAACAGCCAAGTAAAACCATTCTTTTATTTCCTCCAGTTAATTCTTTTAAAATAAATATTTTGGTTAGAAGTGCTAAGCTATTATACAGGGAGAATATCAAGAGTGAAATCCTTTATCCAACAGTCAATACTGTTTCTCACCTCCTCAGAGATATACTTTGAAAGAACTAAAAATCCTTAGCCTTGGTAATAAGTACCTGAATATTGTCCAGATAAGTTTCTTTCCTTGCATCCTGTTTTCTGACATAATTGGAATTGCTTTAACAACAGAGAATAACTTCATAATTAACTTTTTTCTTCTCCACTCTTGCTTTTTAGGCTAGAATTGTAACTTCTGATTGTTGGCTCCACTCTTGCAGTACTGCTTTTCATTAATGACTGGGATGATGCAATAGACCATATGTTTATAAAGCTGACATCCTTCCTAGCTTCATGTCATCTGAAAACTGTACTGGAAGGTAGAATTAGAATTCAGAATAATCTTGGCAAATTAGTGGGAGAAATTAATTGGCAAAATACCACAATTTAATAGGAACATGTTTGAGCTAATGTGAATAGGTGGAAATAGTTAAATACTAATAAAAACAGTGAGAGTCCAGAATGGTTTTTGAGAGGATGATTGAGAAGCTATAGAGGCTCACAAGCTGTTTATTGTTTTAACAGTGTGATATTATTGGGGAGGCAAGGGAAGCAGCAATATATTGGCTTGTAGAAATAGGATGCTGAGCTGCAGGACAGGAGTCCTCATTCTTTACTCAGCACTTGTAAGGCTTCTGTTAGAGGCTACATCTGGTTTTGAGTTCAGATTTTTAGGAAATCAGTGGTCCATTTGAAGTGTTCTAGGGGAAAGAAGAAAAAGATTAATTAGACGTCCACCAAACATAACTTACAAAGCAGCAAGATAAAGAGTTAGGACTAATAAGTCTAAAGAAAAAAAAGGTAGGAAAAACTTCAGGTCTTTAAGTGTGTAAAACCACACAGTGTTACAGAACAGTCTTTTACCTGTATTTTCAGTGAATGGGATGAAATCAAAGGACTTATTTTTTAAAAGATAACAAAAATATTTTTTATGTGTATGCAGATATGAAATCCTAGAGCAGAGTACTTGTGAAGCCTTGGAAATCTCCATGACTGGAGTGCTTTGAGGATAGTTTGGATAAATATTAATGATTCTCACAGCTGTAGTTGATCATGTTCTAAAGGAAAAAAGTGAATTAGGTAACTTAAGGTCCCTTTCCAGCCTGTTTTTATTATCATGGGATGTATCTTCATATTGCAAGACGTGTTAAATACATCCATAGCACTGACCCATCTTGACATATTAGAAGGTATAATGGAGTCCTGAGTGAAATACAAAATTTCTGAGAGAGACATTTCTACTTCATCAAAGCGTCTCAGTTTTCTGCAGGAGTGCTCTTACTGTACCCTAGTCAGTAAAACTTTGCTTTTCACCTTTCATAGTATTTCTTTAGTGCATGTTCTGTAGCTGAGTAGCCAGCATTTTAGGTGGCTAACAAGTAAAAGAGATTCTTGCCCCATTCATTCGGTCTTTCAATAGTTCCTAGCCTCAGAGCTTCATCTGATTTTTAACGTGGTCTTTTGAACTTGATCCAGTGCACAGGAAATTAAATGGGGAGGCTGAAGGAAACAATATAGGTCTGGTAGGGTTTTTTCATGCTTGTATTCAGTGATTTGGTAGAAATGTGAAATAAACCAAACTAGCATTTTGGTAGCTGAGAAGATGAGAGGCTTTTAGAAGAACTGTCATAACTTGTTATCCTAAATAGTAGGAATCATGCTAGCTGCTGTGGGTGGTCAGTGGAGCAATATTTTATTTTTAACAAATTGTCTTTTGTGCCCAGCTGGTAACACTTTGTACTACTGTCAATGTGAAGTTGTATTTCATTTTCGTGCTTCTTTAAGCTTGCGTGTAGTTCTTTGGAAAACAGAAAAAGGACTGAAGCAGCAGGAGACAACCAAGTATTTCATTCTACCAGCTGAGTCTGCCGAAGAGAAAAGGCTCCCATCAGTAGAAAAAATATTAGTAAAAAAGCAGACATGACTCTGAGTATACACCTCTTTTCAGAGTCAGAAACCAAATCTGGGCAGCTACCTGGTCAAAGCAAAATGCTCTTTATTTGAGACAGAAGTTTTGCTCCGTCCCATTTCTTTTCTCCCACAATGCACTTATTTCCATTTTAAAAGGGGATTAAAGATTTTCACGCTTGAAATAATTTAGAAATCTTGTTAACTTCTCTTTGCTTTCCCTTCTCCTTAATGTAAAATTACCATGGTATATTAAATTTAATTTGCAGTCCTAAGAGGAGGTTATATGGCCTAATGTAAAGGCTCTTTTGTCTGGTCAGGAGTGATCTTCACAGATAGTGGTAGCAGATGAACTCTTAATGTGGTATCCCTGACTTCAGCAAACCTATGCTAAGAATGTACTCAGTCAGTGAGTGTGTGTGCGTGTTTGTATCATTTGGGATTTTTTTTCTCTCTGCAATCAACAGTGATTAAAAGGCCCCAGAGGTGAACATAAGTGGTTAAGGTTAATTTCGGCAACAGCAAGACGTTATGTCCTGTGATAAGCTGTTTCATTAAACCTTGCACCTTTTTTAATCTGCATTTCTGTTTCTGTCTGGCTTTTATTTTCTCATCTTGTGTCTGTCTCTTCAGTTTCCATGTTTCAGACATAGCATCATTTATTTTTATCATGCATGATTAATTCAGTTTACATAAAGGGTTTCTTGAGAAGGATGGATAAAGTATATAAAGCCTTTGTTCAGCCTAAATTTGGATTTAGTTGGTTTGTAACTCTTTTCCCTTCAGTGCAAGTCAGTCTCCCATTTCTGCTGTACCTCTTGCTCTTCCCTCCAGCTAGCCTAGAGAGCCTTGCCAAAGCTGTCCAACAACAGCTGTTGAGCAACGTGCTTAATCACAGACACTCCTTGCTGTCCAACTGCATTTAATCAGTGAGAAAGATGAAATTGCTTTCAGAAAGTGTGTTATGGAGAGAAAACGAGCAATGAAACAAAGAGGAAAGCAGTTTCCTTACCGCTACTGCAGCAGAGAGAAAGAACAGTTGTTAACCCAAAGGAAGGGAAAATCAGTAAATGCTGTTTTGGTCAGCTCTCCAAAATGATGTCTATGTGTGCTGGGTAGAGAAGTCATTGTTTTTGGTGTGTCAGGCAGTAGTGGACACATCCTGCACTAAGTTGAATCTGGCAGCTACCATGTTTGAGCATGGTGTGGACCTAACTACTGCATGCAAGAAGTGTGTTGCACACTGTACTGAAGTGTGATTGAATATTGAATTTCAGTGGAATACCAACTAGCTAGGATATCTGATTCCCACAGAGTCTGAAAAACTAGGAAATTTTTGTACTTTAATAGTTTCTGATATGGCAGAAATTACAGTCTTTGTTTGCTTTTTTCTTTAGCTTAACGTTATATAAAATACTCAGAGAACATAAAATCTGAGATCTTTTTTGTTGTTTTATTAGGGGAAGGGGAAGGAAGAACATCTGTATTACCAAAACATGTGGCCATTACATCAGTCACAAAATATATTTCCTATTTGTAGGAAGAGAAGATTGGGAAAGCAAACAGAACCAAAGATACATTCCTGTAGGTATTTAGGAGAAAATACAAGGACTAGATGCAGTTTCTGGAGAGTATCAGCTTGTTACTGTCTTGGTGCTTGCACTGGTTGGGATAAGGACCTCCTGAGAAAAATTTGGTCTGCACTGGACACCTTGTGAAGTCATACTTCATCAACTTTTTTGTTAGTCCCCATCAGGCATACAGATGGTTTCAATTGTTTCTGAGTTTGTCTGAAGAAGGCTGTAACATAAATCAATACCAGAAAACCAGGGAAAGCTCTTTATTTTTCCCCTTTGACAATAGTTTTGCATGGACTAAAATCTAAGACAGTGGAGTGTAAGGGAACAGAAAACATTTTAATGAGAGAGGAGGTAGCATGTTTTGAAGATGTAACCCCTCCATAATCTGGGTATTGGGTCTGTCCGGAGAGACAGAGTAGACGCAATGTGATTAATTTTTAGCCTGGATATAAATGGGTACAACCTGATTTATCTTCCTTAAACACTAGATATATGAGGGTTTTCTGCCCTTCTTGGCCCCAGCATTCCCCTAAGAAAACTTTTCCCTCTTTGTAAGCACACACAAGCAAGGATAGCTGGTGAGATTAGCAGGCAGATACCATGGGAAAACTCTGGAGTTACTGCAGCCTGTCTGCTAGGAGTTATGTCCTGTCATTTGTTGCAGACTTGAGGTAGAGAAGGTTGGAATTATCCTTTGATTCTTACTGGGGTTTTGCTGGTTTTGTCATTCTTGCTTGATAACAAATAGCGTTATCCTAGAAAAGTTCCTATCCAGTGTTTCTGTCCCAGGCTTGTAATGAAAACTAATAAATAAGAAACAATGCAGTTTCTTATCTCCTTTTTCTAAAGCTCTTGAGATGTAACTGGCAGCCCTGCAAGAGCCTAAACATAACAGTTAAAACCAGCATGGCAGGAACTGTGCAGAATGTTGGTATAGCACATGCTTCTATACTTGCTGCAGTTGGAACTCTCGCAGGGTATTTTGTCCTCCTTTGTCAGCATAGAGCATTGCAGGATTACCTCAGGTAATGAGTTGAATGAGTTTGCTGGCTTGTTTCAAAATTACTGAATTCACAGAAGTTGAATACCATCTGAGATCTGGTATGAGTATTGCACTGAAGCAGTCTGAGCAATAGAAATATTCACATATAAATAGCTGAAGTAACCTGGAATGCCATTGCTGTATGGAAGGAGAAGTTGGATGGGTGCTTTGGCGCTGAGCAATCTTGGGAACTTTGGAAAGTTTTGATAATAATTTTCATTTCACATCAAAGCAGACGAAACAATCAAAGAGAGGAAACTTAAGCTTAGGCAAAGTTATTCTAATGAAGTGTTTAGAAGAGGGGGAGGAAAACCCTGAGCTTGCATGCTTTTAATTCAAGCTTGTGCAGTTTTATTTGGAGAATCAACAAAAATGTGAAAGTTGTAAGCCCATGTGAATTTTCTACCAAATAGTTAAGTATTTGGGAATCTTATGTGAAGAGCTTTATGCTGATTTTTATAATTGTGTATGGTGTATTCTGAATGATTTTGTGCCCTGTATGCGTAACCCGTGAGTAGGGTGGGAATAAGGCAGTAGTTTCATTCGAAACAAGTCCCTCTTTCTGTCTTCAGTTTACAAGATAACTATGAGTGACTGTATTAAGTAATGTCCGGCCTTTTTGTTGCAAATTATGACACATAAAATATATTCTGAAGTGCCTTCTACTTCAGCTCATGGGATAAGGAGCAGTCTAGCAAGAAAAACCGCTTAAATCCTCCGCCCAGCATTGTCACAACCAGTGTGCTTTGAACAATAGGCAGAGACAAGCAGAGTTAGAAATCTGTTCTAAAACGCCAGAACTGCCTGATTTTGAAATGATCTCTTCTTGATGTGGAAAGTCCCAGAAGCCTGCTGTCTCATCCAAAATACAAATCCTGCCAGGAGTCCTAAATAGGTAACGGTGCGTGACGGATGGTTTGATAACGAGCATTCATCTGGCTTCTCCTTGTTTTTCCCCTCACAGTTGTCTGGTGGGTGCGAGCTGACAGTGGTAATCCATGACTTCACCGCCTGCAATAGTAATGAGCTGACAATCCGCCGTGGGCAGACAGTGGAGGTCCTGGAGAGGCCCCATGACAAGCCTGACTGGTGTCTGGTCCGAACCACAGATCGGTCCCCAGCTGCGGAAGGCCTGGTCCCCTGTGGGTCCCTCTGCATCGCTCACTCTCGCAGTAGTATGGAGATGGAGGGGATTTTTAACCACAAAGGTAAGAAATTATGGAACCAAAATCTAGTCATCAGCAGCGTGAGTTTTGGGAAACGGGGAGAAAAACTTTGGTGTTTTTGCACTGTCTTGGTTTCAGCTACCATGCTGTCTATTCCAAGAATAAAGCAGTTGGCAGTTCTCAGTCTTAGGTGAAAATGTGGCTTAAGATAGGGAAGAGATTTAAACAAATTATATCTTGGTGAAGAGTTATATATCAGATAGAGCTGCAACGATAGGAAAATCTATTCCTGACACATGCTGAAAGGAGGGAAGGAAATCTCCAACATGGTTATCAGTGGTTCCTGAGAAACCCTGCAGTAAGAAGTCATGACAAGATCAGGTTCAGCAATGGAAAAAGTAAATAGATTCATCCATATGACCTGCCACAGGTATTTTACTTAACCGAGTTTTTCAGAGTAGCAGTGGCATACTCATCCCTCTTTCTCAGAGGAGCTCTGAAATATTACTTTGGTTCTTTTCAGATGCATGAAAGAATATTCTTCTGAAGGATGCAAGAAAAATCTTACGATTCTTTTGAAAGTGTTTAAGGATCTAGTGTGCTGTAGTCCTTTGGCTCTCTAAACTCCCCAGGCTCACAGAGTAGATTGTCACTAGAGAAAATGCTTGCTTCATTTACAACTACTTAAGTTTGCAGGCTGTGAACAGAAAGAAATGTGAATTAAAAAAAAAAACACACACAGCAGAAAATAGTTCACTAGAAGGCATTTCATCACATACTGCTTCAAAAAGTTTGCTACTGCAAGTAACAAAATTAGCAGACAAGTAGTGCTGGGGAAAATTTGTTTTCCAGCACACAAAATTCAGATTTTGGAGAGATTTTCGAGAGATTTTCATGGATATAATCCTTTTTTTTTTGATTATTTGGTCCATTCCAGCCATTACAATTTTTCCCAGTATTTTTTCAGACGCTGTATAAATATTCTTGACTAAAACAGGAACAAGTCTGTGTTTCTTACATTAGGGGCATGCACAGCAGGAACTTCCTGAATGCAGGGTGATTGAGGGGGAGGGGAAGCTTGAAGGATTGAGCTGTATAGTTGTAATACTTCCTCGTCCTCTTGTGTCCTGTAACAATTTGGATAAGGAAAGCTTGCAGATGTTCTCATGATAAAATTGGAAAATGTAGTTAGGTATCACTAAAACTTTTCTTCCTTTGACTAGGGGGTGAAATCATGGAAACGTCAACATTTTTTTTTAACTACACTCACAGAATTGATAAATCCAATGTCCTTTGGAGCTAAGGGACTTCACCTTTGAATGCAGAGAATTTCATTAGGAGAGGCAGATTGTACTGGACAATACATATATTATATGAAGTACACTGAGCCTGTCAGACTCCTGAGAGACAGACAGACCTGGTTTTGTGTTTGAGACGTTAGTTTTATAACCAAACCAGTGCACATAACCTGTACTGCTTTTTTTTCTTTAGCATTTGTTTGGGGAGAATGGGGCAGAGCACTTTGAAGATACTTTACTTGGTTTAACATGGTACTTTGAAATAAAGAGCATTAATTAATTATATTAATCACGGAGAATGAAGAAGAAGAGAAAGCTGTTGCTAGAATAAGCATGATTTGCAGGGTTGAATGCAGCCTCAGAAGTGCCGTCTGTCACTGCCACAGGCTTCCTGCGGGATATTATGGTATGCCTTCTAAACCCCAGCTGATAAGAAGCAGCTGCTGATTGTTTATTCCCACATTAGTGGGTGTCAGGCTTTAAGAGATGGATGTTTAATTTGTAAAGTTTCCCGTGTGTGTGACTTCAGTCAGTGTGAACTGTCTTGAACATGCAAACTATTATAATGTTAAAAATCGGGGGGGGGGGGGAGGTACTTGAAACCACTGGATATGTTTCACTTTGGTCTCTACCTCAACTTTCTATTGCTTGAAAGAGTTTGATAATCTTCATTTTACAGAGGGATTACAAAAATTAAGCAAAACCAGTGGAGTGCTTTGATTTTATTTTTCCCCCTATAGTGAAAAGTACCTCAGACAATCCCACAAACCAATTATTCATCTCAAGTACTGCATTTGATTAAAGGTCTTTAAATAAAGCATTGGGGAATATGCTAATCAGAAGAATAGAAAAAACAATTAGATGAACTTCTCAGAATTGTTCATTGTGGGCATTGATAGAGGTAGGAATTCCTAAAAAAACAAAACAAAACAAATCCTGTAACAAAGGACAAGTGAATGACTTATTTAAGGCAGTCCATGTTCTTGGGTGGATAACTTCTAATGTATGTCCTAGATTTCTAGTACTTGATTCTGTAGCTTCAGTCTTTTTAATACAGATTTTTTTTTCCTTTTTTGACCATAATTCAGTAAAACTTTCAGAGTTTTTGAGAGATTGGACAAATTAGGATATTGCCCCCTGGAATTTTTAGGTCTGAAAATACACATCATATGTGAGACTCACAGTGTGAGCATCAAGTCAGAGTAATTTTGTACAGTTCATGGGCAAAGCCACATGCAGTAGACATGAGTCTGGAATTTTTGCACGTCTAACGTCACAAGCTGTTGTGGGAGGCTGAGGGAGAGAGGTTTTATGTATTATTGCAAGAGAAAGAAGGTGATCACCGTTCAGAAGTGGTGGGGTTAGCTACTTGGATGTTGTGTGCTTAGCCTATACAGATGTCTTGTTGAATAGAAGAGTTTTGCGCTCCTTTTAATATCTATGGACGCTACAATTTTGATCTTTTCAACAGTGTTTATTAGTACCGTTTGCCAGTGAAACAAGTTGGAAAGTCACGGCATATCAGAGTTGAAGGGAGCTTCACAGTTTTGAAATGGCAAACCTTTTGTAGCTGACAGCTGGTTCTTAAGTTGTGTCAAACCACATACCATCACTGAGTACAGAAATGTTGGGTGGTACTTAATGCCTTAAATAATCTGAAATTATTATCCAAAGTTGGGGAACATGCAAGTTTATTAAAGCAGAAAGTATGTTCAGTGAAACCTAGTTCTAACAGCTGATCTTAGTCATTCCTTGTCTGTCCACATATTGTCTGTCAACAATGAAAGATAATGTTGTTTTATTCTCATGTTAAAAGACAGCCCCAAAAATGACCCTCATCATTTGCCTACAAGTATAGGTGTTACTTCTGCTCTAAGAATGTATATTATCTTAAGCATCTAATCAGTATCAATAGGTAAAAAAAATATGCATTTACATTATCTTAAATTTCTAAGATTTTATAGTAGTTAGGGTGTCACTTCATTAAGAGTATGAGGAAAGCATCACACAGAAAAGATGTTCACTAGGTAGATAGTAATTTAGGGGAGGACTTGATTGCAGGTTCCTGACCTCTTGCTTGCTCTGCTGGATATCAAATCTATTTTTTTAAGTTATTTAGGTGATTTAATCAAGCTGTACAGTTTACAGATGAATACATTTTAAAAAAATCTAGATCCCTTTTATAATGGGGGAAAAAGAGAAACAAGTGGGTAGTGAAGAGGCTTAGTAACAGTTGGTGCACTCTACAAAAAATAAATCATTAGCTCTGGAAGAACATGTTTTTCACAAGTAATACATAAAGCAATGGGGTTTTTTGCAATGATTTCCCACATGTTTCTGGGTGTGGGGAAGAAAGAATTTTCCTGTTATTTTATTTGGTGCTTCTCTTTTTTAACATGCGTTTCTTCTCATCCTGTGGTACATTCATTTTTACATGTGCAGTTCTCTTTTGTTTTCAGGGCATTTATACTGCCACTGGACTTTGGGTAAAGGCCATGGGACAGGATACAGTGTAATGAAATTGAACATGTAAGCTCAGAAAAATTTGCAGCTATTTAAAATTGTTTGTGCATATCTTGCCTGTTTAGATCACAAGTTCACTGTCTTTTCCAAATTCATGGGTACTTCTGAAGAATTCCTGATAGTCCATCGTATCCCTTCTGTAGGTGCTACTGTTCAGAGAACTATAAAGGCTACAATAAACCTCTGCTCATGAGGCCACATTTATATGTCTTCAAGTTACAGAATCTTTGGGGGGACCATGTCTAACTGTCAATTCATCTGTTTGTTCCAAAACTTGGCCACAGAGTTCTTTTAATTTACCTGGAGGTACAATGTCTGCCTGTTTTATACAGTCGTATAATCCAGGGATCTGTGTAGGTTTGTTCAAATCTGAGAGGTCGGTGATGTCTTAGTAACATAGTGCCAAACCACACACATCTCACATACTGAATACTGGCTTTTGATTATACTCTCAGGATGCTGTCCTGACTGGTGCCATAAACAGAAAAATGTTGTTTCAGCAATCTTTTTTCTCCAACTGTAGTCTCTCTCAAAGAATATACCACAATAAGGAAGATCAAATGGCTTTCCAAGACAAAGATTGGCAAATTTGTTCAAATTAGCTGTGTACTAAGCCATTGTCTACATCTGCAAGATGGGAAAGAATGATGTAGGGCAGGCGTTAGAGCTCTTCTTGAATTGGTATAGGTACCTTCTGTTCAGGAATTAGGGAAAAGAAATACTGCATGGTGACCTAGATATGTTTCCCCAGAAAAGAGAGATATTTTATAGCTGAGGCCACAGAATGGGTTAAGATAGTCTTGAATTCATTATGTTAAGTAAGCTTGCGCTTGCACAACTGACGACCTTCTATTCAGAATATTAATTTTCAATGAAAGGGGAAGGGGAGAGAGTAAAGGTAAAATGTCTCATGGGTGATCCAGAGCTTTGAAAGTTATGGTTGAGAAATGGACTGTTTCATGCTGAGTCCAAATACTGTTTCATATAGGAAGAGGAAGCTGTGGATAGCAGCAGCAGAACTTGAGTAAAATTGGGATCCAGTTTGGATAATGGAAGAAGGACTCCCTGTTTGTAGTGGAAGAAAAGAAGGGTGACTTGGGCAGCAATTGTTTGCTTACAAGCAGAGGGAGGCTGTAGAAGGGGAGGATTTGCTGTTTTGAAACTGCAAGCAAGCGAAGCATGGGCCATGTGTAAGGAAAAAGGATCCCCACCCGTGGCTCAGAGCCAAAACGCTGCCTGTGAGACTGCCTGACAGCGTTTGCAGCTGCAGGAAATGAGTTACAGCCCAGGCCAGAGGGGAAAGTAACTCTTAACAATGAGCTGGTAGGGGACGTGCTCTGCCGTGGGGCCAGGTGGCAAAAGGGTGGGGGCTGTAGTTTCCAAGGCACCATACCAAAAGGGATCTGCTGCTGATACGATCGCATGCAGAAAGTGATATAGAGGAATATGTTGAAGTTGTACAAGACAGCAAACATTAATCTAAAAAGTCTGTTTCTTGACAAATCAATTACCTCCTCAAAACTTTCCAAATAACAGATTGCCCATCCAGATATAACCAGCTAATAGAAAGCCTTATGAGTTGCTCACAGGAGGAAAAGCCTAGCAGTCAGTTGGATTTGACACTCCACTTGTTTAAATTAGAAAAAAAATTGTAAAAGCTGTGCTGCAGTGTCAGTTCAAGTTATTTATCAGGCAGACATTTGCTTGAACAGAGGTACCTGTATTTTAATAGCTAAAGTTCAACTTCACAGTTTTCAGTTGTTTTGAAAACCTAATAAATCATAAGTTTTAATTTAGTCACAAACATTTTGTGCAAAAGCACTAGGAGTCTACTAGTGGCAAAGATAGTTTGAATTTAGGTTGTGTGCGTGTGGTTTTTCAAACATGTTCTCGTGCTTTAGTCCAGGTAAATAAAATAGCTGCAGTATAAAGTAAAACAAGAATTCTCTATCCTGACTTTCCTACCCTGTGGTTTTAGTTGAGTTTGCAGTTAAAAACATCATTTGAGCATAAGTAAATGTAAATAAAATGGCAGCAACTGACTGTAGTTCATCAGATCATGATCTTTGCTTTGAGCTTTGTAGATGTCAGATGGTCAGAGTTAGACTAATATAGTCAAATTCTAATTCAGCCTTGATAAATAGTAAAGTCTGTATAAATTATTTTCTAAATGTTGTGCAGTCTTAAATTAGACAAGGAGGTTCAGTGAATATCACAACTTGAATTTCCAGAAGCATTTTCTCTAAACCAAGTTTACATGTCCTCTGAAACATCATAGGATTGATTTCTGCATAAACCTGCCTTTAACTCCTGCATTATTCTTTTATCATAAAGCAGCCCAGGAAGACCAGTCAGATCTATCAGTATTTCCCATGCTTACTCTATTTGTGAGCAGAAGTATGTGGTTAATTTGTCTCTGGAGTTTTTGTATATAGCTAATGAAAGTGTTTTACCCAGCTTGGGAGCTCAGTATTACAACTGAGAAAAAGAAGACATTTTTGTAATACTGGCTTGAATATACTTTTGGTCCCAGACAGCTGCCAAACGTATTTCTCTTATATATGGTAGTTGGAAAGGAAATCAGTGTGTGAAAAGTATCTGCTTCAGAACAGATGTATTTGCACAGCTGATCTTTGGGAGGTAGAGTGTGGATATAAACCAGCAATTCTGATGGCTTTAGGTTTCCCAGAAGAGTTGTTACTTTGCTTGCAATTTGACAGCAGTTTCTTTTTCTAACCAAGGTTAGAACAGAATACAAACTCAAATTGTACCCTACTAAATTGGATTCTTCACCCAGAGGGTGGTTGGGTGCTGGACTGACTTCCTCCGATTCTGTTTTTGTGGGGAGGCTGCTGAATGTGTTCCATTGACTTCATTTCACTTTTCCTGCAATCAAATAGTAAAATATTATCTCTGTCATGCATGCTAAACTGGAAGTGTTGCATCACTTTTAACGTAACGCTATTTGAACCTTTTTTGCAGATGCCATTGACATCTCTTGAGTTGTTGGCATTACTGTGCAATATTTTGCTTCTATTTTGAGTGCATGTTCACTGACATAGATGTAATTACAATTTGGGACATGCTTGTGTTGGCTCCTAGCTTTGAGTTGAGTACAAACAGAAAGACTTTTTACTCTATATGGAACAACTATTGAACCTAAATTCATTATTCTCTAACATGGAAGTTAAGCAAAAAGCAGCAGAATTATTAGAACAAACTATGTAAAAGAGGCTGTTATGATAAGTTAATAAAAACATGTAATGATCCCAGGAAAACATACTGATAATGCTTTTCAGAAATTTTCACTCTGCATTTTCTAGGGTGGATGTATAATGGTTAACCCCTACAGCAATAGAAGACATTTGCATAACTGACATTCAAGCATGATATCTCAGGTAGACTTGTTATCAAATTGTCCTTGATGACCAGAATCCTGTAGTAAGTTTTCCCTGTGTTTGTAAACCAGCTGTGGCTAACCTACTGTTCATTTACAGTGCAGCAGAAATAGTCTGTCTTATAAGAACAGGTTGAAAGTATGTCAGGTTTTCAAGAGCAGACTGGACAAAGACCCAAGTAATCTAGTCTGATCTCATAACTGACCCATCCTTTTGAGCAGAAGGTTGAACTATGTGGATTTTTGAGGCCACTTGGAACTTGAGTTATCCTATGATACTATGCTAAAAGTTAGAATTGCTAGCATGGATTTACATTCTAAATGTTCCTGGAGTCTTGGACTCCCCTTAATGCCTGTGGGACTATCAGAAATGCTTAAGATTTTGCCCCCAAATACATTTGTTCTATGTAAGAAATGGGAAGGAATCATAAAAAGTATTTCTACTTGTGAAAAACTCTAGTTGTTGTTGCATTCTGCTGGGTCATAACCTTATTAAGCATATGTTCATTTGTTAATATAAGCTTTAAACTATCAGTGATACAGAGATTCCTTAAACACAGAGTCTAGGGGAATCTATTTGCATGTAAGAATCTGCAAATACACTGAAGGAAGGAAAGGTGCTGGGGAATCTACATGGAAAGAGGGACTAGTAAAGCTGAATGGTCCTTTGTTGCTTTCTACAGAAAAACTTAGGGGACATGGAAGTAAATGGGGTCATGAAGCTCTAAGTTCAAGCTGTTGTTCTTCACTTTACACTTTATAAATATTAGGAGAGGATTCTAGAAATGTTAAATATAGGGAATTTGTAGTGATGAGAAAGATCCTGAAAGAGAGTGAGTAAGAAAACATAGCTCACTAACAAAAACAGTGAAAGGGTTTAAAAAAACCCAAACTAAACTAAAAACAAAAGGCTGAAGCATAGAATCATAGAATCATTTAGGTTGGAAAAGACCTTTAACAACATCAAGTCCAACCGTTAACCCAGCACTGTCAAGTCCACCACTAAACCATATCCCTCGAAGGAAACATCACCTCTCCATCCATGAATTGCACCCTGGTCTCCTGCATGACAGGTGGGGACTGGCTGACTAGATTGAAGTATTCTTTAGGTAGAATACAGAAAAACTTGACTGGTGAAAACCACCAAATTATTAACCACTTAAAATGTTTTTATCAGTAGCTAATGTATTTTAAAGAGTTTGTCCTGACCTGACTTGGTTGTTGGTCCATCCTAGTGTGCTAACTTCTCTCATTGTCTCATGGACAAAATACATGCAGTCTAAATGCTGGTTGATTTCTAGAAAAGGCTTAGGTGTATTTATCCTTCCACCCTAAAGGTGTGGCAGGACTACAAGCAGTCATGCCAGAGTCAGTTTGGAAAGCACTGACTTAGAGTTGTGTCTTAGAGCTTAAAGTCTCAGGGTAACGTCTAAAGAAACAGTGCTTACAGCAGGTGGTACCCTGGAGGTATGAGGCGTGTTCTCTTTGTGTCCTGGTTGCTTACTTAAGTGAAAGTTGAGGCTTTGGGATCCACTGCTCGCTCACATCGTCTTTGGCTATGTGGAAGTTATAGTCCTCAGAACTGGAGTAAATTAATAATAGTAGCATTTTACTATCTTATGCTATTTGTGGAATAATCCTGTTATTGTAGCTGTTGGGGTGATGACAAGCATTTACAGCTCTGTAATGATTTTTGTTTGAAAATAAGTATTTTATCTGTTTTGACAGTCTCCTCTTTCATGTAGGAGCATTTTATTATTTTATAAAGCCAAATGCCATTCTAAATTGCAGAAGGAGATAGCACTGTTTTGTCAAGTTGTGAGTTTTTGAAAGACAGCATTATTACCTTTTGGAAAGGTTTAAGTTTTTAAGAATACTAAGTTCATATTTTTGTCATCAAGAGGCATACATATTAGGATGTTTATTTCTTCCTGTGTGCTTCAGGAAGTTAACATTATTAGCAATCTAAAATTTCTAGCATGATGCCATGCTTTGTTCAGGAGGAACTCACTGGGAAAAGAGAACGTGGAGAAATTTTGAGTCAATTAAAACAATTTTCTTGCACCTAAATTTTAATTACTGTCCTAAAGGAACATTGTTGTCTTAACTGAGTGTAGTAGCTTTCGGAAATACCTGAAGTATAGACTTAGAATGGCTATTTCATAACTGCATTTTCACAATTCTAATAAGGGGTGATGCTATAATTTGTAGGAAGTATATACCCTTTTCAATTTTGTGAACTGTGCAGTCATGTTAATTTATTTTGTTCAGAGGTAATTTTCTTTTAAATGTGGGTAAAACATGTTATGTGTAACCCAAACAGAAATGTTTTACCTTTTTCACGACTGAATTATGCTATTTTTAAAATTCAGAGTAGATATAAAAAAATGTTAATTACAATGCAGAAACCCTCACATTTGTGGAATTGTGTAACAGTACACAATTTCAAGTGTTTCTGTGTTTTAACATCTGTTAGGCAATGTATAATAATAAACCCCAGTCCTGTGGATTTTTTTACTCTTTTTTCTCTTGTGCCTATGGTAAAACTAGCCTCCAAATACATATAAATATATTTAGTAACAAATCTGTGTTTATTATTCACGAAAATGCAGCTTAGAAAGAGAGAGAGAGAGAAAAGACCTGTTTCTGGTTTTGCTGTCATGTTAGATGTAGTGCAGAGGAACTGAGCAGCTTGCTTCATGTTGCCAAAATATCTTTTACTATAATAAAGGAGGCTGTGAAAGTATATAAGGTTTTTTGTGTTAAATGTTAGTATTTGAAATCCAGTCAGGTGCTTTCAGAGTCCATGTGCCTTTCTGGCTTCCAGAAGCAGTAAGGTGTTGGATTGTGGTTGGGCTTCATCTGCCATACCTAGCAGTGCCAAGCAACTTAACCTGTTACAGGAACATGACTTGTGGTGAGCAGTACTGAGCAGTGACAAAAGCAGAAGTGGTCATGATGTAACCCTATGTAAGTAACCAAAAAGCATTTGTACAATTTGAACTTAGCAAAAGGAGAGTAAGAGCAGTGTTTTGGTCAGTAATACCAATCAGCAGGTAGTGTGCACAGCCTACAGAAGTAATTCCTCAAGATGCGTTTGTATAGAACTTCAGCCTCGGTGTTTCTTACAGGGAGGGAGTACGTGTCCAATTTTGAAAGTTTTGCTTGTGGTTCGGGTTTTGTTTTGCTTTTTAATGACCTGATTTGGTTACTAGAACTATTAATTTTCCTTTTAAGTGACTTAAAAGACATAATTTTAAGTCAAGAACAATTCAGTAGTCTGAGTACTTCTGATGAATATATTCTTTTGTCTTTGACTGCATGCATTTTTATTTATGGTAATTAGCTAAGAGACTTAGGTTAAAAAGAACCTTAACTCCTGTATGTGCAGTTACAACTGGTTTGGAAAATTAAACCTTCTTTTGACCAGATTTTTTTTGTCACACCAAAAGGCTGTTTACCCTTGGGGAACTGAAGAAAAAAAAGGATGATGAAGGGTGACTTGTATAATAAAATTAATGTAAAAAACGAGTGCTTCTTCACTACATCTCATTAGGACAGCAAGTATTTCTTGCTTGCTACACTTTTTGTGTTTTTCTCCAATGTAGAGATGAGGCATGTCCTATTCCTACACTTTTTGTGTTTTTCTCCAATGTAGAGATGAGGCATGTCCTATTCCTTCTCTCCTCCTGTCCCTTGCTAAGTACTGAATGTATGTGGAACAACATTCCTTACACTCATCCAAAAGATTTTGTTTGAATTATCTAAAGCTGGTTTGTTGGGGTTTTGCTGACAGTGGCTGGGATCCTTCAAGCTGATTTGGCATGCTGCAGTGGTGACTGTGTTGAAGAGTCAGAATTTTCCCAAAGCTTTTCCAGATAAACAGAAGACAAGGGACACTGAATATCTCATAATTTCTTTGAAAGGCCTCCTCATTCTTGAGAGTGTTACAGAGACTCCAATCCCTTGACTACAGCACAGAACAGAGTTAAAAACTCAAGAAAATAATAGCCAAATGATTAAGATGGGAGAGAGTTTACTGTGTCATGTGCTTTTTGATATTCTTTCTTATAGTAGGCATGAGGGCATGTTCTTACTAGGGCATGTTCTACAAAGCTGGAAACGGGAAGGACTTGTTTAGAAACTGGCCGTGATAACTGAATAGTTGGCTACATGGTTGATTTCCCAGACACTTCAGTGTCTTGGTATTGGTTGCTCCTGATGAATGCTTTGCTTTACGCAAGATGTATAAGGGAAGGCTATAAACCAGCCAGCTGAAAATATCTCTTTACCCTCAATCAGAAAATACTTTTCCCGGGTTTGCCAGCCACTTAGATAGCCCACATGTTTTGTTGGAGGTGGCTGTTGGTTGAGTTTTTCTGGGCTTTGGGTTTTTATTTTTGGTTTGTTTTTTTATTTTTGGGGGGGAGGGGGTGTTGTTGTTGTTGTTTGGGTTTTTTGTTTGGAGGTTTTTTTGGTTGAAAAATACCAGTATTTTGAAAAGAATTCTTTGAAATCTCAAATTAAGGATGTTCACACAATTCATCGAAAAATACAGTTTGACTGATTAAATTTAAAGTGTCTCTGGCAGCTGGCAGCAGTGGTAGTAAAGAACAGGAAACAACATGCTGAATGTAAGTCCAAAGAGCCACTGTTGTGACGATTCCGCTCCTTGCAGACTCGCAGTGTTATCTGTGAGACTAAGGAGCAGCGAGGCTATTTTTTTGGGAACAGGATGATCTTTGTGTGTGGAGCTAAAGAAACCAGATGCTAGTGGCGCAGCTGTACCCCAAGCAGTTAAACTGTGGGCACATTGTACACTGAGGAAAAGGCAAAGTTAGACTCCTTTCAGAATTTTCATCGTAGTGTGGGAACTCACCTTTGAAGATTCAACCTCAGATTTATTTATTGATGCATTTTACCTTTTTTCAATTTCTTGAATTAGAGTTAGAGTGTTAGAGTATTCTGGTGTGAGGCAGAGTGCCTAACTTGCCAAAGATAGGATTTGTATGCAAAGTCTGCCTGATTTTTTTTTTAATGCAAAATGCATATTGTAAATAAAATTCCTTTTGGTTTTTACAGTGTTATTTAGTTCAAGAATTTTAATAGTCATGAATTTATGTCTGCCTTTGGCTCTGAGGTCTAGATGGTCTTTGGTCCTGCACAGTTCTGGAAAAGTCTGACTCTTTTCTTTCCCATATGCAGAAACATAATTCAAAGTTGTAAGAACTGTGCAATGCTAAATCATGGAAGCATTTGTCTCAGAGATAATTGCAAAAATGGTTTTAAAATTGTGACATTTAGATGCTGGCAGAACTGAATAAAGAATTCACTCTTCTACTAATTTCAACTATTTTGTATAAGCTTCTCCAGTCCTAAGATGAACAAGAATTTTTTAAATAACTTTGTAGTATTGATTTCAAAATCTGTGAATTGCTTTTGTAAATGGAATGTCAGGAATATGAGAGGGAAGATGCCAGAGACAACAGATTTAGTTTTACTTGAGAACAACATTGAATTTTGAAGCTGTGTTTTCTCATGATATAATCTTTCAAACACACGCACACCTTCCCACCCTGCCAAGACAGATATTAAGGAAGAAAAGTTGGCTCTATGACTTCTTGCTCTCAGGCAACTTAGTGTAGGTATTTAAATTTGAAATTCTGCATTTTATTAGCTTCCTTCCCCTGTTTTGCTTGTTTTCACCACGATGGTGCAAAATATAATGGGACCTTGCACAGAGTAAACTGGAATGCTGTTTATCCTCATTTTAATATGTTATTTCTGTTACCATGCAAATGTCTTGAGAGTATGAAAAAGGCAGTCAGCATAACTCCAGTTGTCCCCTTAAATGAAAGAAGAGATGAATATTTCCATTCTTACATGCAGGACTAGTAGTAGAACCCTCAGATGAGGTAGCAGTTCCGTAGGCAGGTTAACACAGTGGCAGACGGTGGTTGTAGATGCTGCAAGTGAGGAGCTGGTACCCATGAGAAGCTGAAGCGGCAGTGATCTAATTCATTGACCGTCAATGGCAGAGACTGATGGGCTGCTACTGCTGTGCTGGGGTGAGCTGGCAAAATGTTAATACCTTGAAATGGTTTTGGCAGGTTGACATTGTCCATTGGTGAGCTCTGAGATTAATTGCAGAAAGTTGATCCCATTCCTTCACTGTAGTGACAGATACAGGCATCTGACTCTTCATTTAAATATAGCATACAAATGAGCTACCTCACCTACTGGGGATATACAGTGCTTTTCTAGCTGGGTTTTTTTCTTTTTGGTTTCTCCGTTTGATCACTGGGATGTAGTCTCTCTTACAAAATGCTGTCTTAAAAATGAGTAGGCTCTTTTGCCTGGAATTTTAAAATCTTCATGAAACAGTCAAAATTTTCACCTGGACACTCGATTTTGTCACAGTTTTTAAGTAGCTGAGAAATGTCTTAAATTGCTAGGGGCCTGAAGGACCATTCATCGGTACTTTTCTTTCAGAAATGGAGATGATAACTATCTACTTTTTCAAAGGATGTTATATAAAATATATAGCCAAGAAAACTCATTTCAGCTTTATGCAGGTAAGACGAGAAAGAAACAGTTAATTTTTACTTGAAAAAAAAGAGCCACAACTATTTCAAATTCTGTCAACTGGCATAGGTCAGTATATGAGCTTTTTTCTTTGCTAATTTCATCAAAGTTTGTTTTCCTGTTGTCCTGGGGTCTGTGAATACTGAAGCAGCAGATAAAGTGGGGGAAGCTCACTGTGTGCAACACGCCATGCAATCCAACCTCTTCTGCGCTGAGCTTGTGCTCTGTACCCAGCTGTCATTTTTCCTAAAGGTGTTCTTCATGTAGATATATTCTTGCCTGCAGAATTGAGGTTACCTGACTGGTTTTTATTACCAAGGATGAGTTCCTATAAAAATTGCTGATCTGAAGAGCTGCAGGAAGAGCTGTCTAGCAGACAGGGGTAGCTAATGCAGGATATGGCACTGAAATACAGAAAACCGGATGGAGCTAAAGGACAAAGAGAGCTTTGTGGTAGAGCTTGAAGTAAACTGTGGAATGACATTAATGGGCTGCCTGTTTGGGCTTAAAATTACATATATTGATACAGGTCCCTGTCTCAGAAACTGAGACTTGTGATACATCTTCAGGTGTTTAAGTCTGATTTGACAGTGGTACTGAATAATGGTACCTCCATGTTAAATTAAGAAATAGTGGGTTTGTGATATAGAAATTATCTGCCTTTTGCTTATACTTCAGTAGGAGAAGTTACGAGTCTGACCTCTCTGCCTTGGATGTAGCTGTTATTTCAGCATATGCATTTAGATTGTTTTTTAGTCAAATTCTTCACTGCATGACATTCACGTGGAGTCTCATCTCCACTCCAGTGTTGCTATGAAGCAATTGCATTTCACAAAAATCCTATACATCAAAGACAACCCCATATCCATGACACTTTCTTCTTAAACATGTAACCTGTGAAATATAATTCTGTGAGACAGTTCATGTGGTCATTCTCTCTCCCTCACCACCTTGATTTGCATGTCAGATTTTTCTCTGAGGAGAGAAGGGGTCAAAGCAAAACCTGAAAATAAGTGTTTGCTTTTAGTAGGAACTGAAGAACTTTTTGCAATAGCAAGCTGTAAATATGTGGTTCCCAGAGAATTTAAAGTATCTTCCTGCATATATTACTGGTTTTATAAGGGCAGGGTATGTGCAGTTAAAAAACAAAACAAAACCAACCTAAAAGCAGTTTTATATATAAATTTTGCTGTGTTTTAGTCAGAAGCTTTCTTACATATGAAATCACTACTTCAAAGCTGTATCGATAACCTCACTAACTTTGTGTAGATGTTAGTTAAAGGCGTGAGAGTTTTAGTGCAATAAGAATGACTGGATATTCTTTAGTATGCTCTCGATGTGCGTGGGAATGGTTGTGGAATAGAAGAAAGGGATTGTTTCTTTTTTTTTTTCTTACTCAACTAGAAATTAGAATCATTTTCAGATGTTCTACAATTTCACGAAGAGTAAACTAGCCTTAGTGGAAGTCTCACTGTAGGTGGTAAACTATAAAGATCACTTATCCTGAAGAAAGAGAGGTTTTTTTCTTCCTCTGCCTTGCCCAGCCCCCTCCCACCTCTTCCTCTGCCTTGCCCAGCCCCCTCCCACCTCTTCCCAATGCCTCCCACCCCTTAGGAATTCAGTGTCATTTGGAGGTTGTTTGGGGTCAGAAGAAAATTGATCAAGAATCAGAATTAATGGTTTCAATACAGGAGGATGTGAAAGAGAAACTGGTTCAGAATTTAGATTGGCTCTCCTTAGAAAGCAAAACATTATTCTCCGGTGGAAGGTGACCACAGCTCTTCAATAGTGCAAACGGGATAAGGTGTCTGTAACAACTTGTGTTACGTGCTAATGATAAGCTTTCTTTGACTTTGGGAGACAAATACACTCTGAGTTCCGCATAAAATTCCTATTTATTCTCACAATACATGCATTTCTTTGTGCTGTTATCATTGGCAGCCCCCTTACTGCTTTATTTTCTTCTTATGCTCTACATATTTGTGTATTTTGTAGTATTGTTTGTTCAATCTCATTTTAGGGCTCTTTTTTCATGACAGTATAACAAAAGCATTTAATTTCTGTTTTCACAGAAACTTAATTCTTGGTTTGGCTGTTTATCTGGTGAATGTAGCTTTTTGTAGGTCCTTTAAAATTATCTGATGATGTGTTCAGGGGAAGAAACCAAACATCTTTTTTGGGTTTGTATAGCTAAAAAAAAATCAAAACTATGAATGAATATTTATAGATAAATGCTTTTGTGGCATGCGAGGTGAAGAATGCTTAGATAAAAAATAAAATACATGCAGTTTCAGTTTACTGAACAGAAAGACAGCTTAATGAACTAGAAATTTATCTTGCAGAAAATTAGCTTAGAGGTGAAAGAGATCTGAAGTGCAGCTTAAACAAGGGCAAGATCTTAAATTAATTTATCAAAACCTGTGAATTTTCTAGTATTGTGGGTTTTGGTTTATTTATTTAGTTAGTTAGTTAGTTAATCTATCACAAACAAGGCTCAAGAGAAGATGTTGTTTCTCAAAGAAAATGAAAGTTCCACGGAAAGCACTGCATGGTTTAGCTGACCAGAAAATGTCCATCCTTTTTGTATTTATGGCTTTAGCTAAAGCATGAAAAACTACACAGTGTAAAATAAAAAGAGGTGTTAGAGGTTGGTTTTGTGCATTCCGGTTACTATAGAACTTTGTAGGGGTACTAGACTGCATCTTTTCTGAAGGCTGAGATGGAAAATTCGTGGTTTGCTGTATTTTTTAAGATCATCTTGAGCCTCAATTAGGATAGTTACGGTAGAGTGTAATCTGCTGCATCTGGCTATTCCCACATGTGAATTTAAAGACTGGAACTGTGTTCAGTGAGTCAGAGGAGAGCATCCCTAGAAGAGAGGAGCTGCTCTGACGGCAGGCAGGGGTCTAAACCAGACTGAGAAGATAACAACAACTTCCTCATTCTGATGGCGTTGCTTGTAGCATTATCTGGGTGAACGTCTTCAGGAGAAGCTGTGACCCATCCCTGGGGTGCAGACGAGTAGGTTATTTGTCAGCTGTGGGTATCGGAGCAGCTGACTCCCCACCATGCCGAACAGGATTAAACAGATTGACACTCTGGGATCGCTTCACTCAGTAAATCCTACCTGCTGCGGCAACGGGCAGCCGAGTGGCTGTAAATACTGGATCCTGGACTTAGGTACAAATAGGCGCTATAGAGATATAATGGGCAGGGGGAGGTGGGTTGGTTGGCTGTTTGGGGGATGTTTTCAAATCACAGGAGTTTAGTAGGATGCTTTTTTTTTTCTCCTCTCTCTTCCTCTACTCTCCCCTCCCTTTGACCCCAGTCAAAAAATACAGAATACTACAGAAAGGACCTGTATGGGAAAGGGAGCAGTTATGGAATGAATCTGCTCTGTAAACTGCTGAGGTGCTGTACAGTAAGCTCTTTCAGGAAAAGCTTGTAAAATGCATGTGCTACTTTATGGAGTTTTTTTAGTTGAACTAGGGAAATGAGAAATGGTAACGCTTGCTCTGTGAAACATTATTAATGGTAGTATTTTGTTTTAAGGACTTAGCAGAAATTTTCTTAGAATGTTGCTGCTAAACCAAAGAAATCCTACATTACTTAACATGTATCACTTCTGTTAAATTGTTATTGAGAAGTAGTGCTTTTGGGGGAATAGGACTTGAAAAGAAAGAGCAGTTGGGAAATAAATTTGTCTGTGTGAAATTTATTTAGAGGCAGTATTGATTCTGAAATGTAATATGAAGGAAAACTGTGCTCTTCCAGTCTCGACTGGAGGAGCTCAGAGGTGTGAGGGTAAAGATGTTCATGTTAAACTCAGTTCTTGTTGGGTCTTCTCCCATTCCTCCTTTGTAAATTTAACTGGAAACAATACTTGTGCTTGGTATTTGGTCTGCTGCTGACAAACAAGTTTGTACGATTCTCATTAATATGTCGGAAATGTCTGCAGGACAAAGCAGTGCTAACCTTCAGTTTCTGGAGCTGATGCACCTGTTGGGATGACTTCTTTTTATAATCCAGCTGTTTGCAGCTAGATTGAAGTCTTAACATACCTGTTGCTGTATACTGTGTGCATATACTAAAAATAAATACCAAAAGGCAAGTTATAATCAGTGTTATTTGATAGTATCCAAACTGCTGTTATGGATGGACTGAGAGGAGAGGGAGGATGGTGGAAGGCTTGCAAACATGAAATCAAGGATGCAAGGCAGAGTAATCTTTCTATCTTCAGAAGTCTGAAGATAGGGTCGCATGTCGTGGGATGGCAGTATCTCTCAGTAGTTCCTTGAAAGGTAATGGGGCCTCAGAGTACCAGCCAGTGGGAGTTAATGTTAGCAGGCTGTCATCTCTGATCCCAGCAATAGAGCTGTGTTCTCAGAAGGCTGCTCTGTAGCCCTCAGTGCTGCACAATCACTTCCTTTAACAGCAGTTATTCCAGTTTTTGGAAGTAAACAAGTACAGAGTATCTTGCAGGGAGGTGGGGGTGAAAGAAGTCAATTATAAATAGTAACTGATAGGTGGAATGCTCCTCAGCAAAATATTTTACAGCAAGTCCTCACCCGGAGCTGTGACTGCCTAATCAACTGGAGGTCTGTTAATGGCACAGCAACAATCTTCTCCCCTTTCTGTTGCTTTGCATTCTCCTGTCTTCGCTGTATCTCCTTTGCTTCAGTTTTGAACTCTTGGCGCTGCAGTGGTTAGCTTTTTACTTCCAAATAATTTTTACAAAACGTGTTTTATAAAGTGCTGGGTGTAGTCCATCCTGATCAGTGAGATGCTTTCTGTTATTACCATAAATTAAGATCATAGACAGACATGAAGTCTTGTTTGGCAAGCATACATGGTTTCAAAAACATTCTTCATTGTTCCCTTTCTCTGTCTTAAAAACAGATGTCCGTGCATACAGACCATGTCATAAGGAGGCTCAATAGCCTTTCATAATAGAGGAACAAAGCTTATTTGGATGCCCCAGTATAACTGTAACTGTGCCATCTCTTGAACTGAAAGGAGTAAAAAATTATATCTGTAGTATTACTAACCACTGCAAACTTAAAACTGCTGATTTGGGATTTAGGCTTAATACTCAGAATGTACTCTAGTGCATGATTTTGTTTGTAGCAGACGTAAAGTTTTTTTTTAAGGAATTAAAAGTTTGGTTTATTTTTCATTAAAATGTTAGAATAGATGTGAAATTAATAATTATGTATTCCTGCTCTAATTAAATTATCTGAATTTTTATTCTGCTTATTCATCAAGCCTGAGGAAGAAAAACTTGTTCAGATTTAGGGAGAAAGAAAATAGATCTTTGAGTAATGAACTGGCAAGTAACTACTGAAACTAATAAATAAGTATTGTATTTTTGCCTTTATCTGACATCAGTTGGAGAAAGCAGTGGTGATGGTAGGAGGAAACCAATTCTCATGGTAATTCCACCCATTTCTGTAACTTAAAAATGCTTTGCATGTGAGACAAGCAAGACAAGATGAATATTAAAGTTGTTTACAGTTATCTGGCTGGAGAGAGTGTTGAGTAGTTTCAACCGAATATTGAAAATAACATATTTTTTCAGTTACTTTATGAGCTGGAAGAAACAATAGGATGTATGTGTTTCAGTCCCTATGTGGATTGTGTGAGTCTGTATTTCACTTGGGAAATTTGAGAGGCAAATCTCATGGATAAAATCCAGGGAATAAATCTACAAACCCCAAATTTATTCTGAAGTTATTAACCATCTGGGGGTTGGGTTTTGAAGGAGGAAAGGTGGTTGTAAAAGTAGAGGGAGTTCTCATTTAGCTTTGAAGAAATACATTCATTATATGTGTCATAGATTGCTTAAAAGAATGTATGTGAATCAAACTATCTTTTTCCCTTTCATAACATTTTATGATATATCAAGCCTCAGAAATAATTCATCCATGAAACAGGATGCTTTTACTGTAAGTAATTGTTAACAAATGGTGTCCAAGAGTGGATAAGAATCTCTGAGGACTGAACTCAGAGGATGCAGTGGGAGAGTCCAGTTATTACTAATGGGTTGGTGTAATTCTTGGCATAGATTCACCACTACACTTTGAAAGTCCGTTCTTTTAGAATACAGATGGAAGCTGTTAAGTATGTGCTGTGTGTGCCTTTCCATCTCCACAAAGAGCATGCAACAAAAATCCTCCTGAAACAGAGCTCATGTATCAGCTATATAGTTACACATGCAAAAGAACTACTTTCCTGACCTCTCTGTCCTTACAGACTTGTTCTTGCAACATGGCTTTTCTGAATCATTAGGCTGCAGGACATGCAAGAGACTTAGCTGAAGGTGCTGTTTCACAGTTAGTAAAAATTGAGCTGCATGTCAGGTACTGCTAGTTTATTTACCCTGTGCTTGCACATAGGATCCAGCTGCTTCTTGTGCACCAACATGAGCAATCATACAGGCAGCCAGACCAGAGATTTCATCCTGCAGAAAATGCCGTACCATTCCCTCCCTCCACCCCACCCCCCAAAAAACCCAAATAAAACAACAACCACCGAACAAACAAACAAACAAACAAACAAAAAATCCCCACAACCAAACTCCATGTTATGAGGTATAGGAGCTTATGCAAGAGAGATATTGATGTCCTTTTGTAATTGCCATCCCTGCTTGTGAACCTGAAGAATTGATACGCAGGTTTTTTGCTCTGAGTGAGCTGATAAGATCCACAGCTACCCATATTTTCATCTGAACTACTCCTATTTTTTTCTCCTTTAATTTGAATATATCTTATTAGTCACTTGAAAAGGCCATTTCTGTAGCTCTCAGGTGGGTTACCTGCTCTGTGAAATAAACCAAAACTGAGCAGCAGTATGGATCAGAGATGTGTATGGAGTTAGCCCCAGGCAGCCTTCTGCCTCTAATCCCTGGAAGTCTACTCCCTCCACTGCAACACTTTCCACTCTGACCTTGTATAAGTACTGCATGAAAATGGAGTACTTTAAAGTGATTCTTTTAGCCCCAGCTCTTTCTCAAACCAGCTATTCAGTTCTGAGTTTTAAGGATTTTTTTGAAAGATATGATAGGAAAATGTATGCTTTTCTAGAAGAAATGTAGTTAGGTTTATAATACAATCTTCATGTAATAAGGACTTGTAACTCCCTTTCTGTAATAAGAAGAAAGTATTTATAGATAAGCATTTTTTGATTTTACTAAGATGACTATTCCTGTGTATTGCTACTGAAGCATATTCAGAAAGCTTAGTGAAGAATTTCTAGATTTTCCAAAAGATGATGGAAAAATGAGCAGTCAATATCAAGAAGGCTTCCCAGGGAGAGAGGTAATGAGAACAGAATTTAGGTGATATAGGTATATTCCATCCTGCTTTGAACATGGAACTGGACACCTCCAGTCAATCTTCTTGAATGAGTGGTTAAAAAAAGTCACACCACCCAATATATAAGCTGCGTGGGATAGTTTTGCCCTAACAAGAGAGCAGCATAGAGATCAGCTGTCTAGATGCATTGTAGGAAGTGCGGGGGACTTGACAAAAAGAAGCAATGGTTTTTTTAGTAGAAGAATGAATAGAAGCTAATTAAATTTCTTATTTTGTTTCCTCCAGATAAGTTATTTGTCCATAAATTTAGGCTTACAGTTGAGTCTTTAACTTAAACAAGCAGTCATTATTGTTCTGTAGAAATTATTTTTATTGATACAGATTTCCCTCCCTCCCCCTGCTTCATGTCTAATTAAAGCAAGTAATAAGAATTCTATTTCTTTGCCTTTTTATCTTTTTATTGCCTTTCAGAAGACGTTTGCTGCTTTTTTTTTTTCTAAACCTTTTTTTACCTTTTGCTTCCTGCTTCCAAACCAGTTTTGGATATCTCTCCCATGATCCTGTCACATCATTTTCCTGTGGCCACTTGGGTAATATTAGATGGATGGGAGCTGAGGAATGATTTGAGGAATCAGAATTTAGATGACTGGGTGGACAAGGCAGTTGACAACATCACCTTCATCCTAAGGCTTTATTGGAAGTAGTTGAAGGAAACAAAAACAACAGAAAAATTGCATGACAAAATGTAGCTTTTTGTGTGTACAAGATATGGGCTTGATCATGCCAAAGAAAATTGAGTAGTGCATTTGTTATTCCTGAAGAGACTGTAATCAAGTTAATGAACATCACAGTGATTCTGTTTGTAGTATTTAGTGTATTTGAATTGCACATTGAGATAAAATGTCACATCTTCCATTAACTTATAGTTTTAAAATAATTATAGTTTAAAATACTTGTTTATACCAAGGAGTTTATAACAAGGAGTTATCTTTCCCTTTTAACTCCATCTTTAGTCAAGATTGGTGAATTATTGAAGGAGTATCTTCCCCTTTCCTAATCCCTTAAAATACTCCATCCTGAAAGGCATCTCTGCAGCAGTTTGGTATTATGACTTTCAATAGCTATCTGCTAGTCAACCTTGACTGTGAGTTTGTTTAAAAAAACCCTTTCCAGTGTGACTGACCTTTATTAAAATCACGTGTGCTCTCATCGCATTGCTCAGGTTACATTTCCATCTGAAGACAAAAAATATCAGACCAGTTCAGTTTCTAATCACTGTCATCTAAGTCTGCTCTTGATAATGTAGTTATTGAGGTGGGATTGCATTCGGAGGAAGTTGTCTGTCATCACCTACAGTCATCTAGTTACGCAGTGGGGAGGCTGAAAGCAGTGGCGTGGCTGCAAGGGCCTCACTCTGCTCAGTAATGCTCCAGATAATGTGTGCACCAAACAGGTCAACGTTTTACAGTGCAAAGTAATGTTAGTACAATTCATTTCTACCACTATTATCAATTAATTGGGTAAGGAGGCAACATCTTTTTTTATGTATAGGAATTTCAGATGACCCATTTTTGTCACTATTTCAGCCATTCCATCTTTCTTCCCAGTTCCCTTAATTACTTTTTCAATGTATTTTTGAGGGCTAAAACAGTATAACATTTGGAAAGAGAAAATGACCAAAATTATTGTAATAGCCCCAAAGCTAAACAGTATGAGTATATTGTTATTCTTAAGCTTATGTCAGAGTTCCTAACTTCAGATTGATGTGTTTGTACAGCTGCTGCTAAAGCTGTGGCTTCAAACAATTGCTAGTTGTTCTAATGAGCTCTTCTGCTTTGACTCAAGAGGATGGGGGAAAAGGAAAAAAGACTGTTAAAATTGCTGTTGGATTAGTATATGTGTTTAGGTTAACATGTAACTGCAGTATGTGAACAGGAAACAAGTATTTTTTTAGTACAAGTAGTCTAATAAGTTGGGGGTTTAAAACTAATGACATTTGATAAAGTCATAATTTCTTTTGGATTATTTGTTTCTGTAACTCAATATTAATAGTGTGTACTATCTCTTTATATTTATAAACTTTACACTTAAGGATATGCTTAGCAATTAGTAGTATCAAAGTATGTTTATTGACTTGTCATATATTCTCTCAGTTTTACTAGAGAATTTTTGGAGGTTTTCTTATAGGTGGGAATTTTTTAAGGCATTTGGAAAAGAGAGAGAATAAAATGCATCTACTTTCATCTTCTCCTAGAGGTCACTAATTTTTAAAAACATGGCAGAAGTTATACTTGCTTAAATTTTTTCAGACTTCTGAACAAAAGAAAAGAAGTAATTTTGGCTCAGCATTTTATAAATTGTTGTAAATTTATAAATTGTATAAATTGTTTTTTGTCTTCATAATTGTGAAGCTTGCTTATATTGATTATGTAAGTGGTGGAAGCTAATTTCCTCCCTATCCATGTATGTATTCCCAGTTTCAACAGTGCAACAGTAGAACTGTGTCCCCCCCCTTCCTTCCTTTTGAGATCAGGCTTGTTGAAACTTGCATTTGCAATATCTTAGCAGTATACAGCCTTTTTCTTGAAGTGGTGGAGAGTGTTTTAAAATCTGCATAGGATAAATTCCTTCCATTGGTATGCCCTGCGTTGCTGAACGTTTGCACAGGGAAGCGTGGCATGTATTGCTTTAAATAACATCAGAGATCATGATTCTTCCTAATGCAATCTCTGCAGACGTACTTCTCTCCCTCCCTTCCTCCACAGCTTTCTCCACTTTCAGTAGAGCTGAGGGTTTGCTGAATGCATCTTTCCCTTCCCCCTTTTGGTTGGCCATTCTGTTATCTGTATTGATATGGACATATTTGTTTCATATCTGTTCATAATTTTCCTCTTCTGGACTGATGCACAAAGCATATCAGAGGAGTTGTTGTGCTGCTTCAGAGCTATATTTCTAGGACTGGAGTTTATTTTTATCCATTTCTGAGCAAAAATTTACTTTGCAGCAAAAATTAAAGTAGCAGATGATAAAACCCCTACAGCTCCGTAACAGATGAGCAGAATTAATTGTGCAGTTGCCCCAATTAAAAGCTGTAACTGCTTATCACGAATCTTGTCAGTAGCAGTTCCCATTCGTAGGATGTGACTTACAGCTCTCCACCGAGAGCAGAGCCGCATTTCTGGGGCTGACATCGTGCAGCATGACTCTTGGGAAGTAGGGTGCACACAGCATGCACGAGGCCAGTAGCTTGTCAGCAGTCGTCAAAACTCTGTCTAGTGTCTTAAGCACTAGTGCTGCCTACAAGGCCCAGGCCCAAAGCTTCTGCCTTCACTCTTTTCCTTCTTTGGCTCAGACTTCACTTCTCTGTACCAGCTAGCTGCTTGGTTTTGTCAAAGGCAGGGAGTTGTACTGTGGAGCAGTTGGAAGGGAGCTAATGCTGCCAACTCCCACTGCTTCAGTAGCTGTCTTGTGCCCTCAAAGAGCTTCTTGTGCCGAGATCTTAAACTCATGAGCAGCAGCAGTGATGGGAAGCAGGCTGGAGCCAAGGGCCGTACATAGCTCTTCTCAGCTCAACATAGTGAGGAGGCAGTAGCCCTGGGCCTATAAGTTGTTCCTGGCAGTGGTTCTACTGCATCTGTTCATCTGGAGGGAAGTGTAGTTGGGCCGTGCCTTCATCTGATCTTCTACATTGGTCATCCTAAAGTAGTTGGATATACCTGATGCTAGGCATCTAGCTAAAAAAAGCATATGAAAACTTCTTTAAATATTCATATCTCCACAGTAAAGCTCCAAAATACCCATGCTTTGAAAATGAGTGATGTAGTTGAGTCTTTGTGAATCATCTCCGTTAGTAATTGATCTTAAAAGCTACTGTATTTAAAGCAAAATAAGGAAAATACGTTGTTGCTCTTGGAAAACCTGTTTGCTAATATAGAAAAGCAGTGTTATTCTAATTTTCTTTTGCTCTTTGCACTGAAGAAGTTTCTCAACTAAAGGAAGGGTGTCACCTTAATATTCCGAATTACACAGTATGTGTCAGCCCCTGTGAGGGGGAGTTAGTATGTCACTTAGATCTGTCACTGAAAAGCTTGCATATTGTAGGTCTGCAGAGCAAATAATCTTATGTGCTCCTTCACAGTGATGTAAAATTATGTCATATAACAGGAGGCACAGGTGAAATACAAGAGATAAGTAACTGGCTGATGGCCCTAGTTTTGCCCGAGGGAACTCACTGGAGGTTGCTTGCAAAAAGGAGAATACTTGAAAATTAGAACATGAGTTTCTGTTCATTAGCTCTTATGCAAAAGCTCGCAAAGCCTCTGTGCAGTTAATGGTTAGAAGAAATACACTCTCCCTTCCAGTGTGAAATAATCATATTAAAATAATTGGGGCACTCGCTTTGATCTGTAGAGGGGATGGCTCAGTGCACTGACATAGAGTGAGAACTTAACTGAGAAACAGTGCTAAATTACATAAATCCGTCCTGGGTGTGTCCTGCCAGGCATGTGGATGTAGCCTTCTTTAGATCTGAACAAACAGGTGGCCAAAGGAGTAGAGTTGAAATCCAGACTTGCCTGTTAAAATATAAGCTGTGTACAGGGAGGCTGAGATTTAATCTATTAAAAGCTCGTGGTTTTCACAAATTGTGAAACTAAACTTCAACAGTGCAAGTAACTCTTAATGCTTCCTACTTTTGACACAAAATGTATTTCTCTCCAGAAACAGGAGAGAGAAACAGTTAATTGCAAAGAATGAAATGCCCCTCAAAGTCCACTCTCCCCTTCTGTAGTGCTGCCTCGTGCTTGTAGCATTATACAAGATTTAGATTAGGCACTTTATATCCCTGTGGTCTGAATTCCAGGGAGCACAAACAGAACTGCTTCTATTAACCTAGGAAAGTTTTTTTCTGGCACAATATCATGTCTTCTTTCTGCTTAAAAAAGAAAAAAGAAAAAAAACACCAAACAAGTGTGGATGCAAAACTGTCCAACATTTTTAAGAGGAGGATTTTTTCCATCTGAATTTTGTTGGTGTTTAGCTCCTAGGTAGCAGTTGTGTTTGCGGCTCCCTCTGTGTACGCTCTATAATGCACGTAAAACTGTTTAAAAGCTTAAATGTAAAACCTTGGTTTACAAAAACTTGGTTTTACATTTATGAGGTAGGAAGGCAAGAGAAGATATTAAAAAAAATCAGTAGCATGAGCGTATTAAACCTTTCAGGCATATGCTCATAACTTTTTAACTCAGATGAACAGTGTATCCATTTTGCTCTTAATCAGTTTTCTTCATTCCTTTCTCTAGTACAGTTGCAAATATGTTTGCTGAATGACTTTTCTCAATATCAGAAAGACCTTTGGAGTCATTAAGATGGCAGTCTCTGTCTTGGGGGGAGAGTTGGCTTTTTTTAATTGCTTGTGAGGCAGTTTCCTATCTCATTAAGAGAAGCTTAAGAGTATCTAACCTCAAGCTTAGAATTCCAGTCTATCTGATACTAACGTAATCAGCTTTTGATGACTTGGAAGACTTAATTATTGAATACATGTAAATCCAAATGCTGTGGACTAGTGTCTGTATCAGTCAAAATTAGTACAGATAACTCATTAATCAGGGAAGATATGCTAAGGAGTTGAACTCTTTGTCTACTCACACACTGAAAACATTAGAAAATTGTATTTCAGTGTATTTCAGTGTAACTTGAAATAAAAGACAGGAAAGGTTTTCCTGACCAGAGATGAAGACTGAGTGTGTTTGTGTCATTCCAGACACAAATGTGATTGAGGGATTTCCTTTCATATATTGAGTACTAGCTTTCTTCATTTCGTGATTTTTTTAAATTTTTTTTTTTAGGAAGCTAGTTTAATGAAAATTATATTACTTAACCTCACGAATGAAATTCTTGCTTCCCAAAGGGCATGGTGGAAATACCCCATTTGCAAGCCTGATAATGCTTAAGCTGCATTGTCTTTAAATGGTGACTGCTTTTATGTTGGCTTGTTAAAAGTTGAAACACATCTAATGCCTTTTGATGTCTATTCCAGTACTGGATTACAAAAAATAGGCAGTGAGGCTATTTTAAAGAGGATACCCAGCAGGAGAGAAATAAAATTCCTGAATACATACAAAATTATCTGAATGGTCTTGTACATGGCAGATTGATAACCTCTTATGTCAAAAGCAGTTCCCAGGCAGAAACTGTGTCCATGACTAAAATAATCCTTGCACTGTTTTTTTTCAAACTTTCCCCATCTCATCTAATAACAAGTGATCACTGTGTACGTGGGTGGCATTTAGACTTTTGTCATTAGATGCTTGTAAACTATCTTTGCTTTCTTTGATGATATGTTGGCTTGGCTCAGATTGGAGCGTGTGTGTTTGCAGGTAGATGTGGGCTTGGGAGATCACTGAACTTGACCTGTTTCCACCTTGCATGTTAAACTTGCAAGTGCATCAGTGTAGATCATGCTCTCTGTTTTTTGACCAACAAGCAGCTCCTGTCCCCAAATACTGATAATGTACATGCACCAAATCTTACTGATCAGCTGGTTAATTGCTTCTGATGGGTTTTCTAGGCTGTTTTTTGGGGGGTGGTCCTTAAAATTCATGGTGGATGGCAGATTTGCAGTGGAAGTGTGACATGCCATTTGAGGTTGCTAAGTTTGCTTTGCTCCATTTTTCAGTCTTTGCCCCATCTCTGTTTCACAATCCAGAGACGATGCAATGTTCTTATTTTTTATTTTGGAGCATTTTGGGTTTAGAAGTGCAGAGCAGGCATTAAACAGACTTGGTTTGATTCCCTAGGTAAAAGAGTCAGGGTTTTTGTAGCCCCTTGCACTAAAACTCAAAAAACAGCAATATGGAAATAGTTAATGTGAAGCAGAGCCTTTCAAGTCATCAACTAGCCTAACATGGTTGATTTATTTTTTAGGGGAAAAAAACAGTTTATTAATCACAGATGTGCATGTTTCTAGTGTTAAAAAAGCTGGGACTAGAATGAGAATTCCCATTTCCCTTCCAGTTTCAAAATTTTCCTGTTTGTTCCAGGTAACTTTATCTCCTAGTTTGAGGGGGTCAGAACCCATGCTGCCTGCCCTTTAGCTTCAAAAATATATTTATGGACTCTGAATGAACTCTCTGACCTCACCACCAGAGCAACATATGTGGTTTTTACTTTCCGAGAAACGGCAGTTAAATGCCTTCTTTTCTTATTGAGGCTATGAATTATAAAACAAAACCCATCCATTAGGTTTTTTAAAATACTTTATTGAATTGCAAAATTTCTTTACTCGAACAAGTAGTGACTTTATTAATTCAGTGGTTTCTTGTTGGATTGCTGTTGCTGTGTGTGATCATTATATGTGTGTTGGGTTTTTCTTCTCTCCAAGATGTCCATCTGTTGCATTTATCTTTTTCTAAACGGGAATCTGATGCTCACTAGAAAGTTTGCTGTACTTGAAACACAGTTGGGGTTAGCATACCCCAAATTTCTTCCATCTGTTTTGGTTTTAAAATTCCATGTTGTTCTTGGTTGAATTCTGAATATTCCTTTTTTCCTTTTAGCGTGTCTTAGTGATAAAATATTCTTGAGCAACCCTAGAAAAACAATTTTCTGTGTAGTCATAAAGGAAACAAAGCCAATTTAATGTAAACAATCCCAAGCATGGTAATCAAACCAAGTCTGTATCCCTATATAGACAGCAGTAGAATATAGTGATGGGACAGGGAGAAATAAGACACAGCCATGTGGCTGTTCTCATAGGGAGGGTGAAAGCTCTTTTGGTGCTCTTGAAAACGCCTGTATTGGATTTGATATGCCCTAATGCTTGGATCTGGCAATGCCTGTACATAAATGTATGAACTCGAGCACCTAGGTTTTGTACATGACTGTTACTGGGGTCCTGGGAGTAAGTAATTTGAGAATCTGGACTCCTGTCAGCTGGGATGGGATGAGAAAATAGATAGTAAAGGGCCTCACTGGAAAATACTAGCATGGAATATTTCTAGTGAGTGTTAACTCAACTATGAGGCTGTGGGGATGTTTTCTGCAAATTTAAAGAGGGGCAAAAAAAATCAGGTCTGATCTCTGAAGAGGCTAGTGGGTTGGTATTCCATTCAGGTTAACACTGGTGATTCTAAACCTCTTTTTTTTTTAATGCTAGTTTTTAAAAAAAATGATCTTTAGGCTGCTGCTTTTATGGCAATGCAGTATTTTTATTTATTTTAAGAAGAGGTGTTAACAATGCATACAAGTATATTAAGGGTGGGTTTCAAGAGAATGGGACCAGACACTCTTCAGTGGTGCCCAGTGACCGGACAAGGGGCAGCGGGCACAAACTGAAACATAGGAAGGTCCATCTGAATATGAAGAAGAACTTTACTGTAAGGGTGGCAGAGCACTGAAACAGGCTGCCCAGAAAGGTCATGGAGTCTCCTTCTCTGGAGGTACTCAAAACCTGCCTGGACACAATCCCATACACCCTGATGTGGGTGAGCCTGCTTTAGCAGGGGGCATGGACTAGATGATCTCCAGAGGTCCCCAACCTCTGTGATTTTCCTTCTCCCCTGGAGCTTTCATGCTTTAAAGAGCAAAGTGGAACAGTGCTATCATTTTGGTGTACTGCTTACACTTATGTCTGCTTTTATGATTCCCTGAAGCCCTAATAATACTCCAGTGAGTATTTCATATTAAATCATGCAGAAGAGAAGATAAGAAGCAGTTACATGCTGCACACCAAATGAAAACTAATGTTGTGTGGGAGGATATGGCTAAAGTATGTGCTGCGAAACATGTCTAGCTAACATTGTTTTGTCTCTTAGATCCTCTTCACTTGAGCAGAGTGTATGTATTTCGTGCTCTCTTCCCTCCCCCTGCCCACAAACTCTTGGCCAACTAGGGTTAAGATCAGGAGTGGTACCACAAAAGTACAGTCAAATTAAAATATTTGTCTTCCACAGTTTCAGGGGCTCTGCCCTGTACTGCTTGATTTTAAAAGAAATTTGGTAGTTGGTAAGTGTAGATTGTCAAAGGGATGTGTGAGAATTTGAGGAGGTGGAGCACACTTTTTATAAAAAGAAAAATGGGTTTATTAACTGCAGGCATGTTACATGCTTAGAGGTAGGAATGTTTATATAAAAGTAAATCTTATGCAATCAGTTACTGCACCACCATGCTGCCTTTTTGTTAGAAAGGAGTAATCAGAAAAAAATGCAACAGATACAAAAATACAAAACAGTATATGGTGAACTTCTGCAAAGGCTTATTTTTTTCTTCTTATATAAACAAGTGAATGTTCTCTTATTTTATTTGTATGGAAGGAACCTTGTATGAACCATCACTGAGCAGAAAAATATATACAAATGAAAGAAAAACTTGGCTGAGTGTTTATAACATCTTCAAGCTTTGGAATCTTGAAAACAAGTCATTTAGTTTGTGCTTTAAAAAACTTATTTACAAGAACACCAGCACCGTTTTCTCATCTTCTGTATTACACTAGCAGATTAGCAGAGGGCTGTTTATTGAAATATCCATCAACTGATGTTTGCTATGATTTGTGAAACAAGGCATCTGATAACAACTAAAATGCCCGATAGAGTAAAGGTAAAGTTAAGTTTGGTGAAAGAATAGTCAATCTGACTTCTTACAGAGGTTTAATAGGAGATTGTTTGGATTCCTGTGGAGAGCTTGCAGATGGTTGCAAGTTTTGTTTGGAATTTTTTTAATAAGCAGATCACTTTCTTTTTTAATGAAGTAAAAAATCTGTCATGATGTGGACGCTGATTTCTAGTAAGCTTGCTTTTCTTGCATATGTGCTGATAACCCTTTAGCAGTAATCCAGGGGCCTTGAGGGATACTCGGATTGCAAGTTGAAAACCATTGTTATAAGTAATTAATTTCTTCCTTATGTTTTCCACTTCAACAAGAAAATAATGTGGCAATTCTGTAGCACTGCTAACCCATGATTTAGAGACAAACTGGTGTAGCTCTGTAGTACCCATTACTTAAAGCCTTGAAACCAGGTTAATGACATGAGGAACTCTCCCTACCTGTGTGCACAACAACTAGAAGATAATTCTATAGATGAATCCTGATTTTAAAGTGTTAGCAGCTAGCTTGTTAGACTGAAAGTATGCTTTATAAAGTTTATCTTCTGCTTTATGGAAGCAATGAAAAGGGGTGGTTAACACAATTATTATGTACGTGTTCATAACGCTATAAGCTACAGATGTTCTTGGCATGAGAACTGGTGTATCTTAATAGTGACATGCAATGGGTTTTATTGGAATAGAGAAAAATTTTTGCAAACAGCATGACAGAACACAATTTGGGATTCCAAGGAAAGGATGCCCTTTTTGGAACAGTTTTGAAACTGCCCTTGAATAGTGCAGGAAAAATAAAAAGCCCTAATTTCTTATTTTCATGTTTTGTGTCTCTTTCCCCATCTCTGTTCCAAACCATGATTTACGCTTAGTGCTCTGTGGAAACGGAACAGACTCACATACTTGGATCAAAATATTTGGGTGTTTATGATGAAGTGTATTAGTACATCAGTGTGTCCATATTATTCTGCAAAATTCAAACTATCTCTGGTCAGACTGGCAGTGCACCTCTTAGGGAAAAGCTGCCAGACGAGGTGACCTGAACATCTGTGTCAAGCTTCAAGAAGGAATACAAGCACTGCATTTAACTCCCAGCGTAGCAACATTCAACAAAACATTATTTATGTCATCCTTCTGTAAACTATCTGTCTGCAAAAGTGCACGCACAGGGGAAAAAACCCCCATATTTGACAACCTACGAGAATCTTGTTAATACCCTAGTGGTAAATAATATTTATAGGAGTGGTGTTACAAGAATGTTTCCCCCCCTGCCAAAAAAGTATGTTTTTAGGAAAAGAGGATTGTTGGGGGGAAAAGCATTGTGCTGCATGGGGAAAAAGGAAACCTAGTCTCACAATAGGTAACCAGTGGAGGTTCACTGTAAGCATACAGTCCTGTTCAAGTGACAGGAACCTCGGTGGGAATATTCTTGACCTCATGCACATTTAACTGTGACTTGAGAAAAGTGTATCCTTTGTTTCATTACAGTACTTCAAGCATGTCATGCTGAGAACTACTGCTGATCCTGAGATTTCAGCAAGTGGGCTTTTAAACATTGTTCTGTGCCTTTTTAAAAAGCAAACAAAACAAAGCCAAAAGTCTGAGAAGATTTAAGCAAAAGACAGACATTTAACTCTCTTCTGGTTTCTTCTTCCTTTTGTCCCAAGGGCCGGGTAAATAAATAAATAATGAAAGTAATTGGAGCATTTGTAATTGAATTTAGTGTTTGAAAAATTATTTACTTAGGCAGTTATAGTTACCCTTCGTGTCTTTGCTCAAAGCAGTAAACATTAAAAGATAAAACAAGCATATCCTTCCATAAAGTTAGATGACATATGGAAAGTATAATTCACTATCAAATAAGTATCAGCAGTGGGAAGTATGAATTATAATTGAGGCAGAAGCAACTTAATGAAGCTTGACTGTTACAAGCTTGTCTATGGACAGCCACGTGCAGCATGTACACTGATAGTTGTAGTGTCATTAAAGGCCAGATTACCTCCAAATAATCTGATTGATTTGTCCGTACATCCAATCTGATATCTGTTATCACATACATCCATTTACCTTGTTTCTTATTTGCCTGTGTTTCAGCTTTAAAATGCCCTCCTTGTTCTTTTTCCAGACTCCCTTTCAGTCTCCAGCAATGATGCCAGTCCTCCTGCTTCAGTAACATCACTTCAGGCCCACATGATTGGTGCTCAGAGCTCCCCAGGCCCCAAGCGCCCTGGCAACACGTTGAGGAAATGGCTTACCAGTCCTGTGAGGCGCCTTAGCAGTGGAAAAGCAGATGGGCATGTCAAAAAACTGGCCCACAAGCATAAGAAGAGTAGAGAGGTTCGTAAAAGTGCCGATGCGGGCTCTCAGAAGGACTCTGATGATAGTGCAGCAACCCCACAAGACGAAACCATTGAAGAGGTAAGTGTTCAGGGCAGCTTCCCAAGACTTGTTTTTATATTTTTCAAAGAACTAATGTTGTCAGGTGAAAGTTGTCTCCTCAGTTGACTGTCCAGCAGTGGAGCAAAGTAGTATGTGCCCTGTGCTCATTTTTGTTGACTACTATACTCTGCATAAGTACTGTGCAAGGGACAGTTTGTGCCCTCTGCATTGAGAGTGTTAGTTAAGCTCTGTGAAGGATCTCTAATTGAAAAAGAGAAATGGGAGAGTAAAAAGTTGTTCTTTGGCTTTGCTCTCTTATCCTAATTCGGAAAGCGCCTTTGTGAACAAAGGTGCTTCAAGGTCTGGGAATAATCAGGTCATTTTGTACTTCCTCTCTTTTTCTTGGTGATGGGTCAGGGAAGATATTGGGAGAGCTGCTTAGCTGCTTAAAGCTGTATTTACACCTTGATTAAGAGTCAGAACACAGAAAAATTACTGACCCTTTGAATTAAAAGGTAGTTACCATTAGTCAAATAGTATGCATGGCAGTTTTCATTGGAGGGAGGAAAACTGTGAACTGTTCCAAACTTTGCCACCAACAACATCTACTGAGGGCTTCCCTTCCTCCTACAAGCACGTGCCCCTCCTTCTAAGCCTGGAACTCTGTATGAACAAAGCCATCCTCCAGTTAGGTGCAGACAAGAGCCAAATTCTTTTTTGTTACAAACCAACATTTCAGGCTGAAATGTCATCTTACTGCTTCCAAGGGCAGAGCTAGATGCATGCTATACACTTATTCCTTTTTACCAGGATTGAGTCGTGACTACCAGTTTTGGTACTTACCATGCAGATCCTCAATTTTTAATGTGTTGCATTGTTTTCTTTTCCTCACAACATATTTTGCTACAAGCTTGGAATATTAGTGATATTATACAATGAATCTAGGGAAAGAAGAGACTAGAGACTTGGAGCATAGTGAGTCGAGAGATGTTGCTTAGGAATGAGCAATGAATGCCTCTGTCCTTGGATGTCAGACTGTAGAAAGAGACCCTCTGTGCTGCACTTGCAGCACTGTTATGGAAGTATCTGTTACTCTGCAGTTCTGTGAGTGAGGGGAAAACCTTAAAGTCAGGAAAAACCAATAACCATCTATGCTGTCTTCCTGTAAAGATAGATGAATTATCCTGCAAGATCGGTTACACAAACTTTGGGTACTTGAAATCATAGTTCCTTGTGGGGGACAGAAAGGATAATTAACAAAATACTTCATGTAGCGATAGCAGGTTTTTTTTTCCTATGATACATAGCAAGATTACAGAACTGAAATTGGAAAGAAAGCATGGCTTTGATAATGCTTTCCTATAGTAAATTTCAAGCTGAATGTCTTGTTCTTAGTGTCTCAATCCGTCTGCTTTTACCAAAGATTGAAAACTGTCTTTGGCATTTGCATTTTCCCCCTCTGTTAAGGAGGAGATCCTGCTGTGTTTATAGGAGCATCTTGACTTTTTGGGAGAGGGCTGAAACTATATAACAGACTTAAGACAAGCTTCATGCTGTTGAGAAGATATCAGAGCTTGAATATCTTGATGTTTTTTACAGAGAGGTCGAAATGAGGGGCTGAGCAGTGGCACTCTGTCCAAGTCATCCTCTTCAGGCATGCAGAGCTGTGGAGAGGAGGAAGGTGAAGAGGGAGCAGATGCTGTACCACTTCCTCCTCCGATGGCAATTCAGCAACACAGTCTTCTCCAGCCCGACTCCCAGGATGACAAGGTAGGAGGGAAGGCTTTACATGTTGAGATAACCTCTGTTTGCACAAATCTTTCTTCTGTTCTTGAAGGTCTCCAAATTGTACATAATACAGCTTTATGGAAGACAGAAGTAATCACTATGCCACTCTAGACAACATTAAAAGGATGTTCTGTGAAAAGAGCATGAATTAAATGCTTTTCTATCTTAAAAGCAGAACTGTAGAAATTTTTGTACTGTCCCTTTAAATGTGAAAATGGGCTACTTTGTGTGCTCACAGACCAATTTACATCTCTTTTACTGGTGCTATATTTAATGATTAGAATCTAATTGTTTTATAATCCTACCTTTTATTCTTTTTTTTTGGGGGGGGAAGGGGGATGCCTATGAGAAAGGAATTACCACCTAAGGGTATTACTTGTCCTGGTTTAACCTCAACTGGCAACTAAGCCCCACACAGCCACTGCTCCCTCCCTCCATGGGATGGGGAAGAGAATCAGAAGAGTGAGAAAACCCATGGGTAGAAATAAAGAGAGTTTAATAGGGAAGGCAAAAGCTGCATACACAAACAAGGCAAAACAAGGAATTTGTTCACCCCTTCCCATGGTCCAGGCAGGTGTTTAACCGTCCCCAGGAAAGTGGAGCTCCATCAAATGTAATGGTGACTTGGCAAGATAAATGCCATCACTCCAAACGTCCCCCCTTCCTTCTTCTTCCACCAGTTTTATATGCTGAGTAAGATGCCATATGGTATGGAATATCCTTTGGGTCAGTTGGGGTCAGCTGTCCTGACTATGTCCCCTCCCAATTCTCTGTGCCCTGCCGTTCTCCTCACTGGTGGGGTGGGGTGAGAAACAGAAAAGGCATTGGTGCTGCGTGAGCTCTGCTCAGCAATAGCTAAAACATCCCTGAGTTATCAGCGCCATTTCCAGCACAGACCCAAAACACAACTCCACACAGCTACAGTGAAGAAATTTAACTCTACCCCAGCGAAAACCAGCACATAATCCAGCTGATTTTTACAAAGAAAGGCACATTAAAATTGAGGGTAAAAATTTTCCATCAGTAATGAGATTTTACATGTAGATAGTAACTGCATGAAGGAAATCTTCCCTACGTATCTTCTACTTTTCTTTGATGTTATGACGTTCATACATTGAGGGGGTTTATTTCTGTTTTCAACCTGGATCACATGTTTAGGGGACAAGTATCAAGCCTGGAAATAGAGGGTTTTATAAGGGAAACAATCTGGGCTTGTGCAACAAATATACACATTCCTGTTTTCTTCCCATTTTGCTCCTTAAAATTTTTAACCTTTGCAATCTACAGCACTGAATATTGTTAATGAATTTTGTGACTGGTTCCTCTCTGTTCTCAGTGATACAGATGCTGTTCATAACTTTGGCTGATCTTACTTATTTTTGGGTTTTTAATTCCTTTAAAAAGACTTCCTTTCAGTGGGAATCTGACTCATCCCTGAGAATATCGTTTGTAGGATCAAAATGGCTGGTTCCTATGCTCTATGTGTTTTTAATTCCTATGTGTTTTCTGAATTGAAAAAGTGTAACGTATGAGTTGGAGAGTTAATATGTGGGGAAATATTCCTGAAACAAAACAAGCAAAAATAGGCCCGCCTTTCGACCTGAGAGAATGTTTTCCTGCTAGAATATAACAATCTCAGTTCGAGATTTGGAAATAGGATGAAAATAACGGTGGTGGAAATATGTTTAAGTTCCTGCTGATGCGCTGTCATATTTGTGTGTCCCTTCAGTGACAGAAAAAAATTGATACACAAGTATTAAAAAAAGTTCTCCAGAGAAAAGTTAATTTGATTATATAATTCTTTACATAGCAAGAACAGTTATGTGAGGGGATATGCTTGTAAATTAGTGTCTACTCACTAGTGTATTTCTGGTGCAAACCCTTACCACAGTTGAGTAAGAGGCTTTGAGTAGCTTTCAATCCACAGTAAATTTTAATTTCACTTCTGTTGTGGTTTAACCCTAGCCAGCCACCAAGTACCATGCAGCTGATTGCTCACTCTCCCACCAGTGGGATCAGGGGGAGAATGGGACATGTAAAAGGGAGAAAACTTGTGGATTGAGATAAAGCAAAAACTATGCATGCAAGCAAAGTAAAACAAGGAATTAATTCACTGCTTCCCATGGGCAGGCAGGTGTTCAGCTATCCCCAGGAGAGCGGGGCCCCATCACGTGTAACAGTGACTTGGGAAGACAAACACTGTCACTTCAAACGTCCCCACCACTTCCTCCTTCTTTCCTCCACTTTATATCCTGGGCATAATGTCCTATGGTATAGAATATCCTTTTGATCAATTTGGGTCACCCCTCCCAGCTATGTCTCCTTCCAATTTCCCATGCACCTCCAGCCTCCTCACCAGCAATGAGGTACAGAAAGCAGAAAAGGCCTTGGCTCTGTGTAAGCACTGCTCAGCAATAACAAAAACATTTCTATATTATCAACACTTTCTTTAGCACAAATCCATAACATAGCCCATACCAGCCACTGTGAAGAAAATTAACTCTCTCCCAGACAAAAGCAGCAGCAATTCTTAAGCAGTTAACATGCACCCACTACAGTAAAAACACGTTGGGAAAGTTTTTAAAGTAGCTTGAACTACATTTTAGAGAAGACTTCCATGAAGTTAAAATTTGGTAATGTTAATATTACACCATAGTTTTTCAAAGTATGTAAATAGTGATTCTTCTGCAATTTGCTGTTGTTATGCAATATCTGTCCTGCGTGGTGGGGGGCAAAAAAGTCCTCTCATGAGGCAACCTGGGAGGCTGTGTGTGCCTCCCTGAAGTCCACATGCCACCAACTTCTAGTACCTAAAGCAAATGCTTTATTGGAGTGCAGAAGTGAGAAGCCAAGTTTTACACACTAGAAGGTAGTTGACTCTATTGATAGAGTTCCTGATTAATAAAAGGTTTGCAAACAAATTCCTAGTTGTCTGCCTTCTGGGTGGAGTCCTCCTTCACATTCCTGCCGTGCTGAGTGGTTTTTTGGGTTGCTCATCTCCTCTGGATCCCAAGGAATGTCTCCACCTTTCAGTGACCTCAGAGACTTGGCTTTCCTCTGTGCCTCCCTGCAAGCATTTCTTCCTCTCTAGAGCTTCTTGTCTATACTCAGTGCTGGAAACTCCCTGCTTGCTGGGTTTCTCCTTGCTCTCCCAGCTTGCTATGGGCCCTAGCCTGTGTGAGCTCAGTTGCTCCCTCCACCTTTCCTTGGTTTCTGGGCAAGGGGTGTACTTTGCTCCCATAGTACATCATCAGGACAGTCTGCAGGCAGACTTCATGTATGCAGCTCCTTCTTCTTCAGATAATATGTGATATAATCACATGAACTAGAAACGAAACAGTTCTGAAGTTTTACAGCACTCACACCTCTTATATCCCAGAAGAGAGAGAGAAGGGACCACGACCAGATTCAGATTCCAGCACTGACAGTGTTTTGTAAGACTAAGCTGAGCTCTACATCCAAAGTGAAAACCCACGTACAAGCACAGCTTTGGAAAACCTGGTCAATGGTCAGATTCAGGGGCATGTAATTGCCTAAAAGTCAGGCTAGCTGTGGGATTCCAAAGTTTTTTGTGTTCATGCAAGCATCATGTGCTAGGCCATGCTGAGTTGTCTAATATCATTAAATAACACAACCATTTTCTCCCCTAAGAGCTCATCTGCACAGTATACATTCTTCCATTCAGCGGAATCATTGCACACGTCATGTGTGCATTTGGTGGCAGTTTACAAGTTGTTTGCATTTAATTTTTGGATAAGCTGTATTAAAGTTTCAAGATCAGTTGTGTTAATATGAAACTAATTATTTTCGCTTTTTGTTTTCTCTTTTTGTAAACTCTGATGCAGCATTATGTTGACTTGTGTTCTGTCTCTGCTTTGGCTCAGTTCCCGTATCTTTCCGTTTAAAGTTATTTGTATTTCCTTTGCTTACCCAACTCCTGTTTTCCTTTCCAAATAAGGCAAATACAAGGCAAACTACCTAAAATCTGTCTATTCTTTTTTTTTTTTTTTTAATTTACTTATGGGGAGTCTTGTTACACCCATGCTTGATTTGAGCAGAACCTCTTGTGTGAAGTCATTATACGTACCATTTCTTTGTCTGATTTGTTGAAAACATTTGCAGGACAGCTTACCCTGTGCTACATGATGTTCACTGTGCTGTTTGTAATATGAAGTAAACTTCATATTACACCGATTCCACTTTCCAGTTACTAAATGGCAAATGTAATATGCAAACAACTCCTGTTTGCAGATTACTGAGGCTGAATTTAATGGCCTTCTCCCAGAATCCTTTACTGTGAACACCTTTTACCTTCAGTTGTATCTATAAACTGGCATTTTATAGCTTATGAGGCCAGAGATCTTCTGTGCTCTACACATACCATTGGGGAAAATGGATGGCACAAGGAATGGTGAGCTCAATTTCCCATCTGAATCTGGGCAGTATACTCCAGCTCCTTTAGAAAAGTAAATGCCCCCGAGTTACTGGTGTATTTTTTCTTAATGTAGTAATGCTTTCTCATTTATTTCAAGTCTTCTTGGTTTCTCTTACCATTCTGCAGTTGTTGCTTTGTTTAAGTAGCAGTAAAATAGGCTAACAAACTGTTGGTTTTCCATTGGGTCAACTCAGGCAGCTTTTATAGCTTAGCTATTTGTCAGGAATTATCATCAGCAAAAGGAAAGATACTTCTTTGACTTCTATTGCATGTAGGAACAGGAATTTTTGTCACAACCTTTACCTTCTATGGGGTTTACTTGTTGGAAGGGATGATCTTAGTGTTATAGTATACTGACAGTTACTGTCAGGTACCTTTGTCTGACAGAGAAGTGAAGGAGGTCTCTTGATCCTTGAGCAAGTACCAGGGTAACTCTGGGATTTTCCTTCCTTTTTGTCATTGCACAGACATCATCTCGATTATTGGTGCGGCCGACCAGCTCCGAGACACCCAGTGCTGCAGAACTAGTCAGTGCAATTGAAGAGCTCGTCAAAAGTAAAATGGTGAGGCTGACTAGCAGATGCATGTGTCTAAGGAAGTTGTGTCTTCAAGTCCCAACTTGCTATTCAAAGAAAAGCTACATTCTTTCCACTGACTTTTAAAACTTGCTGCCTGTTTCAAAAATCACTTTCTGGGGTAATGGACGGGTCATTTTGTACACACGCTGTTGTGCTTTTTACTTCTCTTGCACCAGAACAGTGAATAGGAAGTAATCTATGAGAAAATTCAACACAGTCTTTTGTTAATGGGAAGTTTGGTAGTCCGTGTGTCTTGCAGGCTGCCCAGCAGTGTATATAACCTAATGGTCCATGCATATAGTCCCTGGTGGAGATGTTCTCATTTCACAATTTTAGCCAAGGGTCAGCTTCCCCTGGTTTTTGGGCCAGTCATATCATTATTGGTTTTTTTACTTTTTGTGGGAAAAGAAAAAAGATTACAGCTGAACCCCACCCTGGTGAAGTAAATGTGTCTTGCATTAAAAGCTGTATCACATGCAAGGAAAATGTGATGTTTAACTGTAGCTTGATCCAAGATTATGAACCTGAATTAAAAAAATCCAATAAATACTTCATAGAAGTTATTTGTGTTATTTCTCCCATTGCTTCTACATCTTTTGTACAAACAGAAGCCTGTGAGGTCCATGCAAAGGAAACAGTATATTTGGCATGGGATACAGGGACTCTTTCCTAAGATCCGAACTGTCATGAAGCTCACAAGCAACACTGATGGTGTAGAAGTCATTATTTTCTTTACTGAGTCACTATTTTGGCTAATTAATGAGATAAACAAAATGTCTTACAAAGAATGCTACTTTGTTGTGTTAAAAATGTAACATTGAAAAAACCTCCTTTAAAGATGTTTTATTTATTATTGGAAGTAACTTGTATATGCCAGAACTCAAATGCGACAAATATAATTTAATCCTTGGCAATGAGTGCACATCTGTGTATCTTTCCCCATAAAAATACTTACATCCTGAGCAGGATACTCTGACTTTTAACCATTGCTGCTTAAACCAACTCAACTCCTTTCTTTCCTGTGAAGGAAAGACTGTCATATCCCAAATGTGCTTCTATAAGGCTGTTATCTTGGAAAACCCATAGTGTTGGCTGGTTTCCTGGAGGCTTGAAATCTGCTTTGCCAAGATACATAACAGTAATTGATCTCCCATAGATTCCTTTATACAGCTGCATGTAATGTGTCTTGTGAATAAAGGAGAAATAAATCATTGTTGCTGACTGTCTTGAATACCTTCTCAGGCTCTGGAGGACCGTCCAAGTTCCTTGTTGGTAGATCAAGGTGACAGCAGCAGTCCATCCTTTAACCCTTCAGATAACTCCCTTCTATCTTCCTCGTCACCCATTGATGAGATGGAAGAAAGGAAATCCAGCTCCTTAAAAAGACGACAGTAAGACCACATCTTTACTCAGTTTTTTACAATTTTCTTTTTTTTTTTTTTTACAATGCCCATTTTGAACTGGCAGCAGAAGCTGTTAGTCTGAAAGGGAGGAGACTTGCATTAGGTGTCAAGCATGTAGTTATGTTTCTCAGACATTCGTTGCAGTTTCAATTTCCTGTGATTTTTAATCTTAGTCATACCTGTGTTTAACTTCTGTCATGTGTCACTCTTATTTATTCAGGAAGATGCTGATCTTTAAATGTCCAACAGACTATTAGGCTTCAAAAAAATGGTCATTCCCCTTGTTCTGCTTCATCCCACACGTTATTTCTTTATGTAGTAGTAAACTGTTACCATGGTAGAACAAAAACATGTCTAGTTTCAAAATTTTTTAAACCTGTGTGTAGAAATAACAGTTCATATAGTTAAGAGTCTCCAGACCAGAGACATAATAGCATTTTATTTTAAACAATAGTTAAATGTTTAATTTTAATGTCATGTTTAAGAAAACATCTGACTTTAGATAAACAGACGCAAACCTTGTCCAGTTTCAAAGTCAAAGCAGTATCTTACTTAGAACCAACGTACAATAATTCTTCCATTTCAGTTCTGCCTATCAAACACATGTGACTGCAAATGTCTAAGAAGTTGTGTGCCATTAATCCTCTTGAGGAATGTGTTTAATTTTTTAATATATGTTCACCATTTTCCTTCCCCTGTAGCTATGTCTTACAGGAATTAGTGGAGACAGAACGAGATTATGTGCGAGATCTGGGCTACGTAGTTGAGGTATGATGTTTTACTTTCTCCTGATTTCTTCTTTTTTTTAAAATATGATACTAACCAGCTGTGCAGCTTGAACCTCACAATGTTTTTCAAAACAAAACACATGAAGAAACTGGAAATTTGAGAGTTTGCATTTTGAGTTTTCCCTCCTGCAGGCTTTTAATGTATTAGAAATGCTGCATCATATCTTATTCCCTTTTTGGTTCCTCTTATTGTGTCCACCTTGTTGTTCTTCTGAAGAGCGTAGTTCTTTGTCATTTTTTTAGGATCACTACCTCTGGCCTAATATTATCTTAGGCTAGATGGTTTTATTTAGCACAACCAAATTTAAAAAAAAAAAAATTGTAGTTCAGCATACAGGACTTTAAAGTCCACCTTCCTCTCCTACTGCTAGACTTCTTTTAGACTTCCTAGCTTCCCCTACTGTAAAATGACATAACATCACACATCTCTCTTCAGTCTTCAGATACCAACAAGATGCATTTGGAAAAATAGAATGAGCATGACAGTGAATTTCAGCCTAAGAATGTTCAATTCTTAAACTCTGTTTTAGAGGGAAGGAAGGAAAGAAAGATTGGCATTGTGAGAAGTGTTTTTACAGTATTTAAAGGGTGCATTAGAAGGCTATGAATAGATGTATTTTTGTAACTAACAAAATAATTCCTGATGAAAATGCTAGACATCAAAACATAAACTCGGCAAACCAAAACCAGACCTGGCTATTTAGGAATAGAAGTATTTAAAAAAAAAAAAAAGGAATAGAGTTGCATGAATATTACAAAATTTAAAATACTCCCAGCTCTAACTATATGATAGAATTGCTCGGTGACATGACTGTGTAGATACCAAAAATAGACTGAGACTATGGGAAAATGTAAAAGGACCATTACTGTAGCTGGAATGCTTGCTAACAGAATTGATGTTCAGCTTCTTTGTGTTTGTTTTGTTCATACTGCAAGTAGTAGTTCATGCACTGCAGTCCCATAGGCAGTACAGCTGCTTTCTTCCTCAGCATAGTTTGGTGTAGGGTTAGTGTGGATGACTGAAATAAGAAACATCGAGCAAAGCACTACAGAAACCAGTTCAGCAGCTCTGACATGTACTCAGTAGCAGCCCTATTTGGCAAAGCATTGCAACTGCTTCAGACAATAAGAAGAAGGGTTGTGGAAGTTTCCTTCATGCTTTGGTTCTGTTCACACAGGCTAAATTAGCTGGAGTGAATTCATTTTTCTAGCACTGGGCAGTGTTGTGCAGACAGCCTCAAGTCAATTTGTGATACTTTGTGTCTGTGCTCAATGTTATACTATGTTATAGAGCAGGTTTTTGCTTTGGTTTTGTGTCCCAAGCAAGCAGTTGCCATGGGCAATTTGGACAGCTTTTGGGAAAATGGGGATTAAAAGAAAGCTCACTTTTTTAAGAGTAAGAATGTTCACAGTGAATTTACTTGGATTGTTGCAGGGTTATATGGCACTTATGAAGGAAGATGGTGTACCTGATGATATGAAAGGCAAAGACAAGATTGTATTTGGAAACATTCACCAGATTTATGACTGGCACAGAGAGTATGTATTAACTTGAAAACTATCTGCTGAACTATTCTACCTAAAAAATATTAGACTGACTTCAAGACATTGTTTTATTTCCTCAAATATTCAGATAAAAACAGTTAGTCTTGTGCTTTGAGTTGTAGATTCAGCTTACAAACGTTGGTGTGAAGATCTATAAACAAGGATGCATATATATATATATATATATGTATGTATATATATATATATATATATATATTATATATATATATAAAACAAGTGCTTCACCTGAGAATCTCTAGTATGGATAGTATTAAGTACAAGAAGTATCTCCATTGTTCGAGACTTTGTTTTCTCTCTAAGAATACAGACTAAAGAACTTACCAGGGGTTAGCATAGCAATATTAGCACCTCAGGCATTCAGACTAGGAAGGAGAAAGCTTTGAATCAATATATATGAAATGAAATAATTTTATTAGTGAACACTAGGGGGTTTTCCATTTAAAAAATTACATTAAAATATTACACTGTTAACACTGTAATTTTGGACATACATTAATATCCAAAGCTGCTGTTATGGGACACAAATTGTCTTGCCTTGCAGTAAGACCACTTCCCTTGCAAAGTTGCTAGATATAGATATATTTATACAGATACATATATATATATATACACCTGTTGCTATAATGTGTGCTATCAGGAAAAAAAAAACACAAAAGCAACAAAAGTACTTATTCTATTTATGTTCAGCTTCTTTTTAGGAGAGTTGGAAAAGTGCCTTGAAGATCCCGAAAAGCTAGGATCCCTGTTTGTTAAGCATGTAAGTGCAAACATCGTCCTTGGCAAACTCTATTGCTGCTACTGCCCAACATGTTTGATTACTAAGTGCAACACAGTGGAAGTGCTGTACAGTATTTGTCACTGTAAGATATGGAGAGAGAGTTTTTAAGAGCTTATAAATAAGTGCTGTAGTTTTTGTCCCTGATATCTTTGTGTGGGGAGTAAACATAAATGAGCACCCCATTTCTCAATTCAGTTACACTTTGGTGCAAGGGAATTGTCATTTCATATGACACCTGCCTTCTAATCCCAGGTATCCATGCAGTACCACAGAACATAATATATAAAAATAGTAAAGAGGCTCGTTCTTCCTTCTAGTTTCAGTGCAGTCTAGTTCTGTATTCTTTCCCCCCTTCTGAGAATTTTGTTGCTGGCAAAATGCAAAACCTGTAGGAAGTAATTGTCCCTCTTTCTGATTGCTGTTTTACTTTCTCCTGGTATTATTTGTAACTGAGTTGTCTTTGAAAGGCACCTTTATCACTTCAGATAAAAAGGCAAGCTGTGATATTATTACAGCATCCTCTAGGAAAACCCTGACTGTTAGCTAGAACACAGCAATTCAGTTCCTGCTCTTAATCTATGTCCTGTGTCCTTTTCAATCTCCATCTTATTTCTTCATTTTTTTCATTACCATTTGTCTTCACTGGTCAGTACTCTGGGCAGCAAAGCCTCTAACGGCAAACCAATGCTAGCAAAGTGATAGGAAAGAGTTTGGAGTAGGTGACACGTATGGTATGTCTGCACTTCTTAACCAGCAAGATCAGCAACCAAGAACGAATCTTGAAGTTATTCTCTCTCTCTTGTTCTTTGTTGCTTTGTTGTTAAAAGCACTTTCACAAAATAAAGCAACAGAGCTAAAAAATACTAGCGCTGCCATTTCCAGGCTTCATCACCTACATCCGCACTCAAACTCCGGTAGGACAGACTGTACTAAACAGAGTACTCGAGAGGTTTCTCTTAACTATTCTGTAAATCTAAACAGGAGGAGGTCATTATTCTAATAAATTAGAATAATAATCAGATTATTAAAATAAAATTTAAAAATATTAAATTTCAGAGACTACATGCATTACAGAATCACAGAATGGTTAAGTTAGAAGGGACCACTGTGGTGTCATCTGGTCCAACCTCTCATTGCTCTTGCTAAAGGAAAAAGATAACCATTTTCATACTTAACTTTATTGTGGGACCTGCCGAGCTATCATCCTTGAACACCTGTTGTTCAGGAGGATTTATAACTGTGGGAATATTTTTCACTTGTGTTGCCTTTTTAAAATCATAATGATATTCTCAAATAAATGTGTTTTCAGATCTGTAATTTCTGCATATGTAACTGCTTTTCCTCAAAGTTTTTTTAAGTTCATACTTTTGAACAGCTGTACTTCTTAAAATAATGCTCCATTTCAATCTGGCATGTTTTTCTTGATAATGATGTATCATTCTGTGTCTTTGTTCCTCCAGGAGAGAAGGTTGCACATGTACATAGTTTACTGCCAAAACAAACCAAAGTCTGAGCACATCGTCTCAGAATACATTGATACATTTTTTGAGGTAAGTTCCTGAGAGAGGATGTGCCAGGTGAAGGGTGTGTGCAAATCATAAGCATTATCAGATCTGTTGATCAAACCAAAAACCAACCAACCAAAGAAATGCAGCAGATATTATTATTGCTGTTTTAAATTATAATTTCTTGCCACTTCTGTTCTAATTCCTCAAATCTGATACAGACTCCTAGAGATGAAAACCAAAGTTTAGGTATAAGATATTAATTAATCAGTAGAGTCTTGTCCTTACTAACCCTAGGCCAGGCAGTTACCAGTGCATATTACATGAAATGGCAATTTCGGATGAGCAGAGATCACTGTTGAAAATAGGTTATATACAACCTGTGACTGAAAAATTACATTTCACTATGCAGTCTTGTCAAAAAAAAGAGATGAAAGATACTTGCAGAGTGGAATACTTTGAAAACAAAGGTGATACAGATAAGGGAAGGACTCCAGCTTTTGCTAACTGAAGATTAGATTCTGCTCTGACTTTTGCCAATTTCTGGTATGATTGCCATTAATACTGATACATCCTTCTATATGTATATATCTCTCTCCATATACTGATATGAATACTGTGTTTTTAACTCAAAAACAAAGTTCTTTATTACTGAACAAACAAAAACGTTTGTTTTACAACTCTCAGGATCTAAAGCAACGCCTTGGCCACAGACTTCAGCTCACGGACTTGCTAATAAAACCTGTGCAGAGAATTATGAAATACCAGCTGTTACTAAAGGTAAAGTGATGTAGAGATGAATGTGTTAACAGATAGGTTATAGATGTATTAATAGCTATGTTTTCTTTTTTAATTATTGCTGATATTTTTCCACCCTTCTCCCAAGCAGAACCCAGATTTGTAAGCAATACCAAATGATTATTTTCTGAGAATGTTTAGTTATAAAAATTGCAGTAAATGGCTTGGGCAGAAATTTGCTGCTTCTTTTAAGAGACCAAATGTTTAGATATGGAAATATTTAGAATTTTTACCAGTGTCATATGAACGGGAGAAAGAACTCTCAACTGTTTTCAGATGTAAAAGTGATATGAGTTGTTGGGACTGATCCCAGCGTCTACACCTGCAACCATTTTAATGTCGCATAAGTGTTTAGTCAAGAGCAACCCTGTGTAACACAGTTCTTGTATGAGCTAAGTCCAAATGGTGAATAAATCTTAAACTAAAACATTAAAAATAAAATTTTTCTGTGTGTTTTCTGCAGTTTGTCATATTCTGACAGAGGATAGTAAATTCAGATTTTTTTCTTTTTCAGGACTTCCTCAAATATTCTAAAAAAGCTAATCTTGACACAACAGAACTAGAGGTACTTGAAACATTTTCTCTTAGTGACATGAATTCTCTTAACTCTGAACTTCTCTTGTTTTGGCAGAGTTACTTTCCTTTTCTGATCTTCCTGAGAATGTGATTTCAAGTGTTTACTTACTGCATTTCTGTTCTAAAGCAACCATATCAAATTAAACAAAATGTTATGCTGCTAATTCATTTGGAAAATAAAGCTTTGACTTTTTATTTGTCTTGAACAGAAAGCTGTAGAGGTCATGTGTATAGTACCAAAACGGTGTAATGACATGATGAATGTTGGCCGCCTGCAAGGATTTGATGTAAGTTGGCTGGAGTTTTGCTTAGAGATTTCGTCAGGTTCTCTAGAAATTAACCATTAATGTTGTGGGGAGAAAATGAGGTAGAGTTGCTACCTCATTATCTGGTTATCTGGTGCAAAAAGCAGTGAATGAAAAATCAAGTCTTAGCCCTGTCAAGGACTTTTTCCTGGGATACTTCACCTGCCATGTCAGTCACACTAGGTAAGTCCTTCTGCAAAATCTAGAAAGTGCAGGTGTTATTGCAACTCCCTTGTTGACTAAAAAAGGCTTGCAAAATAGTGAAGTAATCAGTTGTCAGTAGGTGAGCAGCCCTGATTTCAGTAGTGTAGACAAAGGAGGAGTTCCTAAGTGACCTCAGTAATGTATGTGAGGCAACCGTAATCTTTCTCCTTGTTTTGCTAAGTCTAGAAGAGCTGGAAATTGGCTGTTGAAGCAGTATGTATCATTTCAGACCACAGTCACAAGTTCTGCTTGCAAAGCCCTTTATATTCTGTGATGCAGGTATGAACTTGAATTCTTCCCCTATTCAGCACCCTGGAAGGCACTGGAAGAATATATAAGTAACTGTTAGAGTTATTGAGAATAGAGAAATGAAAGCCTTAGTGTTCCAAGCCTCAAAATGGAGTATGAATTGAAAAGGGTGGGAGTGGCTTTTGGGGGGTTTGTTTGGTTGGGTTTTTTTATCTTCACGATGTTTGCTTTTTTGAGAAAGGGCACAAGAATGTCTTGTGTATAGGAGGAACAATGAATATATAATGGTCAGTGACAGTTGGAAGTTGGGAAATATAGAAAGCTATTTGGCATGAGCATCTGCTCAAAAAGATTGATTGGGGAAAGAAATGAAGAACTGCACTAAATGTGTTTCTGCTTCCCTCTGTATTTAGGGTAAAATTGTAGCCCAGGGTAAGCTCCTGCTCCAGGACACATTCTTGGTTACAGACCAGGATGCGGGACTTCTGCCACGCTGCAAGGAGAGACGGGTCTTCCTCTTTGAGCAGATTGTCATTTTCAGTGAGCTGCTAGATAAAAAGAAGGGTTTCTCCATGCCCGGATTCTTGTTTAAAAACAGTATCAAGGTAACTGTTGTGTGTGAGTCTTTGTGTCCCCTGCACAAACTCTGCTAAGGTAACAGTTTCTCATTCTGTGGGGAGTCACTAGTGACATCTAGATGTGCAATCATAGAGCACAGTGAGGTGTCAGTTATTTCCTGAAATACCAAATCTATTCTCACTCTGATGATATATGGAAATCTTTGGATCTGATGCTACCTACATGAAGCATATGAAAACAGGTGTTCTTGCACAAAGCTGGACAAGCGTTCACAAAGAATTTAGTTTTAAGCTCTGTGCTATGTGTACAACACATAGCAAAGTAATTGCAAATAGATTTAATAACTTTTTATATATTCTTTCTGATATTCAAATATGTAGATAATATTTGTAAGTAGTGCGACCTTCTTAGGTGTGTCAGCTCTCCCTCAAACAAAAAGCGTTTTCCCTCACTTCAAGCTTGTCAAAAAAACTTGATAATATTAGAGCCCAGCAGCCGTCCTCATGAAGTGTTTTGGGTGGACCCTGCTTCCCCTAATTCACCTTGGTGCTTTGTCTGCTGGCTGAGCCTCCTGTTCATAGCGCTAGCTGAACAACCTGGTCCAAGGAATTGCTGTATCTGCAGCTGAAGCCTTTGGTGTGGGCCAGTGGTAGAGCTCCCTGGCAGGCTTAGCTTTTTAACTAACATGAAAGGAAAGTGAGGGATGATGAAGAACATTGGGCCATGCTGACCAGCTGGAGATTGTTCAGGCAAGTGTGTCAGTAAACTGTACACCAATCCTCAGTTTACTGTAATCCTTCATTTCATGGTATTACTTTACCGAAGGAAAGAACAGTTATCATTTGAAGATCTGACTCTAAACTCCTAAGAGATTTTTAGAGGTATGTTTCGCATAAAATGCACAAATAAATTATCTTTTTCTTTCATGAAGGTGAGTTGCCTTTCCCTGGAGGAAAATGTGGACAGCGATCCATGTAAATTTGCACTAACATCAAGGACGGGCGATGTCACGGAAACCTTTATTTTGCATTCTGCCAGTCCAGGAGTCCGCCAGTTATGGATCCATGAAATTAACCAAATTTTGGAAAACCAGCGCAACTTTTTAAATGGTAAATTATTTCCTTTCACTGAAAGTTCATAATTGAATTACTTGATTCTTTCATCTGTTGTTTCTTGGATCAGTAAGTTTTCTTTTTCCTGAGCTAATACAGAACAGTTGGGGGATATGTGCCGCATTTCTGCTTCAGAACAGATGCTAGCATTTATAATAAGAGTGGTAGTCTGAATTTACATGGTGTTCTCTTGGTGAAATTTTCCAAATGTTTTGTAGGAGTGAATCAAGATTGTCACCATCCGTTGAGGTGGAGAGCTTGTGTACCCCTTTTAAGCAAAGCAAGCCTTTAAATGCTAAACCCAAGTGGAATTTTAAGCATCTATTCAGAATATGTTTTGCTTGTGTTATTTTGGTGGCCATTGTTGTCACATCTTATTGTGGCAACATACAGATTCTGCAGGAGAAAAGTAGAAGGTGGTAGTGTCTGTTGTGACACTAGAAGGTTCTTGCTGTATTTTTATATCTATCAGTTGTTGCCCCAATATAGACTTTTTTTAAAGAGTTACAATAAAGAGAATTTGGAGTCACACTTGTTTTTTTTCCCAGCTTGGCTGCTGACTAACAATGTGATCCTAGAGGAAAACATTTCTTCCTATTTTCAGATTCTTAATTGTTAATATAGGCTAATGTAGCAGGTCATGAAGGTGAGATATAGAAAAGTGACTTGACCAGCATTGTTATGGAAATTTATTTGAACAGCACTCCCCTTTTTGCCAGTAAACATGTCTGTTTTAAACTGCTCCTGTTCCCTTTCCTGCCCTCTCTCTCCCCGATCGCCTCCCCTCCCGCCCCCATTGCAGCCTTGACGTCCCCAATCGAGTACCAGAGGAACCACAGCAGTGGTGGAGGCGGCAGCGGGAGCAGCAGTGGTAACAGCAGCGGCCCCAGCAGCTGTAGTGGCATCCCCAGCTCCAGCCGTAGCCGGCCATCCCGGATCCCCCAGCCTGTCAGACACCATTCCCCAGTCCTGGTCTCCTCTGCAGCCTCGGCCCAAGCAGAGGCAGACAAGATGTCAGGTATGTCCATTCACAATCACTCCCTGCCACACTACAACACCTCCTTAGAAACTGGCCTGAGCCAGCCAGACAGGCACCCTCCCAATGCAGAGCCGGATGGTCCTCAGAGAGAAGCTGAACAGATTCCCAAGATGAAAGTTATTGAAAGTCCCAGGAAGACAGCAGGAAATATTTCTGGCTCAACTGATGGAGCCCAGAAGGACTCACGTGGAAGCTCAGAGGACAGTCGAACAAGAAACAGCATAGGATCACTGACGCTTGGGAAGCCAAGGCCAGGGGCCATCTCACCAATGAACTCTCCTCTCTCCACGACTTTCCCTTCTCCCTTTGGCAAGGAAACTTTTCCACCCAGCAGCCCCCTGCAGAAGGGCTCCTTTTGGAGCTCCATCCCAGCATCCCCTGCCAGCCGCCCTGGCTCCTTCACTTTCCCTGGGGACAATGACTCCCTCCAGCGGCAGGGCCCCCGCCCCCCTTCACACAGCAAGGACACAGACCGCATGAGCACATGCTCCTCGACCAGCGAGCAGTCAGTTCACTCCACCCAGAGTAATGGGGTAAGAGCGGAGCACCTCTGTCCTGCGAGCTCTTCTAAAACCTTCCCATGCTCCCTTTCTGTGCGTTGCCATCATTCTTCGTACTAACTTCTGGCTCTCCAGTGCTGTACTGCTCTGAAATAATCAACTGTTCAAATATCTTCTGCACATTAAAAAGAACAAGAGTGTCTACCTCTCTGTGTATGTATACATACGAACATAGCTATGTATACAGACACAAAAGCAACTGCTAACATTAGATGCAATTTCTGCCTCTGCTGAAAACATAAGTCGCTAAGCTGATAACTACTAACTCGCTGTCCTTGCTTTTTTCGTCTCTAATTTGAAGGCACATAATTAACATGCTGAAGCGTGGCAGCCAGAGCACCTTGGGGTATGCATTGTGCCAGCACTTAAACCTGACTTCAAGAGTTTGGCAGATTGCCTTGGGGCTTTTTTTCCCTTTCACGCACAAATTTGCCACCATTGTCGTGGAGACATCTACGGTCCCTGGGCTACTTGATTTTTATTTTTTTATTAATTTATTTTCCCCTCTCTCCTTTCAGCCTTAGTTGTTGTACAGAATTCTCTTTTTAAATCCTATGTTTGATCAAGGAAGCTTTCTGCAATCCACTCAAAATAGACCAACAAAACCTAGCTAAAATAATCTTCTTTCTACTACAATCAAAACAAATACCCGCTCCACTTGCCTTCTTTCCTTTGTTAAGAAGAACCGGTTTAGGGTATCTGGAGATTCAGCTTCTTAGTATGCACTTGGTGTGTTTGTGTGGAAATCTGGGGTATCAACAGAATCTACGTTACCTGTAATAACGTCTAACATCCACCAGGAATGCAACACAGCAATTACAGGGGCATGTGCAAATATAAAGCAAAAATGTGGGAGGCTCTTGCCATGGATGTGGTAGGCAGGTTATGGTGCCTTTCTTTTTAAAATCGCATTTGATTTTTCTCTCACTAAGCATCGTGTTCATGAATGTTTGTCTTTCCACTCTCTCACAAATAGTATGCAATACCAATTTTACAAATGACCTAATTTGCTGGACCTTTTTTAAATGCATGCTTATCTTTATAGAACTGTTTAACATACAATGCTTTCTTGACTTCCTAGTTCTTATACTTACTTTTATAATAGCTTCAAAAGAAAAAAATTATGCTTTGCATGTTTTGTATTTTTATCCCAATCTTCCTTCAGCTTTTTTTTTGGTTTAGCTCTGTCTTGTGTTTATTTTCTGTCTAGCAAAATGTGATGTGATGTAATGTAATATAATATCTGGGGTAATTTGAGTATTTCTCACTTACTGCATAGTATATGAATCAAGATGGTGGTACTTTTTATATGCAGAGAAGACTTGCCTAATATTAATTCAGGTTGTTCCATTAAAAAAAAGAGAGAGGGAAAGATGGGATGGCACTGAGTTTGCAAAACATTTGGATTTTGGTACTATCTCAGCAAAGACAACATTGGTTGTTTTTATCTCACTGTGAGAGGTAATCATGGAATGCACGCCTTCTGCTTCACAACTGTGTCTTTTAGTTTGGTAATTGAGATGGGCCATCAGTCCTCATTTATAACCTCATTTATAGACCAATCAGCAAGATTTCACACCACACTGAACAAGCTAGAGAAAATGGGTTGTGAAGGTTTATTTTGATTTAACCACATGTGCATATGGTTATGGTTGATTACTTTTGGAAAGTTACTTCTACAAAGAAGAAACAGGAATAGGTTTTGCTAACTGTGGAATATGGGAGGAATTTTTTATATTTTATTTGTAGCTCCTTCTCTAATCCCATAGTTGAGGTCAGTGATGACAAGCAGAACTTGAAGCAGAAAAACATTAACTGTGCAAGAATAATTATTTCCTTGCAAGGCAGAAGAGAAGGCTACCTTTCTGTGGTGAGAATGAATGCTTGATATAAACACATTCTCAAGAACATTTGTCACTTAGTAGTTACCAGACACTTGTTTGTTTAACAGATTTAACTGTCCCTGTTGAAAATAAGAAATATTCAGTTTAATATGATCCTTCAAGACTTAAATGTTAAAAAGGAATACTATGTTACAGAAAGGCCAGTCTTTCAGTTACACAAATTCTGCTGCATGCTTAGAAGCAGTATGTTCAAGAATAGTGTGTGGGGCAGGGTTTGGTGCTTAGGTTGAGATTGCTTCTTCCCTTCATCTCCCCCTGTAAGCGTAACAAGAGGAGTTAACAAAAGCAGCTTTTTTCTGAATAGAGTTGTTTTTCATCTAGGTAAAAGAATGTAGCAAGTTGTAATCTTAATTTAAATAATGACTGAAAATTAAATTACTTTGTTCAGTTTGGCTATGCCCAGTTTGCCTGAATCATGGAATGGGCTTGTAAGTACGAAAAGGCATGCAGGCAGTCCTCTAAACTAGAAAAAACAAATTCTCCTGCTGGAAATAACAGCATCTGAAATTAATGTAAATATCCTTTAGTAGAGGTATGATCCATGATAAGATCTTTCTCTCTGAAGTAGCATTTGCTTCATCATCCTAATAAGGCAAAAAAAAAAGACTTGGATCACCCAGTTGAATGTAACAGTCCAGCTAGAATAAAATGTACAGTCACTGGAAACCCAAGCCTCAGTGTGCTGAATGTGCTATGAATGAGTAATCTGAAACTGTTCCTTTCCAAATCTCTTGGTTTCTCAACCAGAGTACTCATAGGGAAGCACAGGCACAGAGAGGTGGAGTGACTTGTTCAAGGCCATTAGCAGATTAGAAGAGAATGCGGTTTTCAGGGCTTCCAGTGTACCACACTGTCCACTGACACCTGCTGCATCTCCTCAACACTGAGGGGAGAAATATTTCACAGTTTTGAGAAAAAAGATTACACTCTTTTAATCCTGTGTGCCAAGCTTTCTACTAGCGCATACACGGTGCCAACACGTGGTTATGCTATACAGGCAACAGGAGTCTACAGCTACACCTGTGTACTAATTTCCTTCTTCAGCTCAGCTACTAATGAGCAATAGTGAGCCCTCACTGGTAGTGAGTGACCTGAAACAATTTGAAATAAAAACAGAGACAAAAGACAGGCGCGCACACACATACGCACTTCATGTCACATCATTAGTAGGCCATCCAGTTTGTTTTTAGTTTGTTTCAAGAAGGAAATAACTTATCAAGGGAGAAGGTTATGTAATCTTGTAACAGATTTCTCACTGCCATTTATTAAACCTCATATACTGAATACATGCAAATGGACAAAATAAGTCTTAGTTTTAAAAAATAATAATTTCTAGTGAATTTATGGTCAGGACAAGGATTTTTTTTTTTAAAGTACTATGATTACAACTGATCCACCATAATTAGCTTTCTACAAATGCTTAGTGAGGATCATGAACAGTAGTTGAAAGTGTATGATAAACAACCAACACTACTCAGCTATCACAGTCACTAATCAATTAGAAGTGATTCTGATAGTATAGTGGGCCTGTTTTGACCAAGAAATTTATCACTTCTTATTTCAGTAATTTACCTCATCCTCTGCATTTTAAGGAATAAACCAGATCATAGAGATTCAACCACATATAAGCCTATGTTTTTGAGACACACTGTCAAAAGCCTGTTTTGTTCTTTTGTACCTTGTCATGTTTTGTGTGCAGAAGGCTGGTGTCTGAGATCTGACAAATAGTTAGGGAAGACTGTATGTATTTTTTGTTGTCGGAATTTTCAGTGTTTATGAGGTAATGATTTTGATTTTGAAACTGCACTTTTAAGACCATGCATACTTGTACTATAGTTTTGTTGCCTGATGAAGATGCGAGGTTCAATGTCTGGGCTTGAAAAGAAGATGAGTTGAGATCTATGTATAAACTGATTCTTAGTTAATGGAAATAATCTTGAGTAAAAGTAATGGAAATCAATTTATGCAGCAGTGGTATGTGAAGATATTCAAATATCAAACTAATGCACAAGAAAAATAGACACAGGCAGCTTTAAAAGAGAAGTTGTTGCTCTTTTCTTTGACTACAGTTTAAACTGTGTGGATTATGCAGGTAATGTAGCAGGCCAAGAACAGCTAGTCTTCTTCACGAACTTTAAACTTGATTCTCTTTTTTTCCCCCCTTCTCTCTGCTTCTGATCGACACTTGCAGAGTGAAAGTAGCAGCAGTAGCAATATCTCCACCATGCTGGTGACACACGATTACACGGCAGTGAAGGAGGATGAGATAAATGTCTACCAAGGAGAGGTCGTGCAGATTCTAGCCAGCAACCAACAGAACATGTTTTTGGTGTTCAGAGCCGCCACTGATCAGTGCCCCGCAGCCGAGGGCTGGATTCCCGGCTATGTCTTGGGGCATACCAGTGCAGTCATCATTGACAACCCTGATGGAACCATCAAGTGAGTGCCTGGGTGTGTGTAGAAGGGGAGGAGAAAGAAAAACTTCCAATTTAGGCAAGGCTTTGAACCTTCTAAACCAAAAGTTGATGTGATCGTTGAGAAATAAATGAACAACAAGCAGAATGAGTACTTAAGAGGTCGCTTAGCAAATTTCAAAATATAAGCTAGTAAGAAAGATCCCCGAAGCACATATTCTTTATTAAAAAGTTTAATAGCCCAGTCGTCTGGGAAAAGAATGCCTGATCTAAGAGCAGCAATGGTTTATTTAATAGAATGAGTTACCAGTCTAGACATCATTGTCTAGGAAAACAGGGAGGGGATGTTTGTTCAAGTGAAACAAGATTTCAGAGTTCCTAGATCTCCACTTTGAGCCACAAAGAAAATAAAAATAACTGGTTGTGCTCAGAAGACCTCTCTCAAATCTGCAATGGAAGAAATTATATCAAAGTTCTTAGCACTGAAATTTTATATAAAACTCCTGTAGCCTGTATTTGGTATGGGTTTCATACTGACCATTGCTCAGTTTGATTGACAGTTTGTATTTTCATATAGAAAGTTTGCCATTTGAGCAATGATTTCAAGAAATACTGAAATACAGACTACATTACTAGCTTGCTGACAGTTTTAGGCAAGGATGGCATCTCATGTAATACTTAATTTCATTTCACTATACTGTAATACATAGAAATAACATTTTGACATACTTTTCCAATGACCTTTGAAAATAGATAGTATAGCACATAACATGAAAAAGATTGATAGAAGTTTCACATTCTGTGTCCAGGAAGTCAACGTCTTGGCACACAGCACTCCGATTAAGGAAGAAATCTGAGAAAAAAGATAAAGACGGCAAAAGGGAAGGCAAGCTAGAAAATGGTTACCGCAAATCCCGAGAAGGACTTGCCAACAAGGTTTCTGTAAAGGTAAGTCTTACACAGATGTAGTAGTTTCCGAAAGTTGTTGGGTTTGGATTTCTTTAAAGTAGCTCTTCTGTCAGAATTTCACAGGAAGAAATCAAAGACAACAGTGGTTTTAATGGACCTTTCTGAAAACAGGAAGGTATAATCTTTGAACCTGCAGGCATGATACAACAAAAGGATACTGCAGGAAAAAAAAAAGAGTAATGCAGAAATTATTGAATAATGTTTAGATGTTTCATGGATTTTTGTGGGTACAACTAACTTTGACCTATCACTGTACTTGGTTTTCTGCCATTCTTTAAGTTATTATAAGGTTATCAGGACATTAATTCTGTAATTTCTTCTTTTCAGCTTCTCAACCCCAATTACATTTATGATGGTAAGTTGCTTTAATTTTTTAGAAGTTGCAGTCAATATAATTTGATTAAAACATCATTTGCTTGATACAAGTTATGTTGGGAACTGAGGGCATTGTATCAAAATGTACACAGGCTCTTTTTGGATAAGGTAGAATGAAATAATGTCATATTTCCTTTTAAGGAACTTTTTTTTTTTTTTCCACAAATCTAAACCTACATAAAACACAAGGACCATATGATGTGTTCTGTATGGAGACTGTATGGAAGTTGGGCCTTGCTGAATTTGCAAAGTAAAAAGGCCTGGAGTTGGAACTACTTTGTTTTTAACCTTGCACCCGAGGGAATGTTCACGACCTCTCCAGTACAGAGGCAAATCAGGACAAAGACAGTGGCCCTTTGGGGTCAGAGCCAAACTGGATTTTTGGCATAATACACAGAACCAAACTTTCTGAGTTTCACCCATGGAAAAGGGAAACCACTACAGCACCTCGGTAGATGAAGTGTTCTGTGTTCCCTTTTGCAAACTCAGCTGGATATACAGATAGCCTAGCTGGGCACATCCTTAAATATTACCCAGTAGAGTTTTCTCAGCTTGCCATAAACAGGGCATTTGGTTCACCATGGTAGGCTTCACAGTTGTCTGTGGCATAGCAGCAGTGTTGTGTCTAAGTTCATGTAGAGGAAAATTTACTAGCTCTGCAGAGCCTCACCAAGTGGCCTAAGCATGGATCTGCTCCAACGGTAGAGGGATGGATACATCTTGGAAATGTAGAGTGCCCTGCTATTTTGTCTAATAGAAAAGAAAGAGCACAAGGAATAGAAATTAAATGTATTTACTTCAGTTACCTAATACCATTAATTTTCTTTTTCCAGTTCCCCCAGAGTTTATAATTCCATTGAGTGAGGTAACATGTGAGACAGGAGAGACCATCGTGCTTAGGTGTAAAGTCTGTGGTCGCCCCAAGGCTTCAGTTACTTGGAAAGGTCCTGATCATAACACACTGAGCAATGACGGTCATCACAGCATTTCATACAGGTACAGTAATTTGTGCAATGTTCAACAGGAAATGCTGAAACAGTTGTATTTTCTATCTGTCCTGGTGCAGGGCAGCTTTTGGCTATGAGGCATGAAGACAGGATTGCCCTCAGACAGAGAGGGAGATTTCACAGCTGAGATTTTCCTGAAATGTTGTGTAACTTCTGTGTATGGCTGGGGTGTCAAAATGTCATATTTACTTGATTTTTAAAAACAAAATTAATGCGTTATTTCTGATTAACTATTGCAACAGCTGTTCTTCTGTCATGCTGACCTGGTGCTTGAAACAGAACAGTATGTTGTGACATGCCGGATGTTGTGAGAGTGACAGATCCTGCCAGTCCCTCATTTCCTTTAGTAGCTTTCAGATCACACTACAGTAATTTGCAAAGAAAAGCCTCTGGTTCCTACTGAGGTGGCAATGTCACTCTTTATTTTTGAAACATGGATATTAACATTTTTGCCTGGTTTTAGCTTTGCTATGATAGAACTTTACAGAATAACTGGTAACTCAAACACCTGATTAGTAAGAGAAACTGTTATTTTGGAATAGGAAACTGCGTGGTGAAAAATATTTTTTCTGAAAAAGCATTCTTTCATTCTTTTAAATACAGAAAATTTTGTTTATTGAGTAACTTCAATGTGAAGAAGTATGTCATGTATGCCCTTAATTCAGAATGAAGAGCTCTTTTATGAAAACTTGATGGCATGTTATACTGTTTTTCTGTACTTCCTGCTGCTCCTGCTTTTTGTTTGTTTTTTGTTTGTTTGTTTTTAATGGAGTGACAGAGGCAGTGTGGCAGCTTTGCTACTGCATCCAGGGCTGTTGTGAGATAAGTAAGAGTTAGATTAGCTAGGTTTAATTCACTGTTACTCATTACTCTTACAGAACTATATCCAGTAAATCATGTTGTCGGTGGCTGACAGATTTTTAGAAATAGTCGTGACTTATTCTTTGAGCTGGGGAAGGTGGTCATCTTCCTATGTTTCTTAAACTTACCTTCTTTTTTTCTCCTAAACCTGTGTGGTGAAGATCGTGGCAAATAGTTTTTAGTTCAGTCGGTAAAATGACTTGAAGTAACTAAGATGAATCCAAAGGAAAGCAATAAGAACGATAGAAAATCTTGAAAATATGCATTATTGTGGAAAAAAATAACACAATGTTAGGGTTGTTTTGAGCCTAGAGCTGTAAAGTGTAGGGAGAACTTGCCAAGTATTCACATTTGTAAGAGACTGTTGCAAATTAAATTACCTGCTGTTCATGTCCATGGCAGATAGTCAAAAGAATACTAGAAATTAATTGCACAGAGAAAGATCTAAGTAGACATTTAAAGACAAACCATCAAATAAAACGTCTGGTTGAATAGTGAGAAAGATTAAGGAAGAGCCTGCAGAATCTTTCTGCTATGGTCTTACATAGCTTATTGCTGTTGCTGCCCTGAAGCACAGGGAAAACTTAAGTCCTTTTTAGGTTCCTCCCATCCTCATTCTCCCAGATTCTGAGGTCTCCAAAGTTGTGAAATGTGCCTCTTGTGTTGAAGAGGAAGCTCCCTCTTACAAGGAGTAAATGCTCTGAAAGTACAAACGATAGATCAGCTGATATCTGCTGGGAGTTAGGGATGGAAACAAACCTTTCAGAAAGAACCATGATGGACGTTTGTGTTGATACAGCTTCTCATAACTTGAAGAAGGTAAAGGAAGCTGGAAGAAATAGGGAAAGCACTTTAATTTTCAAACACAATGGAACCTGGGGCATGCTGAGACAGAGTGTCAGTGAGGATGTTTTTCTAATAATCTGTAGGACATTCCAAGGCACTTGATGAACACAAAGTGCTCACATCTGGAAGACACTTCTGATATGGCAAGGACAAGGTTAGTAATGTTCGTCCAGAGAGAGATAAGGGCTGGAGAATAAGAAGTATAAACAGTATCAATCTAACTTTGTCTAGTTTTCATATCCTAAGGTGTGCAAAATTAATGTAAAGTTAACAGATGCCCTTGTGTTTCCCAGTGACTTAGGAGAGGCTTCGCTGAAAATCATTGGCGTCACTGCAGAAGACGATGGTATCTACACGTGTATAGCTGCAAACGATATGGGTTCGGTTTCATCTTCCGCCAGTCTACGAGTTTTAGGTAGGCCTGTCTCTTTGTTTTTTTAAAAAATCTAGTTACATTCAAAGTGTCTAGTACCCATAGAACAGTAAAAAGAAAAGCTCAGCCCTTGGGCATCCCTTTGTTAAAGCAATATCATACCAAGCCTTTTTACCTGTGATATATTGCTTGATTTAGCAGGAAGAGGTACAGTTTTAGAATGTAACTGATTAGAGGTCCATACATAAATTATGTACTGACACAGTACTGTCAACATGCATTCACTTTGCCAGTATTAGTTCAAAATCATATTTTATCATCAGCATTCTTAGTTTAATCTCAATGAATATTATTATGCTAACTTGTAATTTCTGAAGTGTACAGGTAAGAGTAGCATTACTCTGTATCTTAAATTTTCCTTTACTAGAATTGTACAGCCACAATGTTTAGGAGAACATAAAATGAGTTCTTGTCTTTGCATCACTGATCTACAGTTACACTGCATGATTTCAGTACCTGAAGTGAGGCAACCTGATTGTTTGTGAGGGAACAAAAAGGAGACCTGCAAAGATGAAAAATGCCTCTGTTTTGGAGGCAGACAGCAAAGGGGGAAAAAGATTTTTATTTTATGTGTTTGATGACATAATGATAAGTTTTGGTGCATGTTTGTACATTCAGTTATTCTTAAGTGTTCAAGATTCTCTGTTTTTAGAAACAGGGAAAGCACAGAGAGACAGAAGGATAGCAGGCTTTCTTACATGCAGGTCATAATTAATTGATGCTGACTAGATCCTTTAGACCATGGAGAGGCCCATATATTTATCCACTGGTGAGAATTTATTCATAGATTTTAACTGCAATGGGTCTGTCTCAAATTGACTCATATAAAAGAAAACAAGATATGAAGTGCTGCTCTCTGTCTTTGTACATCTGTCCCAGCTAATATGGGGACTTTTACGGTTGTCCTGAACCTCTCCAAAATACATTCCTTATTCCCTTTTTTTTCAAAGAATTTTGACATTTTTTGGAATGTTAAACTAGACTGTGAAAACTAAGTCCCTTCCAAATCTCATCTGAAATTTTCGGGGGTTTATATCCAGTGCTGCCACTCCGAGCTCTGCCTATTGGCAGCCACAGTAAGTGCCTTACTGCCAAGGCATTGAGGTGGTGATTATTCCAGGCACTTCCTGCCCACTGACCAAGACAGACAGTAGTTAAGCCCTAGGATGAGTGTGCTGCAATATATAAAGGAGTCAGAAAATTAAATTTTTATCTTTATACTAATGTTTCATGAAAAATAGAGTTACTTTTTAAGGTAGCTGTTACACGACCTGGTCACTGTTTTTTTCCAGTGGCAGGTGTATTGTTGATTACGAGATATAATGTAAGATGCCTTTTCTTTTTACTGTTTCCCTCAATTTGCCAAGGGTACTCATTCCTGTACATATAGTATCCACTGTACCTGAATTAATTCCACTATAGAATTTGTTCTGCTGCATTGGCCAGGCTGCTTTGGTGTGTAATCCAGTTTGTCTTGCTGCCACCCTGTGTCATATAGGGATTAACATAGTATCTCAGCCAAGGAAACTTTCTAGTTGGGAGAGTAAAAAGCTCCTGATGGATAAGAATCAGTGTAAAACTGTGCTTTAAGGACCTCCTGTAATGAGTGTCCTTCCAACACCAGTTCAGAAGCCTAAAACTGATTTGACCAGAATCAAGAGTCACGGAAGTCTTGTAGACTAAACTACTGTCTTTCAGACACAGTCTTCGGTCTTACTGACCTTGTCCAAAAGCAAGTGTTTACTTTTCCATCAAAACTAAGCTAGAATTTGGTATGTTGTGGTTACTCTGAAACTAGACTCCAAAGGACAGGCAGCTGTATTTTGCTAGTCCTACTCAACTCTACCATTACTTTTACGGAGAAGTTCCAGCCCTAGTTTTCTGGGGCCATTCTACCCTTCATTTCCCCTGCCTATAAATGTAAAATGAAAACTCTAAGTCTGCACAAAGTAAGGTTTCAACTTCAAGCTTTGAAAAAAGTATTTTTTAGTCTTTCAGACTTGAACTGACTTGCCATTTGATTGTATTCAGCCCTTGTGCAAAGAGTAAAGAATACTCCTTATCTTCTGTTGCTGTAGCAGTCATTAAAAACTATCAATGAAGTAGTTGATTACAGAAATAATTTTCTTTCTGAGCTGCAAGAGGATGGGCAATATGAGGCCTTGAGTTGTTTTTCAATATGGACACAGCTTCAAAAGAAAGATGATAGGGCCCAGTCTGACTGAGGCAAATTCTTCCTGAAATGTATTCCGTAACAGGATAAGAAATCAAAATTTCTCCTTCTGCAAACATTTGAAACAACATACTGATTACAATGACAACAATTTAGTTTAAGATTTGAGTATAATGAATCTTGGACATACTGTCCCACTCTTTTTTTTTTTTTTTCCCTAGGTCCTGGAAGTGATGGGATCATGGTAATCTGGAAAGACAACTTTGATTCCCACTACAGTGAAGTGGCTGAGCTTGGCAGGTGCGTTCTGTGTGTCTATGTCAAAATACTTCTCTTTCAAAAATTAAATTCTCCTTGAAAAATACTTGTTGTATGAGCCTAAAAGGTCAGAATTGCATTGGATTAAATAGAAATGAGGAAGCAAAAGTTTTACCAGCACTAGATGGCACTGCATAAACAGAATGTAGTTAGGCTGAAGTGGTGTCATAGATTAAGGGATTTTTTTTTAAGTGTACCTTACAGTGACTGACACTGCTTCTGCAGTGAAGCTCCCCTAAACTTTTTTTATTTAGGTTATGAAAATTACAGACAGAAAAAAGTCTGAAAATGGGCAAAATAAGTCACGTAGAAAATACAGTTGACCAATTTAGTGGTAACCTTTGAAACTGGATATTGCTCTGACTTGAGTTCTCTGCAGTTGTGATAAAACAGGTCTTTGTCAGGTTTATACAGACACAATTTGTAGTAGGTGCATGCACTGAAAACTCTTATGTCCAGGAATTGCTCTGTAAGGGTAGCTTATTAGAGATCTAAGGTTAGATTCTCTTGCAGTATATCTTTCAAGTAAAAGTATGCCCTTATTCTCTTGGTTAATTCTTTCCTTTCGATGTTGTGTTCCAGGGGCAGATTTTCTGTCGTTAAGAAGTGTGACCAGAAGGGAACCAAGCGAGCAGTAGCCACTAAGTTTGTGAATAAGAAGCTGATGAAGCGAGACCAGGTTACCCATGAACTTGGAGTCATGCAGAATCTCCAGCATCCCCAGCTCATTGGCCTTATCGATACCTTTGAGACCTCCACCAACTACATACTAGTATTAGAAATGTGTGTGAACTCTTAACATTATCTGTAAAATCTTCAGAGTTTCTGGGGCATTTTTAGGGGTTTATGAATAAGGAGCTCTAAGATTTCATGGAAGTTTGAAAGCACATAAGTAAAATATTGTAGTTGTCTAATGCTGTTACTAAAGTGTTTAGTTTATTACTCAGAAGGAAACAAATTGAGATATTAAATTGATATGTGGATGATTATCTTAGCCTGAAGGTCCAGCAGTTATTTTGTATCAAGTGGCTGCACAAGTAAATTAGGAATGTTGTGATCTGGTAGCTTGATATGAAATCTCCTCTTCATACCATAGTCCTCTGTCTTCTAGGTGCTGCAGGCTACAGTTGTTCCTGTAGTCTATAACCTGTTAGGTTTTCCTTTTGGTTCTGATATATAGATTTATCCAGAATATAACCCTTGTAATTCTAACAGGGCTGACCAGGGTCGCCTTCTAGACTACATCGTGCGATGGGGAAACCTCACAGAAGGGAAGATTAGACTCTACCTGGGAGAGATTCTGGAAGCTGTGCAGTATCTTCATAACTGCAGAATAGCACATTTGGACCTAAAGGTGAGGTGTGAATGGGATTCCTGGCAGTGTGCATCATTCCAGGCATAAAAATCTCCCTCCTCTTGGAAACTCACAGCTGGGAACATAGAACTGTGAATTGCTTTGAGACTGTATGAACGGTATGGCTGGGGCTCCATCTCCAGAGTTTTTAGATTACTCTTAGCCAGCAAAGCAGAAACTTTCAGCTCCCTGTGCTCTCTCCTTATAGCTTCCTGGCCCTGTGTGGTGCTTTGTGCTGGAAATAATTGCTGACAGGAACAGTTTTGTTTGATTTTTTATTTATTTATTTATTTACTTTCTGATAACTTTGCAGCAGAAATCTGTTTCTTTCTCAAGAAGCATGGAGTTTGTTGTGAAAGAGACTACTTTTCCTCTCTTGCTGCAAATATGTTTCTCATCTTCTCACTTTGAGGGCTGTGATACCTATGTGAATGGTACCTGTTTGGACCTTTGTTCTACCCTTTGAACTTTACTTGAGCCACAAGGATTTGATGCATTTTAGTAGGAAAAGCTATATGACAAGGTCTTAATGTGAATATTAATTAAAAACTTACTCTTTACACTTTTCTTCACCTGTATATGAATAATAAGGGATTTTAGCATTGACAAGTCATCTTTGTAGGCAGAGTCTCTTTAGACAAATGGGGTCATGGTAAGAAAAAGCAAGAAGAGCCTGAATCTTCCCTCCATATATTTCTGTTTTCCAAGCAGAACCAGTTTTGGGTCTTTATACCATGGAGACCCAAAATTTAATTTTTTTTCTAGTGATATACAGAGTTCACCAGTACTTTTTCTGGTCTCACGGTACATACAGATGAACCAGTTGAAAACTAGTCGTTTGTAAGTCACTCTTACTTTGCAGAGATTACAGCTATAGCTGCAGTAGCTTCAGAAATAAAACTGTAGAAATAATTCCTCTTTCAGCTCACCAGTAGTGGGGCAGTTCTCTTGAAGTCATGTACATCCAACAGGATCTGCTGCTGCCAGTCTCCTAACAGTGCTTGTCTTCCATCTGTACAGCTGCATTCCATTAAAGAATCGCCAAGTAAAACTGAATTCTGTTGAAAGCATCATGCAAATTCCAACAAGGTTTTCCAGTCTTGAAATGCAAGGGTTTTGTTGTCTCTGTCATAAAACAAATAGATCAGTTGCTTTATTCACCCTTTGTAGTTGCTGTTCTTTAAGCTTAAGTTCCCAAACACAGGTTCCCGTGAAACTTTGCAAAGCTGCTGTCATGAACAGCTGCAGTATAATCTGGCAGAACTATACTTCCTGCAAAATTTATAGTGCCAGCAGCTAAAGCAGGTGCATTGCATGCTGTAGTAGGCAAGAACCTGCCTGCTAGTTGGTTTGGGGGAAGCCTTGGTAAGACTGCCTCAGAGCTTTGCAGAGCTGGCCTTCAGCAGTAATCCTTGTAGCGTGCAGTTCTTTGCTGTGTTGTAGAGCTGACCACACTGGTTGGGAAGCTGTTATGTTGGAGCATTTAATATATGTTAGACCGACTTGAAAAAAGACATATTAACTTTTGCTTTTGTTTTCTAGCCTGAAAATATTTTGGTGGACCAGAGTTCCACTAAGCCAACAATAAAACTGGCTGATTTTGGAGACGCAGTCCAGCTCAATACCACGTATTATATCCACCAGTTACTTGGAAACCCAGAGTTTGCAGCTCCTGAAATTATTCTTGGAAATCCTGTTTCCCTCACTTCAGATGTTTGGAGCATTGGAGTGCTCACATATGTCCTTCTTAGTGGCGTCTCTCCTTTCCTGGATGAAAGTGTAGAGGAAACTTGCCTGAATATTTGCCGCTTAGACTTTAGTTTCCCAGATGACTACTTCAAAGGAGTTAGCCAGAAGGCCAAAGATTTTGTATGCTTCCTACTTCAGGATGACCCAGCTAAGCGTCCTTCGGCTGCACTGGCCCTCCAGGAGCAATGGCTGCAGCTGGGGAATAGCAAAAGTGCTGACAGCATTGATATATCCAGACTGACTTCATTCATTGAGCGGCGAAAACACCAGAATGATGTTCGACCCATCCGTAGCATTAAAAACTTCTTACAGAGCAGGCTCTTGCCAAGAGTTTGACCTTGCTTGAAGTTCTCTCTCATTCTCTTTCACCTGCCAATCAATCAGACCGGAGATGGACTCCTCCTGCCAATCAATCAGACTGGAGATAGACTCCTTCTGCCAATCAGCTGTTGACTTGAATTTTGAGGAAAGCAAACCCCAAGCCAACCAGCTGCTAGCGAATGTTCGTGTGCAAATGCATTCCACAGAGACCCGCGCAGGGCGGCGTGGGGGACTGGTGATGCAGACTTCACGGGGGTGGAGGACAATAGCACTGTACTCTGCAAAAAGCAGTCACAAGCGATACAGTAACAGTATTTTATTCAGGTTTCTGCAAAAAAAAAAATAGTTTTTTTAATAAACAAGAGTTGAATTTTGCAAGTGAACTTAGCTACCGTTTTCAAGATTTATTCAAGGAAGAAATGCCTATGTTCAAAGCACTGGTGTTAAACAAAAAATCAAATCATGCCTGGAGAAGACTCACCAAAATGGCTGCCCATTGGTACGGCCTTCATTTATAACATCTGATTTTCACTTGGTCCTAGAGCTTTCCAGTTGCCTCGCCTGTATGTATCTCACGTAGCAGTGCACTGAGATCAGACTCTGCTTTTAAGTGCATCCAACCTCAAAGTTTTTGCATACAAATAGAAGGAAATGTTTTGCTCTGATAAAATGTAGGCCTTACTTGTATATAGACTGTTACCTGCCTTCGATCTGTAATTTTTTTTCCCCCTCCTCTTATCCATTTTTCCCCCTCCTTCCTAAATGGTGGTATACCACTGTGCGGGTCTTCAGTTTGGGTCAGTACTCACTGTCTCCCTAGAAAAGGACTTTGGGTTGGTGCCCAGCTTGCTGACCCAATTGTCAAGCAGTATACAGCAGGATGTAATACTGTAAATGCACTCATTTGGGATTTTGTTTTCTTTCATATCATGTGCAATGTTGTGGCTTTAACATTTTATGCAACTATTTATGAGGACCTCTGTTGTAACTGTAATAAATATATAGAAAAAGCACATACTTAGTACGGCGAGCTTTATGGTTTTGTTTGTGTGATTGGGGGTTCTGGGTGGGCAGGGGCGGGTGTGTTGTACCACACTGTCATTATTAGTTTAAGATGAGGGTTAGCATAGGATTTAGTCAAGACTAGTCAGGTTTAAGTATTGTTTAAAAAAAAAAAAAAACAGGAGAGAGAGATTTGTATCCCAAATGTCAAACTGGTTAAGAAGTAGGGTGACACTTGTTAAAATTTATTATTATATTTAAAATGCCAAAGTCTGACTTTCCCCAAATCAGTCTCAATACTTACTACTTTTTAGAATTTTCAAATCTGTGTTTACTTCTTTCTGTGAAATGAACAAATTAATTTTGTGCTCTTTGGTGAAGAATACGTTCAGAAAGTAGTGGTCAGATGAGGAGAACTGGACACATAATGTAATTGTCTTAGTAACTGTTTTAAAGGTTGAAGTAATATTAACGTGAGCTATTTAAAAAGATAGAGGTGGTTTTCTGTGCATCACTGAGTTCATATGGGTGTGTTGTCATCTATGTTCGTGTGAAACGCCATGTTTAAGGAAACCACGCTGACATCCCACAATAGTTAGATGTATGGGTCTTAAGCCATAACCTAGCTTGGGTTAGTTTTGAGCTTTGTGGCTTCCACTGTATCCTATTTATTCTTTTGTTTGTTTGTTTTTTGGGGTTTTTTTGTAAAGTTGTACAGAAACTTTTTAAAAGAAAACAACTGACTTCGAAACTGGACGTGTATTCGTACCAACCTCATATCATTATGTTTGTGTATTATTTTCCTTTATTGTTTTAGTTAAATTTTTTGCTTTATTTTGCATGTATATTTCTTTGTACAGTTACATGTTTACACAATATGACATGATGTAAATATTTTATTTTGCCATCAGTTACTTTGAAAAAAATTAAACATATTTGACATAATTGTCTGATCTCTTGCTTTAAGGAGTTTGACAGTTTAGGTTTGGCTATATTTTAATTGGGCTCTGTATTTTAAAAGAAAAAAGTATGTAATTTTATTGCCATAAAATTTATTTTAAATTGCGATGATGTATCTCCCTTCATGCCTTACAAAATAATATTTGCCTTTGCTCTAAGTGTTGAGTGCTTTGTAGCGTCATGAATTCTTTTATATAAAACATGTGTAACTCTCTAACTGTGGAAATTCATTATAGTCTTTATTAGCTAATAAATTTTGACCAGCATAGTTTTCTAACAGATGTTCCCACTTAAAGACCAAAGGATCATATTTCAGTTTAATATTAAGCTGGAGAACAGATTTCCCACATCTTTTAGGCATTCCAAATTTAGTATGAAGAAAAGTTACTTTCAACCATAAAGATTTGGGATTTGCAACTAAACTCATGAAACAGGAAAGTTTTTCATTGTGTATATTTATCTCCCTCCCTTTTCTGCTACCAGTAACCATTTGTAACTCAAAATGAAGTGAATGGTCAGAGAACAATACAGAGTGTTTATGCTTGTTGCTGCATTGTATACGTGATTTTTTTTTCCTCTATTATCTGTCAAATGATGAAACAGTCCCTTTATTTCTCACAATTTACTTATTGAGAGAGATGTTTTACATTGAGAGAGACAGAGGATATTCAGGAAGGACGTATTGACAAAGATGAGTAACTGGAAGCTTTTTCCGTGACAGAGGAATAGATGGCCACATGCTTTGTGGAAGAGTTTTTATCCTTCAGTTCTCTAAAATGAAGCTACACTGATCAGGGGAAAAGCTACCCAAGTGCTATACAGACAGATAATGCACTTGCAGGTGTTTCAAGTAGCAGAGATAGTTTCTTCCACTTGTACATAAACAGGAGTGTGCTGTTTCTGGCCCTCTCCGTGAGCCCCGTTACTTAGGAGAGCCAACATCTTTTGACAGAGTGCAGTTTTGCACAAAAACCTGCTGTTTGGTGCAAGAACTTCCAGCTGAACAAAGCTTGAATGATGAGCTTGAGATCTTCAACTTCGATATCTCTCCAGATGCTTTGAAGAGATAATGTAAGGGCCCTTTGTTTCGCCAGATTGTGCAGCTGGAGCTCCAAATGCTGCTTGGACTCAGTTGGACGCAGTTCTTGTTGACTGTCTTGCACACCACCAACCAGCACTGCAGGCTGATAGAGTGGAGACCAAAAGTATGGGTGAGAGCAGTTGGTATGAGGTCATTGTGGGAACATTGACTGCCATTCCCTATGCTTTTCAATATCATAGCTGAAAAGGGGGAAATAGCTAGGAAGATTCAAGAGAAGACTGTGTTTAAGTGTGTCTTTTTGATAGCATACCCAAATCACTTCTTATTTAGGAAGAGGTTGCCAGACTTCAAAGTCAGTACAAGAGCCAGTAGTTTTCAAGTTGAGTTTGGGAGTGTAGGAGTTCTCAGTTGCATGTTTGAGGAACACAGATTAACTGGAAGACTATTATGCAACTGCTAAGCAGAAAGCCTGGCTAGATAACATTTCCATGGTTAGAAAAGCAACCTACATTGTCTTCCTAATGGGCAGAGGCCTAACACATACCTATGCTCATGTTGACTGTAAGTCATCCTTATTCTCAAATGGGACTATTAATGTGTTGATGAATAGAAGAAAAAAAAATTGGTTTTTTCTTACTCCAAATCCAGAAGTATGTTCAGGCCAGGGCACAACAGAGATCCTCCACAATGACACAGCAAAAGCATCTGACTTCTTGAAAAGATTTCAGTAACTATGCATACCTGATTGGTAGTAAAAGATGCCTGAAAATATAACAGGATGTTCTTTGCATGTAACATACTACATGACATTGCCAGGAAATGTTAAAACCCCAGTGCAGAGGGTGTCAGTGTAGAACTAAATAAAGAACCAAGGATGGCTGATTTGAGGTTAAGCCCCATGGTTCCCAAAGATCTTAAGAGAAATGAAATCCGGAATATACTTAACCACCGGCTGTGGATAGTGAAATCTATGAGTAGCTGGTATTTGGTGAAGTATCTGGACAACCAATCTTTACTACAAACAGCAGTGTATTTGTGTGCTAGGGATTAGTGTAGGGAGTGTTATCATGTCTGCTCCAGTCCAGAAGATGAGCTAAGATTTATATACCTTTTCCATATATGTATAGACTCAGTGTGGAGGTGTTACTAATTTCTCTGCTATAGGAATTCAAGTGCACGTGGAGGTAGGTAGAATCTGGTAAAACCAACTTTCTGTGTTTGTTTAAACAAGCTCCAGATATTGTGGTGTTTTTGTCAGAACCACTGCTTTATCCCTCAGGCAAACAACTTATGAATTTCTTTTTTCCTGAAATTAAATCTTGGTGGAGATTATATTGGAGAGTAACAGATAGATTTTGCATCTGTAGAGGTGGTGCTTCCAGTACTTTCTGCACATTCATATCTGCTCAAGCAGTCAAGACAAAAGGCTCTTCCTGTGTGAACTATAATGCCAAAGCATGATGATCTGTTATTGCTGCAAAGCAGCTGTTGCCCACTGTTCTCTCTCCTTCCTGGCAAGCAAAGACAGATATCCAGCACCTCAGGCTTCACATGCCTGGTAGTCACCTCAGCATTTCCCTAGTAACTGCACTGAGTGTCCTCAGTGTGATGCCATAATACTGAGCATCAACACAAGAAAGAGATCTCCCATTTAACTGACCTGTCACAGGGACAAGGAGCCTGATGTATAGGAGCAGAAGAATATACTTCTCGCGTGATGTCGTTGTCCTCAAAACAGGAACGCTTCGCATCTCCTCTGATTTACTCCCTTTAACCCTACCCAAAAAGCTTTAGGGGTGTGGGGGTGGAGGGGCAGTTGGGAATATTGCGTACAGCAGCATGATCTCCCGCTAGTTAATGTCAGAAGAGTCAACACCAAGCCTGCTAATAATAAACTCCCATCAGCCAATCTGAGCCTTCTTTCACCCTGCTTCTTCATAATTTTTCATCTTAATATGTGCATTCTTTACTGCTGGAGGTACTTATTTTCTTTGTTGTTCAAGGTGTAGGTGTGTTGTTCATGTGTAGGGGAGGTACTTGAGACTGTATGAGTTGCAGCAGATAAAGCTGCAGATCCCATCACTATGCCTGTGGTAATGTATTGGTTCTCATTGCTCAAAATTTCTGGGTTTCTGAAGGAAAGTATCTTCTATCCAAAGGTGACAAATATACTGAACTATAGAAAGGATGAAATCTTAACACCAAAGCAATACTTCAATCTCTGCAGCTGAATTTTCAGCTCCCAAAAGACAAAAGCATTCTCTTCTATCATACTCAGTAGTCTTCCTACAAAATTATGGCTTTGCATCTCATGGAAGAAAAGTCCACTGAGGTATACTTCATGGCCAGGCTTCACGAACAAAGATTTGGGGAGAGCTTGTTTGTTACAACCCATGTTTGTTACAAGCGCACTGGTGGCTAAAAAGGCCGATATGGGATAGGCACATCCGGTTGCATGAGGTATACTTAATACATAATTACTGGTTTGGAATAGCAGTAAATCATTGGTAGCCATAACTTTGTAGGAACAGGTTATGCAATTGAACTCTTTATTGTATCAAGAACCCACTGACTTCTTCCTTTAATATCTCTGAAGCTTTGTTTTAGAAAAGACTATGAGCAGTTCATCTCCTCAACTTTTGTGCCCTACCTTTGCTTTTACAGTCTTCTACCTCACTTTTCATCAGGTCATCTGTTTACAAGCTATATATTTACGGTCTATATATTCCTCCTAGGGAAGCTATTTATCATCTTAATTGCCTTATTCTGAACCTTCCCTAGTTGTATATTTTCTGTGATGGGAGGAGGCAAAGCTCTGGTGGTGCATCTCCCCTCCACCAGAAAAAAAAACAAAAACAAAAAACCCACATACAATATTTATGATACAGGTGCATCATAAGTTACATAGCTGGAAAATGCACCTTGTTCTCTATTCCTTTTCTAAAAATTACAAGTGTTTGACTTCTTTTGAGCTGATACTTTGCAGAGTAATAAATCCTGAGATCACGTGCCCAAGCTTAGCTGCAATGGTTTGTTTAGAGCCCATGACCATACATGTAAAAGCTGGATCTCCCTTTTAGCACATCCCCCATGAACAATAATTTTGTTGAATTTCTTCAGCCACTTTACTTCCTAGACAACACTGAGGTATTACAATTGCCTTAGGGAGCAGTTGTTCTGGTGGAACTGAGTATGAAGATCTCTTCTATTAAACAAATAGAAGCTGATTACTGCTGCCTGCCTTCTACTATTCCCCCAGCCTAGCTCCCCTGACTTTTTGAAGAACTCCTTTTGTGGGACTTTCTTGCCAGCTGCTTCAACCATCAAACTCATCTCCTCTTGTCCTGAGGGAGGAAACTGTAACCTGCCTTGGACTTCATTAAGCTGAAACTCTGCACTTTCCAATTAAATGTCAAACACTGATTTTAGTGAGGCTAGCACCCTCACTTTAATGAAAGGATTTATTTGGGTCTCAAGCAGGAGACTTTTTTCTCTCCTGAAATCATGCATCAGGAGTATCTCCAAACATTACTTGCAGAAATTTCACATTAAGCTTCCTGAAGATTCAACTGGCAGTAGTCAGCACCAGGAATTCATTTAGCACACCCTGAACTCAGTCTCTGTGATGGTTTGCAATACCAAGGGTTATTCCCAATACTGAGGAAGAGCTGGCAGCAGCGGAAATCTTGCCCTTTTGTACCATTGGGAATCTGTCTAATCAGTTCTGGTCAAGTAGCAATTTTCATCATGTATCTTGCCTGTTTTTACACATCTTCCTGTATGTTTGTGAAGACCATGGGATCCCTTGAGATTGATGGTTCTTCAGGATCTCAGACTTTCCCTTCAGTGATGCCAAGATCCACTGAGTATTTGCAGAATGATGTCATTTATTTGCCATCTCTCAAGACTGAGGGTGAAAGAATACTTCCTTCTTTGGTGATGGAGTGCTCTCCTGGGACTTGGAGGGTTCTGGACTCTTTGCTTGCCAGGAAAACTCAAAACTGAGAATCTCTGCTAGTCCTAGTTACTGGAGTTAATGCATCCATTGGTTTATTCTGATATTGTTGCTCTTCTTGGGAGCTTTAGATGCTAGTGGCTATTTCACACATGGAAAAAAGAATGTCATCATATATCATGAAGCATTAAGGGGAGACTTTTAGTATAGGGCATCCTGAAGGTAACTTGATCACCACCAAAATGTGCCTGAATGTCAAAATTACACAGTGTTTGTGGAGTTGAATGGAGGCTTAGACTCATTTTTTTCAAGGATCCTTCACAAAGGCAGGGTGTATATCTGGTGATGATTGCTGTTTTTACCCTGGCTACTGGTTGTGAATGACAACTGGAGATCTTACTTTGCTCTTCAGACCTGCTTGCAGAGAATGTAAAGTGTGCTGTTGTACTTCATCCCACAGCTCAGGTGTGTAATGGTTCTCCAGTCTAAAGTGAGTCTAGCCTTTCTTTTTGGAACAAGTTCAAATTTTTCTAAGGGGACCTGATTTTTCACTTAATATTTAGCCATCCATTTCCTTTTCAAGACCCCCCACCTGTTTAATAGTCTGTTATTTTTTAAATGTAAATATGATGTTCTCTATTTGATGAAGTCTGGGTATAGTATAACTAATTTGATACGTGATACAGTACAAGGTTGCAATATAGGGATCAGCCTCTCTACTGCAAAATTTATCTGCTTGCTGTAAGAGCCTCTGTTTTCTCTCATTCTGCTCTCTAGGGAATTTTTAAGTATGAAAATCCTAGCCGAATTCCTATTACACTGGTAATCATGATATGGATGAGGCAATTGTAACTTGTAACCTGAGCTCATAACAGCCTTCACCTTTTAACAAAATTTTTTCTTCCAGGAGCATGAGAGAGATTCTGGCCTATTAACTGTTCCTTCTAATATTCTCTTCTTCCAAGTAACTTATTGGGGTTTTTTAAGAGCTTATGCTGGGACAATTCTCCATGTTCTTTCTGCCAGGAGTCAAGAAATTAATGTAATTGTTTTCTTTTCCAGTTAGCACATTTCTGTGGCCAAGGGCTTGCTTCATAACTCACTCAAAACTTTAGCTTTTACTTCGTTATGCAGAAAGTCAAACCTTTCCAGGGAATCTGCATACATGGTGGTTACCAAAACTAAATGATCTAATGGTGTGATCCTAGGGAAGTACTTTCACTGGTTATCTGGCAATTTCATGACTTGCAGCAAGACTCTAAAAGTAGATCCGCAATCTTTGCTGAGAGCATTCTTTGCTGCAACTCAGGCAACAGCAGTGAAAAATGTCCTTGTCCTCATGATTTGCAAAGTCATTGTTGGGGGGCTGCATTTGCACAGAGGCACTACACTGTTCCTTGGTTTCCATGTCTGATGTGTCTGTTCCTGCTCAGTAAAAATCTACAATACCCATTCAGTTGCTATGTGAATGTGTGTGGTGTTGCCTGGATTTATCACGCAGTGTGGAGCAGGTATGGGAGAAAGGAAAACTCGTCATTCACTTGCACATTTTAAGACATGTTCTCCATCTGTTGTTGTTTCTCTAACTATCTTCCTTCTGCCAGATCATCTTACGTGAGATAAGAAAGGATATAACGTCTACGGTGCTAAAATACATTGGCACACATGGATAACGTTGTGCTGTAAGAAGGGGTGGAAGCTGCAGTGGAGTGCATGCATGCTGCAAATACTGCAAAAAGTATGAATGTGGAAAAATGTATAGATTTCTTCAAGATATGTTGACTGCACATACAATTCTTGGTGGTTCTTTTTTCTGAATTTCAGGGGTAGCAAACTAATATCATGCATAAAATGGTATTTGCCCTTGCTTTGCTTTCTCTGTAAGTAGAAATACAGCAGTGATGAAGAGAGACATAGGTGGTTATTTGTATGCACAGTGAAAGGAAGCTTCGTTTCCTAGGGTCTGCCTCAGAGTTGAATTATGTGGTAGTTCATGGAAAAGAAGTTAAAACTTTCCCAAAATATGAGTTACTCATGATAACAGCATGACACAGTAACAGCATAAGCTTCTTCTTCCTGATGTCTTGGAGAAGCCAAGGGTGCTACGTCCAATTCAAGACATTCAGCAATTCAAAAAGTACTCAAGAAGCCCAAGATAGATGGAGACTGGGGAGAAATAAGTGAAAGATAGCAGGCAAACACAGAAAGGAGGTGAGTACACGTGTCTTACTAAGGTGCCACTGATAAGTTAACCTCCTCAGGATTAGGCATGCACAACACTGGACTTTGACACAGTGGTCAGGATCAGACACACAGGTAGAGTCTAGAAACCATGGCATGGTTACCTGTGCATGATCTGCCTCTTGATATGGAACTTTACAACAAATACCTAATTTACTTGATGTCTTTTTCTCCACACTGATATAGTGCTATTTGCTACCTCTTTGTAGTGGCTGTAAGTTTTCTGTTACTAGGTCACGACTGGCTTTAGAGATTGCACTGCCATCCAGCAGCTCAACCATGAGCAATTCCTTGCAGCCAACTTTCAACATCTTTGGAGCAGGATGGGAGAAGAGCTGAAGAGGATGGTAAGCCCTGGAAAGGATTGACTTGGAAACACATTCAAATATCTAAAATGGTAATCAATATGTTTACTATAAAAAGTATTTCCAGTAACTTTTGATAAGCTAATGGGTCTAGTGGAGGAAAGGATAAGAGTGTACTGAAAATAGATGGCATCCCTCCAAAATAACTCACTGTGTAAGTCAAAAGCATTCCCCTAGAAGTATCTGCCACTTGTCTTGGAAGATAATATTCCAAAGAGACTGCAGAGCTAAAGTTTGGAGAGATGAAAATATATTTATTTGGTATTTAATAAAGATATTATAAGTATCTTTGAGTAAGAATATTCAGGGATAGTCAGTACATGGCCGATAGGCCTATGATTCCTTTTCATCCTCCAAAGGATTTATGCATGGGTAGGGATGGCATTTGTTTGTGAAAGCAAATATTTGTTTCTGTTTGCATGCTGTGACTTTTCCAGTTGTGCGTGGTTAGGTAAGTAGTGCAAGTACTTGATTAAAGTTGAATCTTCCTCTTGTGTTTGTAATGTTTGGTTTTGACAAATAATCAAGAAACATACTTTTCGCTGTTAGTCAGCTGCAAGGGTTGGAAGGAGTAACATTTTACAAGGCCTAAATACTGTTGGTTTAAAAAAAAAATGATGAGGAAACGGTAATGCTCTTTCCCATTAGTTCAGATGTAAACAGTTTCTGTACTCCAGTGCTCCACAGAAACTCTCCATCTGCTTTATGAATCTATTCCCAAATAACCTGAGTATTTTTTTCTAACAATCTTGCCTTTCTAGTTTATAATTTATATCTAATAGAGTGAAAGCTGCAGCCGAAGTTGTAAAGGGTTTTTTTCAGAGCCTTGGTATTACTGTACTGTGTAATGCAGTGTTTTATTTTCCATGGTTAAGCTTGCTTGATGTCAAACATTGACTTTTTGCCCAAGTCAGACAGAGAAATACTAACTTCTGCCATGTTACTTGAGCCTCCCTGTCTGTTATATTTTAGAGGTGCAAGGGAAAAGCTTTCCAATTGGATAAAAGAGCATTAGATGAAGAATACATCTCTGTGGAAATACTGGAGGTCTTCTATAACAAAGTAGTATAAAGATGAGTTGTCTTAAGTATCAACAGCTGTTGTATTTCTCTTTTATGCTGTGGTGCTGCCTCATTGCAGCTATTTCTTGTCAACAAAGAAGTTTTGGGGTTTTTTTGTTTGGGTTGGTTTGGAGGGTTTTTTGTACATTTCTGAGTTTCTCCAGCCACTGTGTCCTAGTTAGAACAGCTGGGACCAGTTCATCACTGTATGGGTGTAACCCAAAACTGTGTATTCTATAGCCTTCCATGCCATTTCCCAGAAACTGTTGTCAATAGACTATTTATACCCTCTGCCCAGAGCAGCCTGACTCCTTAGGCTATAAACTGGGTGTTAAGAGGCCTGGGAGATAGGAGGGTGCCCCCTGTCCTCACACCCATTGAGGAACTCCCCGCCCTGAGGGAAGTACTGGGCATTCCTGCCTGAACTGGAGAATATATAATCTTGGAGTCTTGGAACTTTTTTAACCACTCATGGGATCCAGAGGAAGACTGCAGACCACCACTCTCGACTGGACTGCAATCACCACTTTTCAACCAGACTGCAACCATCACTCTCGACCAGACTGCAATCCCCACTCTTGACCAAACTGCAACAGCACTCTCACCAACAGGTTTTTCCCCTCTCCTTTTACTTTGGACTCAGGGGGCCCAAAGAACACCACTCTGTTCATGCCCCAGGGTGCTGGGTTATACATTTGGGTTTTGTGGGTTAAAACCAATTGTTGTCTGTATAATCGTATTTATTGTATTATTTTATTAAATTGTTATTCTGACTTATAATCTCTCTTTTGAGTTGGGTTCATTTCCCCTGCCGGTTTACCTTTAAACCAGCACACACTGGAAGTGAAAATGATGTTATTTCGTTGTAGAGAAGTGTTATACTGAAAGATGTTACCTTTAGCAGGGATCGCTGTTCTAATCTTTCTGCTGGAGAACACAATTCCCAGAACTCTGTTTGTACCACACTAGGGAACTCTGCACGAGCTGTTCTCCCAAGCTGTCTACTTGTATTTCTCCACCTTCTTCCCTTCTGTGCATACTTAAAGCTTTCCTACAGCACTCAGTGAGAGGGAAGGCAAAAGGGCTCTTTGCTAATTATGGAACAGTTAAAAATGTCTTTCTGAGCTGCTCCTGGCAGGGGGGTGTAGAAACACTTGTATTGGGGGAAAAATGAAGAGATACAAATGGCAAATCCTGAGAGCTGTGTGAGAATTCATGCTCTTCTGCTGGTTGCTTATCCTTAGTTATGGTGGTGAGCATCTGACAGACAGGAGGGGTGTATTAAGCGCAGGGACACAGGAATGCACATGCCAGAAGGACAGAGCTTTATGTCCAAAGTGCCCTGTCCTAGAAACAAAGAGCTTAGGTGTAGAGCAGTTTTGTTGGGAAGAATCTATACAGATATATATATAAAAAAAAGATCAAGCCCTTAAATGAGTTATCTATACAAATTTGTTATGTACTAATGTTGTTGCCTTACAGTGTTTTAATGCACACTGTATGTCCTGGCCTTCCTTTGAGGTGACTAAGCAGGTGTTACATCCTAAATCTGTCGTTGTGATGGGCATACCTCAGCTTCCTGTTTCCAGCAAGACAGTTGACTCCACACTGTGGAACTCCTATATAAAAAGTCAAAACTGCTTTAGCTCTTTGTGACAGTGGTGCTTGGCAGAGCAAATCCCTCACAGTAGTCAGGTGATGGAGGGAGGATGGTAGCAGAGATGTCTGCTTAGTTGCCCTGTGAAGTCCCATCATTGGTTCTGATGAGGAAAATATGAGGAATGACAGCTGTCTAGCATGTATTTGCCATTCCCTCAGCCACACCTAGTCTGCTTTTTTAAAATGTTTTGATTTGTTCCACAGACAGGACAAATCTAATGTTACAGTTAGGTGCAGGGATCAGGGAGAGGACAGGAAGCTTCCAAAAGCTGTAAGTCCATGTATGGAGACCCAGGGTGTTCAGTTTGCAAAACCTACTACCATCTGCAGCTTTAACGTCAGCATTTGAGGCCTCCTACTAGTTTGACTATACAAATATCCCAGCTTCTGTCAAATTGCTCATTTGCAGCTGACATATTGCCACTTAAAAGTAGTGCCTCAGCTCTAGCTGAGCTCCATGTTGGACTTTATAACATCTCTCTGTATTTGTTTATTCAGCATAAATTATTTTACTACTGGGTGTAGCTCTTTATGAAGCCTGTCTCCTGGAGATATTGCCAGTGAAAGGAAGTATATGATATTTACCTTACCATGATGCTGTTGTAGTCATACTATTTGACTCATGCTTAGTACAGTTTGTTTTAGAGTAATACTTGAAGGTCAGTGGAGGAAGGACTGTTCCTACGTTCACTTGGAAAAAAACAAATGAAGCAAAGCACAAAGAGTCATCTCCTTGGGTTTTTTTCACTTGTAATACACAACTGATAGCAGACTGGAGCTATGCATTTCAAAGTTATGTTAAAATAATTTAAAAAAAAATCCAGTAACATTATGCTTGTATGACCTGTAGGAAAGTGCTCCAACATCTTCTGGAACAACTTACAGTAGATGATTCAATTTTTGAAATGTCCTGAAGGTGAGGTATATTGAACACATGAGACACCTGTTAGCAGAGGAGACCCCAAGAGCAAGGCTCTGCAGTGCCTCTGAACTGGGGATCTATATTTAACAGCAGTGATGGTTGTGCATTCTGTTCCTCATTTGTTTCCTGCTGTGTCCCCAGCATGTCAGATTCCTTCCCTCACAAAAATGGAAGTTTAGATGGTCTCCCTTTCATTTCTCCCCCAAGACAATTTGTCATGCATTTTTGCTCTCAGTGCTAAAATCAGTTTATTAACATATGTAGACACCATTTGAGCTTTTCAAACAAAACCTGTAGCATAAGGATCCAATTATGTGATTGTATAGTTAATGATCCTTTTAAATTTAAAACTCCCTGTAAAATTTTACTGGAAGCTTCAAGAGTCTTCAAACTGTCATCCTGAATTGCCACAAAAAGTAGCATTTTTTTTTATGTAATGTAAATCCAGATTGTTCAGAGGATATGATTAAATCTAAAAGTAATTTTGAGGAAATAAAGGCAGAATCCAAGGCACAGTTCTCCTAAAGTTAGAAGAAAGACTTCTGCTTTGTTCTTCTAGTACTATTCAAAATACACACCTTCCTTGTGTAAAATGAATGCAAGAAGCTTGGAGTCCAACCTGCTGAGGATGGATAAGACCTTCTGGACTGTGCTGCACTGTCTGCTTTGTGCATACCCATGGGTGGGCACCTGGGATCTCTGCATGCCTGACACGCTGAGGGAACCATTCCTGCAGGGGCTTGGGGTCTCCTATAGAGAGAGTTCTCCTGTATAGAAGTCCTGTAGACATCTAAAGCCAGATTTCACTGAGACAATATTTCTGTGGTGGAAGGTGGGTCCAGGGAAATTTGCATGTACATATATATATTTGAGAAGAAGCCAAAAGGGAACAGATAGGAAATTTCATTTTTACATTTTCAACAGAGGGGATTTTTTTTTAAAGAACATGTATGTCATTTATTTGCCAGAAAAATAGAAATCCTAATACCTGCAGTCTAAATAGCAAAATGTCAAAAGGGCTAAGATCATAAAAAAATTGCAGAAAGAGAAATCATTGAATCCTTTGTGAGGAAGGTACTGACATCCCCTGCAAGTAGAATTCTGTCTTTGTTGGCACTAACTGCAAAGGGAGATGAGTGCTGCTTATCATCTCAGCGGGGGCTGTATATTCAGCTGAAGAGTCTCCATCACCATGGTATTTTCAGCACATCTCAGTTTTAATCATCAAGCTTCACTTTAGAGATGGAGAAAGCTTCTTAGTTCCCTCCCCCCTTTTTAACAGGTGGTAAAAGGATTTGTTGAAGATAGCATAAAGTTTTGGCAGCTGCAAAAAATAGATGTCCATGCTCTGAATTCTTCTCCCGTATCCTAATTAAAAGATAGCCATGTCATCCTTCCTTCTGTGTTGTGAAATATACAGTGAAGTATAGCGTATATTAGCTTTGCAGCAGGTTGTTTATACCTGCTAAATGAAGAAGCACATATATTAATTTCAGCTGTAAGCATTGATGGTAATTCTGTAAGAAGATGTGAGAAAGAAAATGGCAAATAGAACCAGGATGTTTATCGCTGCAATTCAGCATAAGCCATCAGCCACACAAAGTGTCTTTCAGAAAGGAACATCTGTTGCTGTTTCTGTTAATCTAAAGGAGATCTAGATCAATAAGCTGCATTATGAAAGGGGGCATGTGCATGCTCAAGCCCTTGTCTCTCCATGACTTTTCCATCAGCACTTTTGTTCCTCAGTGTACAGGCTACTACTTTCCTTTAGTAGCCTGGGATTTTATTTGTATTTCATTTTCCTGCTTGTTACTAAGTTTCCCTCTTAAGAAAATTTGTTCTTTTCACTGATGGCATTCCATGTTTTGGGTTCAAATGACTACTTTCTCTGAAAAGAATGAGCTCCTTTCTTCCCCTTAGTGACCCTGTTTTGCTGTTTCAGTACAAAACAAGCCATTGCTGATCGCTGCTGTGGTTCTTGGTGGAGGTGGCAAGAAAGCAGCTTGCTCCTCCTACTTCAGAAGAGAAGCCCAGGGAAGGAGGTGCTCTCATCATCACATCTTATTCTCAGTGAGTCACTCATAGCACCTAGGTCTTAAAATGCTAGCTTTGGTTTGCTGCTTGCAATTTTGGCAGTGAAACATAAATATTTAGTCACTGTTGCAAAGCCAGGGACTGACACTTGACATACACACACACAAAAGGCAAATGCCTGCAAATAGACTGTCTTGTTTCTTCTGGCACTAACATCTTTCAGCACAAAGGAGAAACAGCTGAACTCTGAGCCTCTGCATGTTGATTTCTAAAGAAATAGTATGGACTCTTATTCCAAGTATGAAGTATCTGCTTTAAAAAGAATTGTCAAAAAGTAAAGTCCATCACAGATTTTTGTAACAGGCATTCCTCTTCCCAAGGAAGTTGATCCCCTGTGCCTAAACCCAGGCATTAGGACACAATTCTGCACTAACAATGCACTTCATTCTTTCACAATCCAGAAAGTAGATTGCACTGATACTGTTCCCCTTATTAGTCTTCTGAAGAGAAGAAATAATCAGAAAAAGGTACCCCTGGGGTACCTGCATAGGACAGCAACTCTCCTGGCCCCACCTGTCCAGCTGCAGCAGAAGGTTGTCAGTGATAAGGATAATTGTTCCTAAAAGGGTGATTTTCCCTCCAGGTAACAGATGAGACAGCAGGACAACTTGTTAGAGCAGAACAAAATGTGACTGCATGCATTTTGGAGGTTGGGGATGTTTGTAACCTTAGTCTGCTTCTGATAGAAAGGGAGAAAGCATGAAGAAAGTAAGAATTTGGCTCTAGAGTTCAATAATGGAAATAAAACTGCCTGCAACTCCAGGACAAACTCAGGTGGCCATCTTGTGCTTACAGCTTTCAGATAGCTGGATGATGTTGTGCCAAGTCACATTTGGGTTTCCCAACAACCACTGAAGACCAAGACCTTTCCTATCATTGGTGAGCATGGAAGCAAGCATATTGAGCTGTGATGAAGTCAAGTGCAGACCTCATTTGCTACATCTCACAGAACCACAAGGGAATGCCATGGGTAGGAGAGGCCATCTGATAACACCCATCGCAGAAGTGTGGGGGTGGACAAAGAAAATTTCCTTGTCAGCTTGTGAATGTGATAACAGTGCAAATAGGCAGGCATGCAAACACTAACTACTTAGTAAAACACGGCTATCCTTAGTTTGTGGACTCCGTCAGCCCAGGTGGTCACTGCCTCCAACATGCTAAACTCATCATCTCCATTTTAGGTTTCTCTTTTTCATCTCCCCATGACCTTGAATAGACCTCTTAGCTGTTTCTAATATAAAAAAAAAAGGTACATGGTTTATGTGGGGAATTTATCCTGTATTTTTTGTAACTTAGTCCAGTTCCAAAGCTCAGCTGAGGCTTTCCGACAAGGAAGGGGTGCAGAAGGCCCTGATTTGTTCTCTTCTCCCTTTTGGAGCTTTTTTTTGCCTGTCACCTAATCCTGTTGGAGCAAAGACAGCATCACTTTCCAACACTCCTCCAAGTTCCTAGATTCCTGCCACAAAGAGTCTTCAGATGTGCCAGCATTTTCACTATGCCCTAGAGATGCTCACTGAGCTATGGAAGAAATGCAGATCTTGGGCAAATACTCGTGCCCCAGCACAGCAGGAAAGGGAAGTAATCCATGCTTTTCCTGCTTGGATAAAACCTAAAGAGATATTAAAGAGTTATCCAGGTGAATCAGCTATGCTTGGTTGGGAAATATGATATATGGGTTTAAGCATGTGGAAACTGCAAGAAAAGAGGAAGAGTAGGCAGTGCTAAATGTCCAGAACTGTTTCTGAGCAGGGCAAATGAACCTACCAGATTAAAAAAATCTAATAAGAAGTACAATACAGGAATTAGGGTGATCAAAGGGAATTGAATGCAGAAAAGAAAGTTAATTTTCACTGTATAAACTAAACAATTTGCTTTTTTGCCTTTTTTTTTTTTAAACACAACAAACAAAACAACAAAAACCAGTGCTGAGCAAGGAAAGCAAAAGAGGGCATGTCCTGTGTTTCTTTCTTCTGTCCTACTAATTTTCTTTCCAGATCTCCCCTTAGAGATGCACTGGTCCTGTAGCCAGCCCACAGGTTTTCCCCCTTCAGAACTATCTTGTTCTGTGAATGGAAACTGAACACAAAGAGACAAAAAAAGCCCATATATATATGCCTATATACATATAAACGTGCACATGTTTATATATAAACATATGAACACTGTTTTTAAGTGTTCACTTGCTGCCTTTGAATGCTTACTGGCATAGAGCCTGAAGAGCATGAGAGCATTCAAAGGCAGAACATTCTTTATTGTTCCTCTCCTTCCTGCATAGTCAATGGTGAAATAAGAAGTGTCTGCAGGCTTGCAGTCATGGGGCCCAAGGCTTGGATTGGAGCAGAGAGAGCAGATTTCACCTTCAGTTCCTGAGCTACCAACAAACAGAAGGAATAATATAATATAGGTAACAGTTATCTCCCCAACTCCACCTTTCCAAATTTATTTTTTTTTAACAAATGCTCCTGATCCAAGGGTAAAAATGGAAAACTAGCATTTTAAAACTAATTTAACAAAAATACTGTAATAAAAGATGTAGAAAGGGAAACCGACATTCTAGTGAGAGGGAAAATGTGAATCAGTAATTGTATTGTTTTTTTTAAAAAATCCGTGTGTAACATGGAGCAACAGTCAACAGAAGAGGAATCTGGCAGGGCAAATGGCTGCTTCTGCCTCTGAAACAAGAACTTGTGGGTATTTTCAGAATGGGATACTAGTGAACTTGTAAGCTAGGGTATTGGGATGTATCTTCCAACAGTGTAATTAAGAGACAATTAATGGTCTGATACTATAGAGAAACCACTTGTCTCAATTTAAAACAATGAGGAAGGAAAAGGAAAGAATGTCTCGAAGGACCCTTTGCTTATTCCTATTAAAAATCCTGCATCTATGAAAGTGATTTAACTGTATCTGTGTAAACTTTGCTTTTACATAGCACAGTCTATATCTTAGTATGGAATGGATGCTTGTGTGGACCACCTGTTTGCACTTCGCGGTCAGACTGTTCCTACAGAAAGCACATTGATTGCACGAAAGTAATGTTAAAAGCTTAGCTATCAAATGTGACATTGGAGTTGAAAAGAAGAGGCTGTGACTCTCTGTGGACTACCACTAAGATAGAAAACATGTATGGATGGTACATCACAGTTCGAAAATCGGCCTGCAATCTCCATCCCGCAAACAACTTGGAAGATGCGGAGGGAGGTAGCAATGTGACCTTTAGAAATAGCTGAGTTATGCTCAATTTTTTTTTCTTGTGGCTTGGATATGGAGAAGCATAGACAGCCTGTGTGACTTTGAAAACTTTAACGGAAATGAAACAGGAAGCCAGATCCTTTCACGCCTTGTTGATCTGTGAAGACAGGCTGAGTCTGTAGAGACCCATTTTCTAACTGCAGCAGAAGTCAGGGGAGAGAAATCCAGCTGAGGGGATACTCTGGAGAGGAGATGCAGAGGCAACATGACAGAAAGGCAAGTAAGAACAAAGACCAGTTCCCTGAGCAAGAAAAGCAAAGCAGAATTAACCACTCAAAGAGAAGTGTCGGTAAGTTCATACAGCTGTGCTCTAAATTTTAGCTTTTCAACAACCTGGTGATCAGCTAGAGAAAAATTCTGTGCTGCTGATCACAGCTGCATGGGTACTACTTTTACCTATGTGTTGGGCTACCTGACCTTGGTAGTAATAATAAATTACAACAAACAAGGAAATGGTTCTTGACTGTTAAAAATGGCTTTGAAAAACTGAGAGGAGGAAGCTCTCACTAGTTCTGTACTCAGGTTTCCGACTTTTACTGGGTTGGATGCTGTTGCCTTTGTCTCAGCACTCCTTTTGAACTGTTTACATTCTTTGGGCCATGGTTATAATCCTGCTTCTCACCTGCAGATGGGAGCAAGAACATGGCAGTTGCTTTGGCTGCTGATTTGTGGGTTTAAGCAGACATGGTTAAGTTGTCCTCACATTTATTTAGCATGGCTTTCAGTATAAGCTTCTGCTGTAATTGCTATGCTGTCTCATGTGGGTACAAGCAGAGGGAGGTAGTCCCAGTCATGGCTGCAGCTTGGAAATGCCATGACCTGCAGAAAAACCCAGAGGTTCGTGTTATATGAAAGTTCATAATGTTCCCCTAAAGGAAGAAAATATCATAAATATCCCTAAGCAGTAGAAGCTTATTTGAGTATCACAAACATGTGCCAAATCCCATGACCAGGAAGTCTAGAGGAAGAGAATTAAACTTAGGCTGCTTCCAGTCTGAGCTCTCTGGAGCTCTCCCTTTGTCCCCATGGAACTGCTGCCTACTCGGAGGCAAAGCAGAGAATGCATTATTTCTGCAGAAACCCATTGAATGCATGCTCTATGCAAGGCCTCCTCTAGCTCCCTACATTGTTCTGTTGGAGAAAGTCCAGAGGAGGGCCATGCAGTTGGTAAGAGGACTGGAGCACCTTCCCTACAAAGACAGGCTGACAAAGTTGGGGCTGTTTAGCCTGGAGAAGAGAAGGTTGCATGGAGACCTCATAGCAACCTTCCAGTATCTCAAGGGGGCCTAAGGGGAAGCCGGAGAGGGACTGTTTGTCAGGAACTGTAGCGAAAGGATAAGGAGTAATGGGTACAAACTGAAAGAGGGAAAATGTACTTTAGACATTAGGGAGAAACTCTTTACTGTGAGGGGCGGGGGGTGAGACACTGGAACAGGCTGCCCAGGGAGGTTGTGGATGCCCCAGCCCTGGCAGTGTTCAAAGCCACATTGGATAAGGCTTTGGGTAACCTGGTCTAGTGGGAGGTATCTCTGAGCATGGCAGGAGGATTTGGGACTAGATGATCTTTAAGGTCCCTTCCAGCCCTCGACATTCTATGATTCTGTGAGATATTTTGGAGAAATTGTCACTTTCTGAAGCTTTCTGAACCCTTGTAACAGCATGTTTCCAATTCTTCACAGGCTGTAAAATAAACTGCCTTCCAGTTAGCTGCTATTTCCGTTTCTGCCATTGATCCTGGCTCGGACCTGCTTGCTCTCTCTAGGATTATCCTAGCTCATTTTCAGCTAACAGGAATGGCATACACAGACCAGTCCAACACAGAGTGCAGGAGGTCTGTGTGTTACCTGACTCAGTCTCACAGTGGTGTCTGCATCTGAGGCCAAGGAGGGAGGCAGGTAGAGGCTGTCCCGTCTCGCTGACTTGCAAGGAGGAGAGAGAGCATTCTCCTTGAGAAGCCTGCAAATGGAAAAAAGGTAGTAGATAGTTCTTCATAGTGACTTAGAGAAGAGGTCCAGAGAGAGCTTAAGGAGGAAGAAAGGGCACAATGGACAGTCTTAGTTAGAAAATTATCCCAAGAGATTTCAAATAAGTGATCTCTGATTGATTGTTTTGTCCCAGGGCTTATTCCCACACAGAGGGGCAGAGGGGCATAGGCCATTCTCCACTGAAGTGCTGAATAAATGCACAGAGGAGAGAACAGAGAGCTGTGAAGTGGGAATGACTCACTGATACAGGGATTGAGCTGCTGTGTTTGTACTATGCATTTCATCTCTCTTCTCTGATGAGTCAGCAGCCAGATAAACACTACCTTTCAGGCCTGTCTGCGCAAAGAAATCACCCATTGAATCCTAAGATCTTAACAGGTTAAGAGAGGGCAGAAAGAGGAATGCTAAACCATCCAGTGGCACCAAGACTGGCCTGGCCAAGGCAAGAAAAAGGAAAGGGAAGCTGAAGTATATGATAGCTGCAGACAAGATATATCTCAGAAATAAATCCCAGGTACCTTGGAGTCTTTGCAGGTGGATGCCATGTGAGCTATATCCTGACAGCATCTCTCTTAGCTGCAGCTGCTGAGACACAGTTATGTTAAACCACAAACTGCATGTCCAAATGGAAAGCACCAAGTAGCTGATGCTGCAGAGAAGCACAGAGGTGGCACTTAGGAAAAATTTTTTTTCCAAATGGATTTTTTGATGGAGCAGCACACAGTGCTACACAACTGACAGCTTTGGGCCTCTGAAGTCAACTATTGACTTTTGCTAATTTTAGCTGGTCTTTAAGCCTAGATTTTCTTTTACTCAGATAAATGTGTTCGTGGCTTTCTGTAAGTGCACCTAAATGAGCGCTTGGCACACAGATATTTAGCAGCTTTTGCCTATTTTGTTCCTTACCCAATTGACTGAGATGGAGAGAGAAACAACCTGATATTCCTGCCAGGCAATACAAATCTCTTCACTGTTTCATGAAAAGTCTTGATTTTTGATCTTCAACTATTTTAATATCTTGTGATATTTTACGGAAAAATACCCCAACAAACCCAAACAGAACCCAATAACAAAAGACCATGTAAGTTTGTCTTAGCTCTGTATTGGAGCAAATTGCTTGTAACTCTGTAAAAGATTTAAGTCTTTGTTTGGACCATTACAATTCCCCTGTTTTTCCTGCAATGTCCCTAGTGATATGGAAGAAAACTATTCTTTAATGTGTAACCAGAAAAGAAAGTACAGCAGTATATGCAAATTTTCTGCATACAGCTGGGAGGAATGATAACTGAAAGACTGTTATAAGGAAATGTACCTGGCAAAGGGGAATTTCTTTTTGGATGAATGCATGTCAACTTGTTAATGAGTGAATTATTGAGGAAATCAACATTTAATGAGAAGGAAAAAACCAAAACCAATCAAAAATTTTGAATTCACTGTGTTTGCATTTCATGGCTAGATTTCAGACAGATGCTGATGACGTTGGTCTCCATTAAGGCAACTGGAATCCCTGGAAGTGCTCCAGGCATTTCCATTCCTGAAAGTGTTCAAGGCCAGACTGGATGGGGCTTTCAGCAACCTAGTCTAGTGGAAAGTGTCCCTTCCCATGGCCCGGGGAGGTTGGAACTAGATGATTTTAAAGGTCCTTTCCAACTCAAATCATTCTATGATTCTATGCTGCTATAAAATGTGACGCAGTGTAGTGTGACACCTGAGCGCAGACTATACCTAACTGATGGAGGAGCGGCAGAGGCTGCCGAGGAAATGGAGAACTCCGCTCGTTTCTTAAGCTGGAAGACAGGCCGAGAGATGAGTGACAAGGGTTATCGCTCTTCCTCGAAACGGGGTCCGCGCCCACCACGGGGCCCGCGGGAGCCCCCGCTCCCCGAGCACGGCTGGGAAACCCCCGGGGGGACGGGGCGGCCGCGCGGACCCGGCCGGGCCGGCGGGGAGCGGGCGGCCCGCGGGATCCCGCCCGGGCGGCGGGGCGTGGTCTCGGTAGCCGGGTCGTTTGCCCGGGAGAGGCGAGCGGAGCGCGGCGGAGCGGGTGAGGCGCCCTGCGGGGGGCTGGAGGGGGGTCCCGGCGCGGTCGCGCAGAGTTAGCCTTTATTTGTTGTTTCTTTAGTTTCATTAATTTTATTTTTTCCACTTGACTCTGTCGGGCCGTTCCCCGAAGGGGCGTTACCCGGAAAGCTGCTCCAAAGGTTTCTTCGCGGCGGGACCGCCTCAGCTGTGCTCCCCCGCGCCGCCCCCGCCGTGTCGGGGCCGGGGGCTGCGGGCAACGCCTGGGCAGGGACCGGCCCCGGGTCTGCGGGGGAAGGGCTGGGTGTGCGAGGGGGGTGTGGGTTTCCTTGGGGAACTGCAGTGTCCGGAGTGCAGAATTAGCGCTGACCTGCGTAGAGATCTGACCTGAGCGCTGACCTGCCAGTTTCACATCGGTGTTCGTCGGGGGTTTGGTTGGGGGGTTAAATTTATTTTTTTTTTCCTTACTGTGTGCAAGACGGTGTTGCAGGCTGGCTTGTATTCCTGTCAGAAAGTGAACTTTTAGAAAAAAGGAGATCATAAGTGTGGACATGATTTAGGAGGACTTGCAGGAAGATGGACACACGCCCCTCCTGACCTACCTGCCAGCTGCAGGTAGTCCTTGGCGTCAGGCATGGCAGAACATGAGCCAGCAGTGGCCAAGAAGGCCAATGGCATCCTGGCTTGTATCAGCAAGAGTGTGGCCAGCAGGACCAGGGCAGTGATCATCCCCCTCTACTCTGCACTGGTGAGGCCACACCTCGAATCCTGTGTTCAGTTTTGGGCCCCTCACTACAAGAAAGACATTGAGGTGCTGGAACATGTGCAGAGAAGGGCAACAGAGCTGGTGAAGGGTCTGGAGCACAAGTCCCATGAGGAGTGACGGAGGGAGCTGGGATTGTTTAGCCTGGAGAGAACAAGGCTCAGAGGAGACCTTATCGCTCTCTACAACTACGTGAAAGGAGGCCATAGGCAGATGGGGGTCAGTCTCTTATCTCAAGTAACAAGCAGTCGGACAAAAGCTTCAAGTCACACCAGCAGAGGTTTAGATTGGATATTAGGAAAATTTCTTCACTGAAAGGATGTTCAGACGTTGGAACAGGCTGCACAGGGAATTGATGTAGTCACCATCCCTGGAGGTATTTAAAAGATGTGGCACTTGGGAATACAGTTTAGTGGTGGACTTGGCAATGCTGGGTTAACAGCTGGACTCAAAGGTCTTTTCCAACTGAAATGATTCTTCAGTTCTATAATCTCTTATGTCACTGGAAAGTGGTCTTTTAGGTTGAAGATACTGTGCCCTGCCAGATCGCTTTTCAGCTGTACATTATGTGGCATGTGATATATTTCGCTTTGATGGTTACTGATCCAGCTCTCATTTTGCACTGCCTTTCATACTAAACCAATTTGTTTTCTTTTTGGAGGAACTGTACAGATTGTATTCAGCTTATACTTTCATTTTCTGCACTGGAGAAAGAACCAGATTTCTGTGGTATTTAGTAACTGATTTTAAGCTAGCATACTGCTGACTGCTCCATTGCTAATATGTGCAAGTATATTATTCCCACTTCCATCCTTTGGGTCACTCCAGTTTCTGCAAGTGATGAAAGAAGGAGGCAAAGTGTGTGAAAGAGGAAGAAATGGCAAGCTCAGAACACTTCTTTGTAATCACTGAAGTTTGCTCCTTTAAGAATTTAATTTCTTTACTAGTGGGCAAATAATTTAATTAGAAACTGAAGGAGAGTCCATACAGTAAGAGGAAAAGATGCCATTTTGCAACACTACCAAGTGAAGGGTGTTAGAATTGGGTTTGAAGGGCAAAAGCAGTATGAAATTGCTAGTCAGCATTTAAATCTAAATGCTTTTATGGATAAGTATCTGTATATGGATTTGGAATTCTGGGGAAAATAATTAATTTTTGTAATTCTGGGATTTTTTGCCATTTTTGGATGTAAGGTTTTTTTTCATTTTGTTTAGCTGTTTGGAACATGTTGCCTGCCTAGATGGTGTTCGTTTCCCATTCAGCATTAAGATTTTCTCTCCACTTTGTTTCTTAGGTACAGCTTCCAGGTTGAATCCTCTCATCCTGTCTACCAAGGATAAGACAACAAGCATTAAAGGGTTTTTCAACAGTGTATGCAGTTTTTCTTGAGCTTAATGTCTGAAAATGATTGGCCTTGCATTACCCAGGCAAATGAGTTTGAGAGTTCAGAAATACCTCTGCTGCACCTCCTCACTCTGCACAGCCTGAACCATCAGACTCACCGTGCCATACTGTCCTAGGGGTGATGAGTGTGGTTATAATTTAGTTGTTTTGAAAACACAGGAAATAACCATTGCTCAGGAGTCAAAAGGTTGTATAATTATGCTGCTTTCATTACACTTGCATAACTAATTTGGGTGTGATTAGAATGGCATAAACTTTACCTTAAGGATCTTCTTAATCTTCTCTTGTTTTAGGCTGTGAAATTATTTTTTTTTAAAATTACCAGTGGACCACATAGGTTGTATTGTAATGGCATTTTTATTCAGGCAATCTGACTTCTAAAGGAGTTATAATACTCTTTAAAGTCAAAACTAATCTGAGTTGTTGTATTGTAATGGCATTTTTATTCAGGCAATCTGACTTCTAAAGGAGTTATAATACTCTTTAAAATCAAAACTAATCTGAGTTGCTGTCTGACATCTGACCCTGAATCACTTCAGGATCTGTTTTCTGCTTTGAGGGAATTTGGGAAGACACAGTGAACACACGGCATCCTTTCTGCACTCCTGCAGTGATACAGCTGGCATGGTGGCAGCGTGTAGCAGTAACAGGGAACTTTGCCCATGTAGTTGGTTGCTGGGATTCCCAGCATAAAAAACACCAGTTCCTCAGTGCATGGTTGCAGTGCTGTGGATCAGACACAATAATGTTGTACCTTCCAAAAAGACAGAGAAGTAGGTATTTTTTAGTGAAAATATCAGCATTTCATGACAGAAAACGGTCAGGACTTGTGTACTTCAGGCACAGCAACATAAAGGCAGTCACTGACAGTTTTAAGAGGGAAGTTTGTCTCTAGGGATCTTGTACCAATTCTGAGGTGCTAGAGAGAGTTTAATTTGTATATAACTGAATTTGGTTTGATGGAAAGTCTGGGTTTTTTCCATGAACACTGTGACTCATGGTTGGACTATCTGTTGCCTGATAACAGAAAAGCATGTAAAAGTTGTGCCCCAGCATAAGTGAGGACAAAAAGGAAAAAAACCCACTTCTTGAGAGGGCTCCAGTGAAGGCATACTTTTTGAAATACTTCAAAACTTCTGCAGGCTACTTCATTAATTTTCTGAGAAATGTTTAAGTCAGCAGCTTTTAGTTTCTTTTTAGCCTTGTTCTGTGGTTTTATCTTCTTCCTATTTTTTCACTGCTGAGGAGTAATACTGTACATTTTTGGCATCCTCAAAATCCAGACTCCAGTGCTTGGGATTTCTCTGTATCCTGTGGGGAGGTGCTGGAAGCTCCTGACAGAGAGGAGATGTCTCTAGCTCCTGTTCCCGTGTTACCAGTGGGAACAGATGCCACTAACACTATGTGTCTGTGCAGAGGGATGTGGCAAGCAAGGCAACTTGTGCTGCCCATACTTTTCTTTCAACAAACATTTCTCTGAGGAGAAACCTGTAGACTGAGCAGAAGACTCATGTTGTCTTATTTGAGCCATACTGTGTGAAGGTGGAGGGCTAAAAATATGGGATGATGTGGCTGTGTATGCTCAGTCTCTAGTCCCTTCACTAGGTCTACATGCGATCTTCAGCAAGACCCCATCTCAGATTCCTTGTCCATAATATGTCGCTGAGGTTTTCTACCTATTTTGAGCATTTAGCATTTGTGTTTCCAGGGCAGGGTCAACACATTGGGTAAATGATGCTATGAAAGCGGGAAATGTGTACTTTAGCATCGGACTAGTGCCTTGATATGATACAGTGTGCATGAGGCTTTAACTGTCCTGAAGTCTACTGCGTCTGTGCAGCAAAGAAGCATCAAGGCAAAGTGCTTGTCACTACACTCACCCTGGTGGTGAGCTGCCACCAGCTAAATCATAGAATTATAGAATGGTTTGGGTTGAAAAGGATCTTACAGATCATCCAGTTCCAATGCCCCTGCCATGGACAGGGCCAGACAAGGTTACTCAAAGTCCCATCCAACCTGGCCTTGAACACTTTCAGGGCTAGGGCATCCACAGCTTCTCTGGGCAGCCTGTTCCAGTATCTCACTACCCTCGCAGTAAAGAATTTCTTCCCAATATCTAATCTAAACCTGCCCTCTTTCAGTCTAAGATCATTCCCCCTTGTCCTGTCATTACATGCCCTTGTAAAAAGTCCCTCTCCACCTTTCTTGTAGGCCCCTTTAGGTAATGGAACGTGCTATAAGGTCTCCTAGGAGCCTTCTCTTCCCCAGGCTGAATGACCTCAGGTCTCTTAGCCTGTCTTCATAGGAGAGGTACTTCAGCCCCCTAATAATTTTCACAGCCTCCTCTGTGGACCTTGCACCATTAGGTCCATATCCTTCTCATGGTGGAGACCCCAGAGCTGGTTGTAGTACTCCAGGTAGGGGCTTGGGAGGGTAAAGTAGAGGGGTAGAATCACCTCCCTTGAAATGTTAGCAAGGTTTTAATTGCTGAGTTTGTGCAAAATCAGTCTTTCTGCAAACTTAAAATACTTGGTTCGGGTCTGCCTGTATGACAAAGAGAAGCCCTACCTGTTTTGCTCCGCGCACAGCACCACGCCATGTGTGTGCCCTGTTGTGTTTGTCTGGGAACAACCTGGGGATATGTTTACTGTCCTTCAATTCTGGTTTCATTTTGTGTCATTTCCTGTGCATGAATTTCATCTGTGATGTGCTTGCCAAAGGCTGAGGCCTTAAAAATGGGGGATTACAAATAAATGTAGAACTTCAGAAATTATTACTGGCTAGGTTCCATGATAGACACTATTCAGTACTCTGTAATTTTCTTAGAAGTTAAAGTTGTGCCTCTGCGAAGTGCCAGCCCCTCAAGAAGAGCTCAATATGCAGGGTTAGACTTAACCATATTCTACAGGGCTGCATGATTAGTATTTTATGTAGACCTTGCTACGTAACTGTCCAGTTTTTAGGCAGTTTGTGCAAAGGCAGAGGTGTCAGGGAGCAGTGGTCTCTTGGTCCCTGCAACCCATGTCTAGAGTGCTTGAAACTTCTCTTGCATCCAAATGTCTGTAACAATACCAACCATGCATTAGCAATAATAATAATGATGATGATGATGATAATAGTAATATGTTTTTACAAGCAGAGAGTTTCCACACAGAACATTCTGCGTTCTTAAATCACATTTTTGTGAAATGGTTATATTAGCTATGATTGTGGTATTACACTGAGTGATAGTAACTGAAATGTAAGTTCTAATGCACTCAGTTTTACCTTTCAACATGCATTTTTGGTTAAGATTTTAGGCAAGATGTGCCTGTAATGCACTCTCACAAAAAGGCAGAGGACTCCTGTGTGCTTGAGCTGATTAAATATGCCAGTTTGAAAGTGTTGCCCTTTAAATGATGAAGAGAGGTCCAGCTGCTTCCATACAAATTGCATGAGCTCTGCAGAATAAAGCTGAAGTTTTGACTTCTATCAGGTTCGACACTGAGAGGCCGGGGAAAGAGATGCAAGACCAATTTTTGTCATTTGCGTTCAGAGTGATGGCTTTGATATTTTGCTTTATGTGGGCTTGCTTTCTGCTTCTCGTCTGTCTTGGAAGGAGGGCAAGACACAGGTAAAACTCCCAAGCAAACAGGTATCACTGCAGGAATAACCCCTGCACACACCTCCTGAGAAAACAGAAGCTTTGTGATCTGATGTGCCATCGGGGGATGTGAATTATTTGTGATTATTAACCATAAATTATGTGTGATTATTAATCAGTGTGAAAAATACACAGCTCTGTGTGCTCTTGCACACAGAATCAGGTACACTTTTGGGGAGGGCCATGCTCTGAAGACAGACATAAAATCTGTGTTGGGTGCAGCAGTCAGACCCTGTATGGAGATGGGAATGACGAGCGATATGGATGCAGCTTGGTGAGAGGCAGGCTGGCCTTTTGCTTAGACAGTAAACAAACTCAGAAGAGTTGAGTTTTTGTTTGTCTTGGGTTATTTGGTCCTGCTGCTTGCCTGGCTGTCACTTGGGATAGCTTTTTATCATCAGGTAAAAACTTAAAACTCCTTGTACTGCCCTGCAGTGTGTGCTTGCAGAGTGGACTGGCATTCCTTGTGCTTTCTCCACAGGGCTATAACACTTCAGTAGAGGATACCTCAAGGTGTCAAACTGCTGTTTAGGAATCAGCTGGCTGGTGACCACTAAGGGGCTGGGGAGTCATCCAGGGCTGTTCAGCGGGTGTTGTGTCCCAGAAGCGCTGCCCATTGCAGGCCAATAAGCAGCTTGTTTCGTTGCTCGCATCAAGATCTTTCCCACACCACTGTCTGTTGGCATTCTCACTTCCTCAATCCAGGTGCTTTTCACCCCTCTGTGTGTGCAGCTGGGGGCTCCTCTACTTTGCTACTTGCATCCCTCCTCTGGTGCTGACGTGGTAGTCACTGCCATGGGTTGTGCTGGAGTCACAGAGCCTAGCAGTCCCTTCCTTTGGGGCAACAGGTGGCAGGCTCAAACAAGTCCTGCTTTCTGGAATGGCAATGACCTTGGTGCCTGCACTGCTGGGGGAACAGGCTTGCATCCAGGCAGGGCCAGGGTCACTTCCCACACTGGAAAACCCCAGGGAGGGAGCAGCTGCCGGTGGACCTCTGTATGGAGAGACCAGGAGGGGTGTTGCCTGGGGTATCACCAGCCTCCTGAGCGTCCTTGTGCCTCCTTGGAGGTTTGGGTGGTAGGTACAAGTCTTATGCTACCTAGCAAACAAGATTTTAAAAAAGGAGGAGGAAAATAATTGCTATTGCTCAATAAGACTTCCAACTTTTTTCCCCCATAATCAAGCTTCAGTTATCTAGACATATGAACATAAAAAACCCAAGGTATTTATACCTGTCAGCTAGACTTAAGTGTAAGAAGATGTTCAGGAGAAGGTAAGTATTTTCTTTAATCTACCAGTTTGGATTCAGTACAACAAAGGAAAAAAGAAAAGCATTTTGAGAATTGTGTTTGTGAATAGGTAAATCAGAAGCAAACATGAGCAGCATTAGGGATGACTCAACATGCGACTCTGCAGCAAGCATAATAAGAATCCTTAGAGTGGGATAATAGATTTAGTGCATTTACATAAGTTCTGTTTGAAGTCTACAGGCAATAGATTTAGTGCATTTACATAAGTTCTGTTTGAAGTCTACAGGCATTAAACTGCAATTCTGAATGAGAACGGATTTTTTTCCACATTAAGAAAAATGCAGTAGCAGAGATTTCAGAGACTCCTTCTTTAAAAGGAGTTTATTTTATTTTTTCAAATTTTTTTTTTACTCATACTTAGGAAAAAGTTTTAGAGGGATACATGTTTTTTGTGGCATTAAATGCTATATTTCTAATCCAGTGTTCTGGACTGTAAGTTCTTAGAAGGCTTCTCTCATGTTTTTTCTTACATAAATGGAAGTGTGGCTGAGCATTATTCATCTGAATGTCCTGGATGAAGCACCCTGTGCCTTAAAAAGGAAGCTGAATTATACAGGAAATCAAGAACTGAACTTTCCTTTGTTCTCGTAGGCATTTGTAGAGGGGAAAATGGTATGTGCAGGCTAGGGCATGCATTAATATCTTGATTATATAGCTGAAATTGGTTTTGTAAAGGTAACTCTAATAGGGTGTATCTTAGGTAATCACACAGTAGGTGAGAACACAGGATGGTTGTTGCTGCACAGTAGGAACAAGTGACACAACTGGAGATAGGTATGTTAACACCAGCAGTTTGGGTCCTGTTGATGATCAGGTCTGAAGAAGGCTGCCAGCCTTGATGTTCTATTTTTTTTCTAAAAGAAGATTAAAGGAACTGAGAGACTACTTGGGACTCCTACACAGGACAGCTGTGTAAATAAAATCTTTCTTGCAAGTGATGGGCCTCAGCGATACCAAAACTATTCCATTTTCTAGTTAATTACATGATTCTAGTTAAGGTTTGGGGCTGAGATTCTGTTTTGTTATTTTTTTGGAGTGGAAATTGAGATCTGATCAGAAGACATGGTTGAACTTTTGATGAGTCACTGATGATTACCATCTTTGCCTGTAAATTATTATTTTTTTCCTTATTATACCAAGGAGAGATCCTCATCTCTAGCTGTTTGTTAGAACAGGTGAAGGTTTGCTTAACAAGCTGACGTTGCTTTGCTCTGTAAAGGAAGGGTTTTGCAATGAAATAGTTATTGAATTCAGCAGTACTTCCCACATATCTTGGTATGCGTTTGATCTGTTCTAAGTATTTTTAAATTCTGTTTGGTGCAGCACTGATAATAAACTGGGAAATCAAAGAATTTGTACTCTCTTGGCACCACTCAGAAAGGCACATTTCTCTCTTCTAAGCTGTTATGTGATGTAATCTTTTGTAGGTATTGAATTTGTATAAGCAGCAGCTTTTTTTCTGAGTCTCCCTCTTGGTTCATTCAGTTGAGGTGTTTGTGCATGTGTGTGCTTGCTCTGTAAGGGAAAGATTACTTGTTTTACCTTAAAAGAGGGACTTAGCCTGTTCTATAACGTACCTCAGTACTGATAGTATATAATCTGGAAAAAAGCAATATGCAACTGTGAAGAGAACTCTGCAGGCACACAGTGAACAAAGGCAGACTTGGACTCCATGCCAAGCCTTGCATCTCTCAGTTGAGGAGTCTCTCTTCCTAGCTCTGGATCCAACAGAAGAGGAAGAAGGAGGGTACAGGTGGGCAGCAGAAGGGTTAGAACACAGGGGTCATACATTCTGTCTCTCTCTCTGAATGAGGGGATACCTGGTTTTGGGAGCTAGGAACATTGTGTTGTGTGATGGGAGTATGAAATTTGGTCACTTTATGGTGACAAGTACTATGGCCTAGTTTCAGTTCCAAAAAGACGGTGAAGAGGAATGTCCTGAACAGAAATCACACTGTCAGGTTCAAATTTGGGAAGACTGTTGTCTTTCTGATGATCTTGTTACAGGGATGGAGGAAAAAAGTAAAATAGTGAATGTGCCATCAGACATGCTGGAATATTGGATTGTGCTTCAGTAATGCATACAGTGCAGTCTGCTAGTTCCCAAGATGATCTCTTATATTTTGCATTTCATGAATTATGCATTTTTAAGATGGCAGCCTCCAAAAACGTGAGGGAGTCAAATGTGAAGCAAGTCTTTTAGAGACTGACTTACTTGAGAAAGAAGCAGGTGTTGCAGATATCTCTTACTGTCTTTTTTTTCTGGCCTTTTTTGTTGGTTTTGTTCTACTGCGTGTCTCTCCTGCTGACTTTGTGGGTGGTAAAAGCTTAAGGTTTGGCATTAGCAGGAAGCTTATGTGGCATGAAAAGAAAACACAATGTACTACTTGCATTGTAAGATAAACACTGCTATCGGCTCCTAATCCAGCTCTGTTCAGCCTCTGTTCATCCAAATTTATGCATGGGAGAAGAGTCAGGCCTCCCTGTCTTCAAGGTGATGCTCATGGTCAGTCTTCAAAAAAATGTGAGCCCAGGAGCTGGTGGCAGCACTGGCCTCCTGAGGAACAGGATGAATTGCGTCCATATCACAGGGAATGGATTTAAAAATCTGTGAACCTATTTCACTCCCCCCACCAGTGTGTTATTAATTTAATTGCTCTTCAGTTTCTGAGAGGGCTGGGAGGGGGTGGAAATATCTATTTTAAACTGCTGCCTTCTTTAATTTATGTTCATGATGTATTTTTACCAGCAACACTTCACAATCCAACTGCCATTTCTAAATGTCATTTACTTGAATAAAAAATGTAATTACATTTCTAAGTGTGACATAAGCACCAGAAGTAGTAACTGAATCACAAAGTGCTGTTTGAACAGCAGCTTTCCCATGACAGGAGGGAAAGTTTATGAAGTCCAGGGTATGCTGTAATACAAGTGTAGCAAAAATACTCAAAGTCACTTGTTTGCTGGTTTTCCCATCTCCCATTAGGCTTTCTATTAGAGTAATACCTATTTATAAATTCCCCGTATTAAATAAAAAGGGGTGAACAATATTTGATTATCTCATGTTCTCTGACATGGATTTGTTGTTTTGATGGGAATGAGTAAGCCAGTGCTTCCCAGCACTCTTTGAAGGGCAGTTGCTCATGCACCTGCTAACCATATGCATTGAAAAGGGGGCTTGTTGAACTCCAGTACTTTTTTTTAGGATTATTACCATCAAAAGCTTTTTCAAAAGATTGCTTGATTCAGTTTAAAAGCTGATACAAACCTCTCATCTTTCTGCCTGTAAAAGGTGTAAAGGAAGATATTTTGCATTCCCATGTATTTCTTGGTACTCCATAAAGCAAAGTATATCATTTTAACAGATGAACCAGCTCTTGCTTTTTATAGACCCAGTTTGTTCAAAATCAAAATTGGGAGTGAACCATACAGTCATTTTAAGTAACGAAATGAAAGTATCTTCCTTTTGGTATTGTATGTTTAAATTGGTGTTAACAAATTTAATTTTAAATATCACTGTTTTGTATACAATAGTGTAAATCCAGAATACCCACTGATCCATGGGCTGAATGTTTGTAAGCCGTCAAGTTCCATTCTAGTTGACAGAAGGTTCAGTTATTCAGAGTCCCCTGAGGTTTTTCAATACTGATGTCTTTATTCTAAAAAAGAGAGAGAAAAAATTGTGATGGCTTGATTCTGCTGATACTGTCATCTGTTACTAATTCTCGGCTGTTGCTCTCTATGTAGAAATTTGTGTGCTTATTGACAATGTACTTACTAGTGTCCCTAGTAAGATGTGTGAGTGTGTGTATATGGGTCTTTTAGCATTAAGTGGGAGTGTCCCAGTGTTTCCATGAGGTTTTCCATTTCCAAACCTTACAACTGATGTTTTGCTGTCCGTTACTTGGCATCAGTAATAAACATTTCCTGGGGCTTCAGGTTTTTGATCTTCTTGGTTGTTCATGAATGCATTTCCTGCTTTTTACTCCTCAGCGTGTGCAGGGAGAACTCCCGGTCATGCTACACATGCACACTTTGGTGCAACCTATGAGCAGAAGCTAAGAGAAGACCTGTCTCTCATCTTGCATGTTCACAGCACACAGTTTTTGTGTAAATGGGAACTAGCAGCCCAACCCCATCTCGAATTAGCTTTTTAAAGTTTATTAACACCTTTTCATTTACAGCTCTTAACCTGCCTTTTATTCATGGGAGAGATGAGGTCTGTCTCTTGCCGCTGGATGACTTGCATACGGCATCCTGTAATAAAACTTCTTCAAACAACAGAATATTTGGAAAAGCTAAATATCAGCAGTGCTCTGTATATATGCAACAGTGCTTGTGAAATGCGTATGTTGCTGTTTATCTCGTTGCCAAGGTTGGGATTCGTATGTAACTCTTTGACTGGATAGTTGTCAACAGTGCATGGGTTTAACTTTCTTGGAAAACTTAAGCTCCTCTTAAATTTCCTGTTAAAGCCAGGAGGGGCAGAAGTTCAGCTGACATAAAACTATGCTGAATGAGTAATTCCCTCTGTGGACTCTCTGTAGAAGGATCTTTACAGCCCTCTCTGGGGATGTCTTTATAAAAAGTTGAGCTCTCATAAAGTTTTCTACTAAAGACATAATAACAGAGCAGCTGTTGATCATAAACTCTGGGAATTTCCTATACTCAAATTTCATCCAGAGGACGAATTTCTCACTTAGGGAGCAGATGCTGCCTTTGACAACTATTCAGTCCCGAGGCCCTCTCTCAGTTGTAGGTCTTCTTATCAACAACAGACAACCATAACCTTTCCTAACCCTGTCTGTAATGCCAACGGCATGACAGAACCGTGTCCTCATTTATGTCTGTAAGAACAGCGAGAGTGCACCCCCTTTGTGATGATCTCCTGAGCTTTCTACCAAATCCCTAGGGAGTTTTAAATTGACCCTAAACTTACCCAAATTGAGGCAGGAACATTCCTTTAATTCCCCAGGCAGTTGTATGATGCTCAGTCAGCTAATATTGCCTTATATGGCCCACTTGTCAACTACAAGTAAGTCCTAGGAACTCCTGGTCTTTAAAGCCATGACTTAAGAGATAAAGTAATGACAGTACAGGTCATCCTGAAGTAAAAAAAAAAAATTATTTTTTTTTGTTTCATTGGTTTTTGGGGTTTTTTTTGTTTTATTGAACAGTTGCTTGGATACCAGTCTTCCTGTGACTCCATTGTAACTATATATATAGTTACAATACAGTAACTATATATATATATATATATAGTTATATCCACTGTGTAGAGGAAAGCTTGGAAATGTGAACTATGTGCACTCAAACCCCTAGAAACTTGAAAAACTAAGTATATAAAGTATATGTATATGTATTAACTAAAATATAGTCTTCTTTTACATGTCACGTTTTGTATTTCATTTGGAGTGGTATCATACTTGGATGATTTTTCTCTTTGTAAGAAAACAAATAAAAACAAGTATTTCAAAATAGTGATAAGATTTTTTCCTCTCTTTTTATGTCTCTTTTAGGAAGGCATGAGGTGTGGTCCTGGACAACAGCTACCAAGGAATCCTTGTGTTTCATGTGGCAAAAAGTGAAAGAGCAGCTAATGCTAAGCATGTCTTTCCTTGCTGCTGTTTTTTGGTATTGTAGAAGGCTATACAGCTTTTTAGCACAGCTACTGAAATGGTAGGTTTTTATTCAGCAGACTTCAATCTTTTCTGCTGTTGCTTATTTCAGTAAATACTGACCTCTTACACCTTCTCATTGACACCTGTTTTATCATTTGTATTTCAGGTGGAGCAACTACCTTCAGAGAAAACTCATAAGTAATCTTTTTGTTGTCATACCACATTCATTAATCCCCCTGCAACTCTTCCCTTTAGATGTAGAACAGTAGAAGGTAACTAATCTATGAATCAATCTCAATTTAGGGAATCTCAGTGTGCTGACAGAAGTTGATCTACTTGGTTATAGTGCGAGAGAATGGAAAGGAGAAACAAAGCAGGCCAAACACATGAGGGAGGTAAGAATTAAATTTTAATCGCTGCATGAGGACGAGGGAGAACTAGTACCTGGGAAAGGAATAGCACTCCCAGTGCAACCAGCTGCAGCAGCTGCCAGAGCCTGCTACACTGGCTTATCAAATGAAAAGCAAAAAGGGCAGCATGAACATGGGTCTAAATAAAGGTTGCAACAGTATGGGCCAAAATGTTGATGAAGTTTTAGTTTTGCATATTCTCTGAATTCTCCCCTCTAGCACCAGCAACACACACAGCGCCCTTAAGGAAAATCATCCCCAGTGCTAACGCCCAGATAATTTGGTCTTAGGTGCTGTCACTTGGCCAGCCTTTGATTTAAAGTAAAACCTCTCACTGCAGGGAGGAATGAAGCATCAAATCCAGTTCTCTTCAAAGCTCTGAAGGTCCATGTGACAGCAGCCAGTGCTTAGCAGCCTTCCCAGCAGCCGCCAAGGCCCCTTGTCCCCGGCGCCATCAGCTGCAGCTGGAGGCAGGCAGGGCAGGAGCTTGCATGTGACCTGTGCCGGCTTGGGTGGTGCCCAGCAGGCATGGAGCCAGTGTGCTGGGCAATGGACATCCCATGCCTCTGCACACCATCCCTCTGCTCCAGGTTCGTGCCGGCATCTTTGCCTACAGAAGGTGCTGCAAGCAAGACACACACAGCTTAAGTGCACCAGTGTATTTGGCATGTGTGTAGCTCTAGGTCATGGTATTCGAATCACAGAGCAAATGCATACCAAGAAGGACATAGGGTAAAAAGAAGCTGATAAGGCTAAACAGCAGCATAAGGGAATTATAGAAAAAAGAAGAGAGTTTTCAGAAAGCTGGAGTTGTGTTCATTTGATGAACAGAGAAAAGATCCAACTTTGCCACGTTAAATGCAAGAACGCAGCAATGCCAGAAGTTCACAGAACAACACAGAAGGCCAAAAACTATTTGGAGGAACAAGTAACAAAAAGATAGCAAAACTTCTAATAAATTTGCAAGCACATACTGGGCAAAAAGGCCTTTCAGAAAATCCATGAGCCTTCTAGATGATAAGAGTTGAAAAGAAAACTCCTATATATGGAGCAGCCAATGGATGGCCGGTTATATCAGGGAGAAGTTGTCACTGTAAGGAGCACATCTTAGGATGAGGTTTTGTGAGATCCTTAACTAGCGTAACATGCTTGCTGTTCCCAAAAGGGCCAGTCCCGTGTTTGTGTTGTCTCTGCTTTCTCACCTAGTTCTAGCTAAGCAGTGCCTCCCCCTCTTTTGTGCTGGCTCTCACGTCTTCTCTAGGATGTGGTCCACCCTGATGGTGAGCTGATAGAGCAGGTCATCCAGCAGGAGCCTTCTCAGAGCCCCCCAAGCTTGCTGAAGCAGCAGGAAGATTTCAGTAGGCTTATTATCACAGCTGATAAAGTAAGAGTTAGGGGAGACAATGCAGCTGAGAAGTGGTGATGGGATGGGGTGAGGAAGGAACAGAGATGAAAGAGGACCAGGGATTGAGAGCATCCTGCTGCCCCCTTCAGGAAGCAAACTGTAAGGGTGATGCAGCGGCCTGTGGGACTCTTCCTGATTTTCTGCAAGTTTATTGCTCCAAATTGTCTCAACAAGGGCTCAGATAGGAGCCAGAGATAATGCAGAGGAAGTGCAGGGAGTGTGTAGCTGGAACAAGGGCTACCCACTTCAGCACAGAGCTGCCAGATCTGCTCAGCCTCAGGTCACCATTGCACAATGGATTCAGGTCAGTGTAAGGAGATGTTTTTGCCAAAAGGAGTTTTCTCCAGGTACCTGTTTCTGCCTTTTTGCTGCTGCATCTCATGTGTCAGTGCAAGTTGCGAAGTGGCTGAGGTTAAAGCTATTATGCCACAGAAATCTTTGCTGATGTGCTGTAATTTGGTTGACCATGTGAATGTTTACGCTAGCAACAGTGCAGAGACTTGAACAAGTCCCTGGGTTTTTACAGAGTGCAGAGTCACTCTTAAGGGGCAGTGCCAGTTTAGGGTGTTTGCAAAAACCACAATGGTGTAACACTTTTGTGTATATAAAACTTAAAAAATATACTCTCTTATTTTCCTAGCCCTCTCTTATGAGTAGTTTGGAACTGGACTACAAACAACATGGGTTTTGTCCAAGATTTAAAATTTTTTATTGCTATTTTTTTTTCTTTTCCTAGGCTTATGAAGAATTGTTTTGGAGCTGTCATATCAAATACTTGAGACAAGTCAGGAGAGACAACTATAGTGCAGTAAGAGCGGTGCTTTTTCAGATATTCAGCCAAGGCATTCCTTTTCCTTCATGGATGAAGGAAAGAGATATATTGAAGGTAAAATTCATGTTCTAAATGAACACAATTCAGCTATCCTTGCACAGCAGAAGGAAGCTTTGTTCAGTGTGGAAACTGATGTGTTGGCTGTCGAAGTAGAGAATCATTATCAGAATTTAAAGAGAAGGTTTTCAAACCCATTTAACTACTTAACTGAAAAACTGTCCATGATATAAGCATACCTATGTGAACATGATATTAATAATTATATTAAAAATATATATATAAATAATGATATTAATAAATTATATTAAAAACAAAAAAAAAAAAGGAAAGATAAGAAAAAGTGGATGGATAAATTTAACTGCCACCCTGACAGATATCACTCCCTTAACACAACAGGATATTTGAATCCTCGTCATCCACATCCATGCAAAGTCCAGTTGATTACTTGGGAACTGCTATGTTGCTGGAGCAGCAGAAATCCTGCCCTGGGCTCCAGATAGCGGCAAGGAGGTGGGAGCTGTTGCTGCTGCCTGTAGAGATGCATGTGCAGCCTGGAAGGTGTCTGTAATCTTAAGTACCTCACTGAATTTGGAAATACCCAGCTTTTCCAGAGTGTGGGTTATATATTTTGCTGAGAGCATATTTTCATCTTTTTTTGACTGGCCCTGTTTTAAAAGTTTCTTAAGGACTTGGCAGTCAAATGGATCCTCCTTCATAGCAGTTGAGTTATGAGGCTGATTTTTTTACAACTAGATGATAGAACCACATCGTAAATTGTATGTAGACAAGTTTATATAACTTTTTATTCTTCTTCTTGTTATGATTATGATTAGCTTGCCTTTTGTTTTTTCCCAGCTTCCTGAAAAGCTTTTGTATTCTCAAGGTTGTAACTGGATTCAGCAATACAGTTTTGGGCCAGAAAGATACACAGGTCCCAATGCCTTTGGGAAATTGCGCAAATGTATGGAGGCATTAAAGACAAATGTGAGTATTTAGGAAATGGCTGGGAGGAATAAAAGCCCTGAGGAATGGTTTGAGACAGAGTTAGAGAACTGCTTCTGGTTACATATTTCTGTGGCAGTCAGCCTCTCTCCCAGGTTCAGACTGCTGAGCTACTTGGGAAGGCCATCACCTCTCCTGCAGGGGAATCCAGCTTTTGGGGATCCACTAGGCTGAGTACTCAAAAGTCCTCTGCAAGTTAGGGAGGCCATCCTCCCCACAGCTGTGCTATGTGGCTAGTCCTTGCCATCAAGTGCAATATTTCATCATTTTGATTAAAAATAAACATGCTGTATGAGATACTTCTGGATTACCTCCCCAAATGGGAAGGAGCAAACACATGGTGCATTTTCTTCTCCAACTATTGTATTTCCTTTGCATTTAAATTGGATTTTCTTAAAGAAAAAAGTTTCAAGGCAACAGAATGAATAAATCCTTACAATTAACAAATTGTTTCAGAGCAGCTCTGTGATGCATTATGCTGTTGCTGGGAATGAGGTCTAGCTCCCAACTTCATTTTATTTTTATAAAGATGGTGTTTGGCCAGTGAGATGGATTTTTGCCTATTTTCACTAGGAGGAGTCTCTGCTTTCTTTCCCATTGCCACAGAATTTTCATTGTCATAGAATCATAGAGTCATTTAGGTTGGAAAGGACCTTTAAGATCATTCACTCTTTGCAACTACCTGAAAGGAGGTTGTAGCCAGGTGGGCATTGGTCTCTTCTCCCAGGCAACCAGCAGTAGGACAAGAGGGCACAGTCTTAAGCTGTGCCAGGGGTGGTTTAAGTTGAATATTAGGAAAAATCTTTTTACAGAGAGAGTAATCAGACATTGGAATGGGCTGCCCAGGTAGGTGGTGGATTCATCGTCCCTGGAGGTTTTTAAGATGAGACTGGATGTGGCACTTAGTGCCATGGTCTAGTAACCATGGCAGTGTTGGATCAAGGGTTGGACTTGATGATCGCAGAGGTCTTTTCCAACCCAGTTGATTCTATGATTCTGTTATCAAGTCCAGCCATTAAACCAGTGCTAAACCATGTCCCCAGGTCCCATATTTACACATATTTTAAATATCTCCAGGGACACTGACTCAATTACTTCCCTGGACAGCCTCTTTCAATGCCTGACAACCCTTTTGATGAAGAATTATTTCATAATATCCAATCTAAACTTTGCCTGGCACAACTTGAGGCCTTTTCCTCTTGTTCTATCACATTAGTTGGGAGAAGAGACTAACCCCTACCTCGCTACAGCCTCCTCTCAGGTAGTTGTAAAGAGTGACAAGGTCTCTCCTTGAGCCTCGTCTTCTCCAGGTTTTCAAGGTGTGGCCTCACCAGTGCTGAGTACAGGGGGACGATCACTGATCCTGCTGGCCAGGTTATTCCTGATACAGCCAGGATGCCATTGGCCTTCTTGGCCACCTAGTCACACTGCTGGCTCACGCTCAGTCAGCTGTTGACCAGCACCCTCAGGTCTTTTTCCACTGAATAACTTCACAGCCACTCTTTCCCAAGCCTGTAGTGCTGTCTGGGGTTGCTGTGACCCACGAGCAGGAACCAGCACTTGGCTTTGTTGAACCTCATACGATTGGCCTTGGTCATCTTGTGGGTTGCTGCCTGCAAATGCTGTTGTGCCTGAGCTGTGCTGGTTAATAAGTGCTTTATGCTTAGAAAAGGTATCTCTTCCTGTTTTGCAATCTTTTGTGTTAAATAGATTTCTTAATAATTTCATTAATATTCTTCTGTGTGCTTTCCAGTGGGCTGAAATAAGTGCTACTAAAGATCATGAAAAAAGAAGAAACATGTGTAATACACTCTTTTCTGATGAAAGCAAGGAACACAAACTATTTGAGGCCATAAAGTTCATCATGCTCTATGAAGTTGTTGAAGCCTATGAGCAGATAAAGAACAGGGAAGAACCTGTACATAATCTTTTTAGCCTTCTTTTTGCTCGTGATACTTCATCTGACCCTCTGAGTTTCATGATGAATCATCTGAACTCCATAGGTGACTCTATTTGCCTAGACCAGGTAAGGATACAAATGAAATATAAATCACAAAACTTATTCCATCTTTGATGTGATTAGATAATTTAATTATACATCATCCATGATAGCTGGCCCATTTTCTTCTTTGGGATGCAGGGAAGTGGACTGAGGATAGCCATTTATTTTCTAGGAAAGAAAACATATTAAGAGTGGACAGTTTTCTTGCTGGGACAAAAATAAATGCTGCGGGCTGTCAGTAAGACATAGTTTAGAAAAATAATACCTTTGATATATAAAACAATTTTAGATTATGCAGTTTTGACCTGTTGTTTTACTTTTCCTATCTGTTCCACTATGCCAAACTCTGTAGCATCCCTCTGTTTTTTCCCCATTCTTTGGTTCCCATGAGATCTAATGTCTGTTAAAAGTACATAATGTGAACTCTACTGTTCATATAAATATGAACTTTAACATAGAAATATGTTAAGGTTTTTGCTTCCTATTTTATATTTAGTGAGGAGTTAAGTACTGACATCTAAGGTCCATGCTGCCAGTCTGCAAGTAGTTTCCCTTTCCAATGGCTGCAATTACTTTTTACAATCAATTTCAGTTATCGAGTCAACTGTTACATGACACAGTCATCTTTAGGAGCTGTTTGATTATAACTGGACAAGTTCTGCTCTGTCTGTCTTTGCCCAAGGAAATGGACTTTTCCCAAAGCATTTCACCAGACTAAGCAATCCTTTGCAAGAAGTGTCAATGAAGATGCCAGTTCTCAAGTTTCATATATGTGAAGTACAAGGAAATTTTTTCCCTTTGCTGTTATATTTTCCTTATGTAGCAAGTGATCACAAGGTGGCAGACTTCCCATTTCGCAAGGTCTATCAATTTTTTGATAATAGCTAGTCCTTTCTTGCTCCCTGCTACGCTGTGTGAGCTGGCTTTGGGAGCAGGTTATGTATCCTATCAGGTGGAGGAGGGATGTTTCCAAAGTGTCAAGCATTAACCAGAATATCTTCTGCATGCAAAAGAGCAGTAGAAGGACTGTTGAGAATACCTTCAAACTTTTTTCTTACTCCTCTTGCAAAAGGGCCCCTTTTATTCCTTGTCTACTGTTTTGAAGCTAAATGACTTGCCCTAACTTGGATTATCATGAGTTTAGTTTTCTACATCTAGAAATAAATGTCTTACATATGTCTTTCATTTTTAGGTTGAACTGTTTCTTCTTGGATATGTACTTGAAGTAAAGATAAGAGTTTACAGACTGCATAGGTTTAATACTGAGGAATTTCAAGTAAACTATCCAGATGAATACCGAAGGGAATGGAATGAGATTTCTCTCCTGACTGAGGATGACCACTACTATCACATCCCCCTGTTCAGAACGTGAAGGACCAGTGACTTGTTTTTCCTTTGTAAAATATAGTGAGTGACCACTTCCAGTGAATTAGGTTTCTAATCATTAGCAGTAAAATCTTGAGAATGCTCGTTAATGATTACAGAATGATTTGTGGGTTTATTGTGTAAACATTTTGCTTTCCCATTGCAGATCAGTTCACCAGCAGTCAGACATAAAAACCGTAAAACATATTGCTATAGTGTCTGGGGGAAAAAAAAGTCGCATTTGAGGGTTGTCAGACAAAAAAAAATTGGACTGCCTGACAAAGAAAGCAAAGGTAATGCTGGATTTTCGATTACTGGCTTAAGGGTTTACTCTGGATGGGTTAAACTCAAGTGCCTAAAGCAGAGACTGCCTTTCCCTACTGCCTGTCTATCTCTAGCTAGGGAGGATGAATCACAGAGGAAGCAACTCTTGGAGTCCCACAGTTTATACTCCGAGGTATTTAAGTTGTATTGACTTGGGGCTACCTGGCATGGGAGGACGTAAACTGGGGCCTTTGTGTAGCTGCTTCAAATCTCACTTGGCTTCCCTTGTTGCTGGAGTGCCTCTCTCCAGGGATGGGCAGAGCAAGCAGCTGCAGGCTGTACTTACTTCAGGCATGAGAAATTAAGCTGTCTGCACCCAGCAGTGATATCTGAAGGTGAAGAACTTTTACACAGGGGAAATCAACAAGAATACTGTGCCAGATGGATGGAAGATCGCTTTATAAGTGAGGAAAGTACGTAGCTTTCTCAAAGCTAAAAAGGCCACTACTAATCAGTCACAGGCAACAGAGTTAGACCAGTAGCTGCGTGTGGTTTTTGTTGACTTGTAAATCCTTTAAGGGATGATTCCAACATTACCTGCCAAGATTTCCTTTGCAATTCATCTGAGAAAACTGTGCATGGAATACATTCACAAACACTGCATTTTTAGAAAATATTCGTTTTCTATGCATTATGTGAATTCAGTAGTGTTGCATACATGTTTTATCCTCTGAGTATGTATTAAACTCCTTGGTTAAGATTGCTATCACTTATTTAGATCTCCATGTTTGAAGAATTCTGTCTGGGACAACTAAATGAAATTTACCTTACTACATGGAACATTTTGCTCAGTTTTGTTTTCTAAAAGAATCAATTGTGTTTTGATTATTTCAAAATAAGGGACCTTAATTTGAAGAAATCTTAGATCTCGCAAAATATTTGTGAAAAGCTTACAGTGCCGTAGGCATACGGTTGTATTGAAGAAAACAGGATTAATTAAGAAACAAAGCCTCTCCTTTCCTTATCCTGGAGATATGAGGACAGGCAGGTTTGTTTTTCAATTCCTTCAGGAGAAAATGCTAACCAGTAATAAAAATGTGAGCAGGGCCTGCAGGAGCTAAAGCAGTTGCATGAGGTATATAAATGTAATGCTTGGAGTCAATGGAGAATACTCAGTTCCTTTGTGTAAAGGAAAGAAATTTTATCCCTTACACTCCTTTTATTTGTATGTATATGTATATATATTTATAAACACAAACACTTAAGTTCTGTATTGTAGCAGTTTTGTTTCCTGGAAGTGTTTCTGAGTTCAGTTTTGCTCAGTAACTTGTAGCTTTTAATTAAAAAGGTTTGATAGCTGTAATAATTTCATCTCATCAAAACTTGCATAGCAAATACTTTATTTATTAAAAGGAACTCTTTTTCACTGAATGAAATAATTTTATTACTTTAGATTTGGTTCTGCTCTGCATGGGGAAATGTTATAATGCTTGAGTGTAGAATATTGCTGTCTATTTTGCATCAACAGTAACATTTACAGCTATCAATAAACTTGTCTATATTTTATTCTTGTTTTGGTGCAAGCAGACATACAAAAAATATGTATTTTTATAGTGGGCTTTTTAATTATTTGCATATTATTTATGAATAGAAATACAAAAACATTACAGCTGAAAGTGATAAATTGTCAAAATGTACATTTTTGTGATCTTGAACATATTAATAGCAGGTGATTAATAAAGATCTAACACAGACAGCGGAATTTACCTCACCAATTTGTATGTCTCCATCTGAACTAGGTCATCTTGGGCTCTCTGCCTTGTCAGTGGCACACAGACAGCCAGAGGAGTGGGTCTCTACCAGGGAGCTGGCAGTGATCAGCATAAATCTCTCTGCCCTAGATATTTGAAGTTAGGTGAGATTTTGTCCCAGTAATCCAGAAAGGACATATTGAAACAGATCTGCTGGCTTATCAGATGTCAGAGGTAGTAGCCAAATCATGACAGGAACAGAAATGGGATGTGAAGAAAGGAGCTACAGGTGAGGATAATCACAAATCAGAGATAAATGCAGAGAGACCTCTACACAGGATCTTAAGAAACATCAAGACAGGCTTGGGGCTGCACTGAGTTTTAATCGGTCACTCTGATAATATATTTTACAGATGTATAAAGCAAGAAATACTAATTTTTACATATAATGAAATACATCTATATTATATATGAAATACATGTGTGTATATATATATATAAAAGAAAAATTCATTTAAAAAATTAATCCGAATAAAGTGCATCTGGAACTAACTGGTGGTATGGAAGTGACAGGTGCTTCAGGATCTGTTCCAATCAGTGGCAGAGATAAATCTGCTATACAAATCCGCTATACAAATCCAGAAGCACAGAGTCATTACCAAGTTTTTTTTAAATGCAGTGTTGCAGGCAGCTAAAGGCAGGATGTGTTTATTATTTATTGGTTTTAGTTTAACAAGAAGAAGAAAACATAATGAAACCTCCGCATCGGATTTGGATTTTTCCCCAAACTTGAAAATGTGTGTTAAGAATTTAACAGAGCAGCTGAAGAAATTTGTATCTTTTATGTGTAATGAAGTAAAAAGTCTTGGATTTTGAATGGAATCTTTTTTTAAAAACTGCATCTCAAAAAATGTATGAACCACATTACATATTTCATTTTATCTGCAAAAGAAATACTGGCAATATTCATTCTTCAGCTCTTAACACTGAAACTGCTTCTTGTCTAGTTTGTGGCTACTGAGGTGAAGCTAAATAGCCCAGTCGTAGTTTTTTTGTTGCTGGTAAGTTCACCTCCTTAGGCTCAGGATATTGAGTTCAATATCTAGGAAATAGTTTTCAAATGCGGTTTTTAATTTGCTTAAAGCACAGATTTAAGGAATATGTACAATTTCAAAATAGTTCAGTTGTCCAGGAAAATAAACATTTGTCCATTCAAAGCACAGAAAGGACCTGCTGATTTTTATTTTTTTTACTGGTAGTTGGATTTCCCTGTCCCCCTATACTTCACCAATCTTATAGCTGTTCCACCAGTGACCCTGTTACATTAGTGCCATTACAGCACTAATTTTTTTGGAGTCTTCATTTTTCTGAAAAGCTGCTGATTTTGAGGAAAAGGTAAAGCTAGAGTTTTGGTACCACAGAAGCCTTGGTCCTTCCCTCTTGGCTTGTGGGGTTTCAGGGTGCTTGAAGGACTCCCTGGCAGGAGACAAACTTTCATTTTGGGCCTGGTTTTGTGAGAGGGCAGGGTTTGGGTCTTTGAGAGTCCCTTGAAATTGTTTTGGAGAGGAGCCTGGTGTGGTTTCTAGGCTGGAGGGGTGCTGCCTCACTAAGTGGCCTTTGTTCATGTTCATAGTATTCCTTGTGTTAGTCCGACCCTGCTCTTGGCCAGCAATGGAGCCGGCAGCCTGCAGAGGCTTTTTTAGAGATTTGTCAGAAGATTTCTGAGGAAACTCACATGCCCCAGAGATAGGAGGTGATAAATGCAGAAAACTTCTTTTCCTGGGGCTTGACTGGTTTGCATCTCTCTTCATGAACCACAGAACTTTGGGTCAGGTCTGTGTCAGCCAGGGCTAGTGAGTGAGGACAGCTGGGGCATTGCTGGGAGCTGTGGCACTGGGTTGTGCATGCTGAACAGTGCTGCTGGGAGGGAAAACTGAAAAACATGAAAGAGATAGAATGGGTCATGGATGCTTTCATCTTCTGACATATCCCAGTTTTGCATAATTCAAAGGTTAATGCCTTGGGAGGGCAATTAACCAAAACGTCTTCCTCTCTAGTGAAGCATTTGGCCATAGTTCAACTCTGTTGAAATGGGGAGGCAACTAAGTTGAATGCACTTGTGCAAGTTTGTGTGCAGTAACTGCTGAAGTCTCTAGCACATATAGCAGCTAATAATTCCCTGTGCCTTTGAGTCAAGTTTTCATGTTCAGCTGAGTATTTTCCCCATGGTAGTAATTTACAGGATTGTGATATACTGTGTGTTGAGCAACCTGGTCTAGGGGAAGGTGTCCCTGCCCATGGCAGGGGGATTGGAACTAGATGATCTTTGAGATCCTTTCCAACCCAAACCATTCTGTGATTCTGTAGTCTTAAAAATGTTGAAAATTATCATCCTTTGAGTTTCGGATGACAAATACAGCATTTAGCTATGAAGGATTTTGTGTCTTTTTTATCTATCTAGTAGATGGCTTCCAAGCATCAAAAAATGTACTTTAATAAGCTCTGTTCTCCTGGCAGTTCTTTCATTGTCACACTTGTCCAGATGACAGTGGTGGGTTCACCCCAGCCAACAGTCAGGTACCCATACAGCTGCTCGCTTGCTCAATTCCCACACCAGCAGGATCGGAGCAAAACCAGGAAGAACAGGTGCAAGTAAGCTTTTAGGATAAGATAAAGATAGGGAAATCACTGTCATGGGCAAAATGAACTCAACTTGGGGAATTTAACTTAATTTATTGTCAATTAGCATAAGTAATTACAGATTTGGGTATTGGGAAACTTAAAAAAAGACAAACATTAGAACACTTAGGGAAAAAACATCCCTCCTTCTTTCCCAGGCTCAACTTCCCTCCAGACTCCTCTTGACACCCTTGTTATCACCACAGGTCACACTCAGTCCCATCAGTGAGGCAATGAGCAGCATGAGGGGGTATGAGTCAGGATGTAGTGATTTCTCTCTGCCCTTCCTCATTTCCGACTCGTCCAATACTTCAGTGTGAGTACTTAACAGGCTGCAGTCTCTCCCTTCTAAGGTATACCTGCTCCAATGGTGGCTTGGGATAAGTAAGTTCTAAAATACTTGGTATGTTACGTATTAATTACCAATTTTATTAAAATCTAGTCAGCTTAATATTCTATCCATGCTACCAGAAGGGGAAAAAAAAAAAGTAAATCTATGTTTTTGTTGTCTTCCCTCTTTGCTTCTTTAATATGCTGTCACATGAGCCTGTATTTCTATAGGACATGGATTAGAATAGAGCAAAAGGGCCTGGAGAAAGAGGCTCAGAAGGTATGGAATTAAAATCAATCCTGGAGTGATTCTGGACCTCACACAGGAGATACATGGGAGTTCAAGTGATCAGCTAATGGTTAAGAAGAAGATATGGAAGAGACACAGTGAGGAAAACTCAGCAAATTCATGGAGGAAGACTTGGCAAGTCCATGAATACTACATAGAAAGTGTACTTGCAACTTTTCTTGCCCTGTGGCCTAAAACATGATACATGACTAGATGACGCCTACTGTAATTTAAGCTTTTCTCTGCTGCCCTTTCAAAATAGAGGACTTCACTGCTGGGAGGGGGTCTCTGGAAGTGTAGAGATGTTTCTTGCCTTTCCTGTGTGGATGGTTTCGGGCTTCCTCTTCATTTGTCTGGCATTTGCAGTGCTTCTGTTGCTGCAGCAGCAGGGATGATACAGCCGAGAAACACTTCAGCCACGTTCTGCTGAAGTTCTGAATGGAACATGAGTGGAACTGCATGATTTTGTTTCACAGGTTGTGAAAAGCCCATCTAATCAGGGAGTATGGCTGGTCAAATTGGACCACATCTCTGTCTTCAGGGCCACCAAAGGTATATTCAGGGAAATGTTGAACTCTCTCATTAGCCTTCTCAGCTTAGCTTTGAGCGTGGGAGCTTAAGAATCTTCAGTGACAGGCATCTAGACCTCAATACATTATCTAAGTAAAGGAGAAAAGTGGGAGTCAAACTTTACAGCCTCAGCATACCCAACAAGATGAATTTCTTCACATCACAACATTTGGTGTGAGCATAACTCAGGAAAGCTGCAGATACAGGTATCTGGAATTGAGATATTCCTTAGAGCTTCCACCAAAGTCACAGGAACACAAGCAAAACTGTACAGTAACCACCATGGGATATTCTATCTGGTTTAGTAGCCCAAGGCATCTGTAGGTGTTGGACAAAAAATGTGAACATGTTGGCTGATTGGTTGTTTTTTTTTAAAGAACCCAAACTACACAAGGTTTGGGTTCTGTTTCGGACAGCTCCAGAAGTGCTGCCTTTCTATTTAAAGGTACACTTTGAATTATTCCAATACTTTATTTATTAAAAGGAACTCCTTTTCACTGAATGAAATAATTTTAGGCAGGAAAAGGCAGGAAGAAAAGGTGTGACAGTTCAAACTGTAGAAATGTTATTACAGATGTATTTGAAAAAGGGATTAGACATGTTTCCAGACTGTAAGAGTGATTTAATTAATGGACTTCACAGCAGCAATAGTCAGAAAAGCTAGTTGTATCATTTTGTCCAGCAAGTGTAACTGATCTAGGGACACAGAGTACTGCACAGAAAAAATATTATACAGTTAGGAGTCAAATTAGAGCTATTTGAGTTCCAGCTGCTGGTAGCCCAGTACTTCAGAAACACAAGAAGGAGAGGTGAATAAAATAAGATACATAATTTAAATAAAAATAGAACACCATTCATGTGGAAAGCCACCAGCCTATTTATTGGTGGATATTTTATTGCCCTTTTCAAAAAAAAGACGTTAACCTGAACAAAATTCAGCACAATTAAGTGCATAAAATACTGGTTTTGACGAAGGGTTTATTACATAAATGAATCAGTATGGTGACTGTACCTTTGTGAGTCCCAAATGTGAAATATTAATAGAAAACCACATTGATATTAATGGTTTCATGACAGCTATATTTTTGAAGATGGTTAAAAAAAAGGAATTATAGTTGTAGATAATTTTAGTGCCCTCGATGCATGTAATTTAGTAACAAAGCAAATGATTCCTCTGAGATGCTGCCAGCAATTAGAAATACCCAGTTTCTTGCCAAGCATTAAAACCTGCAGCCTTTGAGTGAAGTCACTTCTCCTCCTACACTTCTAAATTCCATTAAGACTACAGAGTTGACCCTTTTTTATTTTTTTCCCTCTGCAGTTTTTGAGGAAGCTGAGTGGAAAAGGGAGTGCAGTAACTACCCTCTGGTCTCAATCGATACCAAGGGCATGAACAGGAGGAGAATCACAAGTATTTCTTTAATTTCTGTCTGTGAGACAGAGAATTTCTGGTGCTGCATTTCAGTCCAGGCATATGATCTGCAAGGCCTATTTTTGTATATTTTTCTTACTGATTAACACAAACTATGTTGAGCTAACACTCAACACTGCCTGTCTCGCCTCTCATCCAGGGCTGCTTGATATTTTGGATTTCAGCCTGCAGTTTAAACCACAATTTAACTGGTATCCAGTATCTCTTTGCACATGGAAGTTGCATTGAGTCTTAACAGAAGGTTGCTTGATGCCACAAGGTACTGGAAATTGGGATCTTGGCTATCCAGCTTGCTTGACATTCTTAAACAAAGCTAAGCAACTGATGCTTTCATAGAAGTAGGATTAATTAGATTATGGAGGTAAATTAGTAGATTAATATTTTACCATGTTTGGCTGTTTAGAACATTGGTACAAAGTAATTTTGAGATTTTTTTATTAGAAAATGAATGGGGAAAAAGAGTTTGGAATGGGCTGCTCAGGGAAGTAGTGGATTCTCCGTCCCTGGAGATTTTTAAAATGAGACTGGATGTGGCACTTAGTGCCATGGTCTAGTAACCGCAGCAGTAGTGGATCAAGGGTTGGACTTGATCTTGGAGGTCCCTTCCAACCCAGCTGATTTTATGATTCTATGATATCTCAGTTGCAGCACACATTCCATATATATGTCATCACCTCCTAGGTGACACATGTCCGGATTTAGCAGTGCCTAGTCTTTTCACATACTGGTAAACACGCCACTTGGCTTGCCTGGGTGAGCTCTTCCAGGTGGGATTGGATGAAAAATGTAATCCCAGAACCTGGGGCCAGAATGGGAATCCATGACATTCATTTCAGGCCTGCTGAATCAAGAGAGCAAATGCCACTCTAGCTCATTCTACAGACCTGAGCTAAGAAAACATCCTGTGCATGTTACAGGATTATAACAATTAGTGAATAAAGGGGGTTTCCATCCAGAAATGCCTCCTTTGTCAGACAGGAAAGCACCTAGCTCAGAGTTCACCACCTATTCAAACTATTCTCTTCCTCTCATTTCATTCTTAGTGTGCTAAAATTCACTGGTCTTTGAGCTGTGAGGTTTAAAGTTTAAGAATGGACACTGTATAATTTTATTCTAGTTCAAAGGAGAGCATATTTTTCAGGAAAGGTATTACATTTAATCTTTAAATCATTCAGTGAGCTAATCCACCAATGAATTACCTGTACTTTTAAAAGCATATGCCTTTTTTCAGCTGTCTGGCTACACCTTCCTGTCAGTGAATTCTGATACGCCTTTCTCCGTTTCACTAAACCACCAAATAGCAAGTATGGATTTTCCTAACAGAATGTGATCAAATTCCACCTTAACCTTTTTCCTGGTTAAACTTAACAGATACCACTCATTCTAAGATTCATCTTCTATCTTCTAATCTCTCCCTTAATGCAATTACGAATTCCTCCTTCATGTATTCCGAATATTAGCACAGGGTTTAGCACTTGAATCAGTCTTGCAAGAGCACTGTGTAAAGAGAAAATAATAGAAAAACTTCATTTGTGTCTGGGATTCCTCTGTCTCTACACCCAACAACTGTAACAAGATCTATCCGTTTATTCCCCAAAGTCCTCGTTTTTAGCTGAAATGTAAATGAACATTTTCCATACTCTGAGGCAGAATCTATCCCTAAGTGCAAGGCTGGTCTGAGATGCAGAAGACTGACTTGCCAGCCAGTGTTGTCAGGCTGGTAAGATGGCTGGGGAGCACTGAAAACCGACAGTATTTTAGGTCTGGGATACCACAAAGCCTATGGCCAGTTCTCTATGCACATGTTCAGCTGCAAACCGTTGAGGACTGAGAGAATTTACTGCATCCTAAGGCTGGGACTATGGCTGTTTTTAAGCCTGACAGCAGTACATATACAGCTTATGTACTTGGTGTGGTTTGTGTCTCCAGATGATGTGTGTTACCACAGGACCTTTCATGTGAATCTGCAGAAGTCTGAACTGGGTAAATTAAAGTCAGCTAAACAGAACCTTGTCCTTGGTGTGATAATGTAAATCAGGACCATAAATGCTATTTAGCTTATTCTATAATCTGAGAAAGGGAATCACACTGTAGGTTTGGGTTTGGGGTTTTTTGATTGATTGATTCAAATAAAGATACAAATAAGCCTCATATAGAAAAATTATCTGGCACTGGTGGTCAAAAAAACAAATACTCTAAAAGTCAGAGACAAATCAAGAATCCAGAAAAAAAACAAACAACAACCAACAGCAACAAAGACAAAGAATGCAAAAACAACAGCAAAAGATTACTTATTTCTAGAATGGAGAATCAACACAGAGGACTAGTTTTCTCAAAGGCAAAGAGAAGTCCAGTATTACTGTGCCAATCATCCTAGGCATAAAAAATGTGCAGTGAGGAGGGATGGAAAGGATTTGCTCCAATGCTACAGAATTACTAGCATTTTTTATGTCTTTGCACTCCCTACACTTTGCAGGCTCCTGGACAGCTACACTGTTCAGGCTCATTCTGGTGAATTAATCTCAAATAACAAGACAGCATTTTCAGTACTGTCATGCTCTTTTTTTATACTCAGTAATGTGAGCTATAGGTACCTTAATTTTTTTGGAATGGCATGGCAAATTGTATTCAGCTGACTTGACTTGACCAGGAAACGCAAAAGTAGGTGGTGTTACTCGAGGGAGGAGACAGATGCAAATAAACCACAGTCATCAACTAGCTGTTTCTTTGCTACAGTCTAGCTGTAAGATTTGTTCAGAAGTTTTTTAAAAGCCAACTATTCCAGCATCAAGTAAGAAATTCACTGGAGATATTTTTGAGGTTTGGGTGGGTTTTTTTTTTAGGTGGGGTTTTTTTGTTTGTTTGTTTTTTATTTGAAACAGCAGGTACAGTTACATGTCCTAATAAAGGAAGGTATTTGGAAAACATTAAATATAGGTAAATACTATTTAACAATGGTGGTGGCAAGTCAAAATACATATGTATAAATTATAAATAATACATAAGACTATATAAATCTAAATAATCTAAATGCATATAATTTTCAATGTGAGATATGCAGTAAAGAAATCCAAAACTCAAAAAACCTACTTAAATAAAGAATAAACAAAGTTAACCTGTCAGAATTTTGGATGAACTATTTATTAGCTATAAAGGATGTTATGGTAATTACATGTATGTGAGGTAAAATATGCAATTGCTTTTCTTTAAGAATGTTCTTGCTAGGTTTCTTGTGTCAGCAATGCTAAACATTAACTAGTCTTATCTCACTCACTTTCTCTTTTCTACACTGCTTATGGAAATGGTTTGGAAACTATCCAGCAATAAGAGGTTCCTGTTCTGACCAGAGGGTTTTTTTAGGGGGAAGTTGTTTGTTTTTTCCTGCTGCTGTCACATAGGTTAATCCGGTTTATTTGTTTAATTTAGTTGTGGATGTCACTGTTGCTTACTGTAAAATGGGTTTTTTCATGTTTCTTGTATAGCTCTTGTTTTGCTATTTCTCATTTTTTTCCCCCTAAGGAATTGAGCTGCTGCACAGAGACTTAATCCTACTATTACAACCTCCCAAAGAATCTCTATTTCAGGGGTCTCTCTACTCTGTTCTATTTCAATATATATTATGGATCAGTTCAACCCTCCTACTGAGAAATTTTTTTTTATTAACTGAAAATTTTCCATATGTTTTGAGAAGATTTAAGAACAGTACCACAGTAAAGAGTTTATGCTGTTGCTGAGACTTAAGATCTACTTCTTGATGGAAGCCAGTGTACGTCGCCAGCTGCACCGAGAAGAATGCTTATACCATCCACAAAAACAATTCTAGTATCACAGCTGGAAGAGGGGTAATGGATGTGAGCTTCAGTAGCCCTGATCTTCCTTGTTGAGGGAGGCTAATGCAAGGTCAAGCCAGAAATAGAGGGCTGCTTCTTGCCAGGGAGCATGGACCAAAGGCAGATGCCAGGAGCTAGCATCAACAAGTGGGAGTCTGAGGAGCTGATCAGCTGGAGAGCAGTTGCACAGCAGGCATAAATACATTCCTTGGTTCAATCAAGTATGTGCAAGGGCAGCCACATCTAAGCAACTCCAAAGGCTTGTTCATTAGGTAGACTTATGATCATCAGCTGAGAGGGATTTGTTCCAAATGAATGGATTGAGTTCACTTGATCAATGAACTGAAAAGATCCTGAGGCTGATTTGTTAACTCATTAGAGAAAATATGGCCTTTTTTTTTCCTTTTGGAAAGCAGTAAAGGGGACAATTGAATTTGAGTGCTCTAATAAAATCCCCTTAGCTTCTTGATTTTTTATACTTAAATACATGTTTTATCATACTCTTGCATACTCTGGGATATTCTTTGGGATGTTTTATTAATTCAGTAACCCAGCTTAACGTTGCTTCTCTCACGGTCTTGACCTTACACACAACCTCACAAAGTACATCTGACTACAAAAGACACCTCTCACTAGATTTTAAGCTAGGCTTGCCATCTGTATAGCTGACAAGGGTGGTCTCTCTGTTCTCCTTGGTGATTGCACAGATGAGCTTTTATCACATCACCTAGCAAATGTGGTGGATGCAGACATGTCAGACTCCCCAGGCAGAACGTTACAACTCATCACTTGATTTCATCTTGATCACTTTTCCCAGACAACGCCATATGGTGGTTTTGATTTTAATGTTGGTCTTTTATCTGCTTTATTACTCTCAGGAGGTTGTGCAGATTCATGACCGTGCTCACTAAAGAGGAGCTCACAGCATTTCAAAGGAGAAGCTAGTGGCCCTGTCACCAACTGCATGGTTCTCAATGGAGAACTGTGTCTGCTATTACTACCAGTAGAATTTTTTCCCTGAAAAAACTAGCCTGATGTTGCAGGCCAGAGTCAGTTTTAGTAGCAGCAGCAACCATGCTGTTTTACACATGCAAAATGCTACTTTTTCCTGGTATCTTATGGAAACACCACCCACTCATTTTCTTCATTACAGTATAATAAAAATGCAAACACCTTTTGCAGATTTAATGTAAAAACGGGAGCAGCAACTCTAGTTCTAATCTTTCTCTTTATGCTGAAAATGAATATTCAACCAATCAATAAAGGAAATACATGCTTGATACTATGGGTGGAGAAGATGGGCCAACTCACACATGTATGTTTCTTAAATTTGTGTCTCATGAAACTGCTAGAATTTTGCATTTAGTATCACTACTTGGCTTCTATAGACCTATATATCCTCTCTCTCTCTCTTTTTTTTGTTTGTTTTGTTTTGTTTTAGTATGGAAACTGGAAAGTCTAAAAAGGCATGAAATATACAAAATGTTATGGCAGGTGTAGTTAATTAATTGAGCCACTAAGTATGTTCTTGGTCTGGCCAACCGTCAGCAGGACATATTGCTCGTTTATTCTGACATATTAATTGATGAGAATGTTGGTTTACTGACAGCACTCTAAAAAAAAATTTTCTATAGAGGGGGACATGATGTCCTCTTTGTTTAATAATGAAAAAAATTAGCTACATCATACTGTAACTTCTTTTAATAAATATTTTATCAAATTAATAGACAATATATTTATTCATTTTAATAATGCATTTTCAAGCTTGTTCAGAAAAATGTGAAGTAGGTTTTTAAAGGTGCCTTTGTTTTTTTTCTTTTTGTGAAGACTTGTGACTTAAGTTGTTTAGACCGGTGCACAACGAAAAAATAATGACAGTTTTTAAATCTGCAAACAGCAATAATTTTTACCAATGATGTATAGGTTATACTGATATGACTCACACATACTCCATTTTCTGTTCAGGGGACTGAAAAAAACCCCACCCACTGCACCAAAGCCACAACCTACATATTTTTCTCAGTTGTTTAAAAAAGGAACATAGGGTGCTGGAACTGCCTTTTTGCTTGATGGACAGCAGCATGCCAATTTAGAGCTCACTCTAGGAAAATACAAACCTAAAAACTGTACAAGTGGAAAGCCATTCTTTATGTACCAGGGAGGAGACATATCTTTTTAAGAATACATCTCTAAAAACTCAAATGAATTCAGGGATGCTGGAGGAAAAAAGCACTCATGGGTAATATGTAATTACAGAAGTATATAACAGATACTGTATTGCCCATTTGACTTTTACTGGTGGGTTTTTCCCATCTGTTTTTCTTCTGAACTATATTCTCCAATAGTCACCTGAAGAACTGATCACCCAGAGGTTTCTAATCATACTCTTGAAAACTTCAGAGCCATTTTCAAGTAGTGCACTCTAATTAGTATAGCAAAGAAGATAACAACTGTTGGCAAGCATCAAGATGCATTAAATAAGGTAAAAAGAATCAAAATATTTTTTCATGGTGTTTGGTGGGTTCTTTTTGTATCAAAACCTCAGCTGCTAGTGTCCTTTACCAGAAAGTAACAAGTACAGAAATATTTCAGACCTACAAAATACATCTTGTTTTGCACTGAATATCTTTGTTGTGTATAGTCACTAACTTTTTAAAGGACGCTAAAGTTGCTTCAGCTAAAAATGAGTAAAAATTTAATCCACTTTGACTGTATGTAAGAAACAGTTCTTTGTTGTAAACTTATATTTAAAAAGACAACATTCTAAGAAATCCTGAACACTCCACCTCCTCCTTATAAACAGTAACAATAAAAAAGAGCAAAGCCTTTTGGAAGAGAATAATGTGTATATCAGCCAGGAATCAAGGTTCAGTTTCCTATACAAAGCTGTAAGCAATGAACACTGATGCATTTTATGACTCTGTAAATCTGTAAGGCTGTCAGAGTCTTCCAGGTAAAAAGGTTTTGCTTTGCAAAGGTCCTTAACTCTCCTGAGTTGAGAAAGTCAGAAACCCAAAATACCGCGTGGTGCTGCTGCTTCACTGAGTGTTTTGTAATCCTTTCAGTATGTCAGCCTGGGGAAAAAAATAGTTAAGGAATTCTAAGCAGTTTGGGCAAAAGTATATTAAGCTGCAATATTTTCTTCAGTTTTGGTATATACTAATACATTTTTGTTGTAGGTTTTTTGTGTTAAGTTTTTTTTAATAATCTTTATTGGGATATATACTCTTATTTGTACTGGCAAAGTGCAATAGTTGTACCTTACACTTATCAAAGGATATGAAGAACTTACAGTAATAAGTAAACTCTGCTGAACTCATTCCAGTGGAATCAGTAAGCCAGAGATATGTTCTTGGAAAACTATGAGTTATAACACAGAACTGCATTACTCTGGAAGTAGTGCTTGCTGATTTTCTTCACTCACATTCACTTGATTGTGACATTTACTTTGGTACCTCAGGGTTGAGAACTGAAATATCAATTTTATTTTCAGCTAGAAGGCTGAATCTCACTTCTTCCATTGGTATAGGAGCTACTCAGGCTTCCCACTGGAAATTATGACAATAGGAGAACTAGAATTCTAAGTGAAATAGATCTATTAATAGATATCATACAGGACAACTGGCATGACTTTCGGTTTTTACTGTAGACTTTAGTGATACTTAGTTGTCTGCCTCCTTTGCAGATGGAAGTTTGAATATACAAGTTTTAAGTGTTCTGGAAGTAATACAAAGATCTTGGCTTTACATGTCTAAATTCTGCTTAAGCCACATTCTTAAAAAAATAGTCTTAAAGAGTAACATGACTATTTTAATATCTTCCACAACAGCAAGCAACTGTTCCCTTCTTTTTTTCTGCATAGATACATCTACCTTGCTTGATCTTCATATATAGTGACTTTTCTATGAATATGTCAACATTGTTCTTTCAAACTGACTTCAGTAATTCAACAGAATCCTATACACATTCTTCTTTCAGTATTTTTGTAATTTGTTCACACACATGTATTATTTACCAATACTGAAAAGCAAGATGCTACCTCTGCCCTGAAGACTTTGAAAAGGGCAACTGGCCTCTGTTGGAAAATACAGCATTTATTATTGTATATGAGTGATCTTGTATGGCCCAAGCTCTAAATGAAGTATATATGACTAACATTTTATTCTTCCACCACCCATGCAAAATATCTGTAGCAGTAGTGTGAAAAAAAAAAAAAAAGTAAACACTGAATGGCTGTTTTATCCAGTGCACTTAATAGTTTATGTTAACCTGTTGCTCAGAAATGTTACATAATTTGAGCAAATGAGACTTTTTTTAAAATTACACATACCTATTTCAATATGGAATTGAGTATACAAATCACAAAGGGGTCTCTTTGTTTTGAAGGTTCTATTTGTTTAAAAATAGATCATCTTGAAAACAATGAAAAGCTCATCACTTTCACAGTCTTTAGAAAGCAAACTTCAAGACACTATGCCCAAGTCCCTTTGTCTTTTCAACTTGGTAGTACTTGTAAAAAAAAAAGAAAGACATTTTTCTTTATTTACTCTGCATTATTCTAGACATATTTGTATACATTCTTACTGAACTTCTGTTATCCTTGTTTCTTTTTTCTTTAATGTTAAATTAGCTAGCATTGTTGCATGTTAATTGACAGCTACTGCCTTCTGTCGTTAAGACACTGCGTTTTATTTGCAAGGTAAAACTCTTCTTGGAATTTCTGCAACCTGGAAGGCAATGACTAATACACAACTCTTTTGCCACACTTGATCTTGTGAAATGCGTCATGGAACTTATCAATTATTTCCAGATACTATATATCTGGAATATACACATCAACACTAAACATAAAAATACCCCTTGCTAAGAAAATAAGTGTCACATATGCTTGTAACGTATTGTTTACAGGAGGCAGAGAGAAATCTTATTTCAAGTAATGCAAACACAAAGTTTTATCAGGAAAATCTCTCCTTTGGGTATTTAGTTTTGGTCTTTTTGTGGTGAAGAGAAAAAAACACTTAATCATGTGATTGACATAAGCCCTGTCTGTAAGCAGCTAAATACCAGCTGACAGAGACTGCACCCATTCTGGCAAGCTCACATGGCATGGCACACACTACTGTAATGCAGCCTGAAATATGGCACCATACCATGGTTTTCATCTCATAATTCTCGAGAAATGAAATACAATTTGCTGTTCAGGAACTTTATGTTACAAGGAAACAGTGCCAAATAGAGCCTGCATAGAATTTACAAATTTAATTTCATAACTGGGTAGAGTCAGTGTCATTTTATAACACGCTATTTTGCCCATCAGGATGAAATAGGTCTAGGTTTCTATTTCACCTATGGAATTTTTCTGCTCTGTATTCTTCTGAGGGGTTGTGAAATGGTCAGCCAAAACATCTCTCTCATGAAGTTGCTGAGAGAATAGCAAAAGCAGGTAACTAACAAACAAACAAAGTACGGAATCTTAAAAAGGAGGCAACTGTAATGATTCTTAAATGTTACACAATCTAAATTATTTAAATGATGGGAACATAGGAAACAGTTTGGGGTATATTTCAAGTGGACTAGCTGTTTGAGCACAAGTAATTCTGAAATGGCCAATGTGAAACAAGAATGCATTTTGAGACAAACCTGTCAGACAGTTGTTCTAAAGGAGATGTCATTGTCAAGAGCAATCCAACACAAAT